>NC_134362.1:70526291-70826291 GCF_048569485.1 Anomaloglossus baeobatrachus | reverse complement strand
TTCTTTTCCCTTCTCCTTTTCCTCCCCTTCTTTATTCTAGGAAAACAAGTATATCTATAGTGTTACTTATATCATAATACATATATTCATGCGTTTTGTTTATATACCACACATGTGTAATTACATGCGAGTATTTTTGCATTTCCTCTTCTATCATACCATTTATTTCCTTGGCTTGTCTGATAGTTCAGCTCTTTTAGACATGCATACAAATTGTATATTTCCAGCACTGTACTCATATCCCCCCCCCTCCTTTTGTGAATGGGAGCAGTTTTTGGACAGTCTGCCCAAAAACCACCAAATGTTTTACTTTCCACCTTGAACAGCTGCCATGCTCGTCGGCGGTGACGCGTCCCCCCTCTGAGCCTGGCGACATGCTCGGTGATGTGTCACACATTTGGTGGTTGATCATGGACTCTGTATGTCCATTACAATATAATCCCTATACTTAACATGCTCTCCATTGTCTGCCACCAGGAGGGGCGCAGGGAGTGTAGTGCCCGATGTGCACCTGGTACTTATGTGCTCCACGGGTGCCTGTGTGCTCGTCCTGGCAATCTGCGCCCCATGTGTCCCTCCTGTTGCTGGGGAATTGTGACGCTGCGCTCCCTCTGACGCGTCGCGCGCTTGCGCACTCAGTGTGCAGCGCGGGGCTCCGTTATGCGGCTGCGCGGGCGTCCCTGGATTCCCTGACATCCGGTCACGTGATTTAGATCATGTGACCGGGTGGCGAACATTCAAAAGGGTGGCGCGGTTCATCCACACCGCACTTACTCCTCCCGGAAGAAGCGGTGGTATACCGCGAAACGGCCGTCGGAGATCCCCTCTGGCTGGGTCCCCCTGCACCACTTCACTTATTTGGTAAGCGCTCCATCTTTGCTCATGACCCACTCTATATATGGGTTACCGCTGAGACTCTTTAATATACATTATACTTTGTTGACTCTTATTTGTCTCAGGGGCTCCCTTATAAGTGGATTGTTTGTAAATACACTGCCTTACCTATAATGAATTATACGTGCTACCTCATGTGGGCTCTTTTTAGCAATTACCTATACTTTTAAATCTTAGCATGGCTGGGGTCCATGGGACCTGGATGGAGATAATTCTCTGATCTGGCTCCCCTGCACCACAGCTGTGAGCAGACAGGCAATCTATTTAAACTTGTACTCTTTTTTGATATAGGCTTGTGTATTTTACACTATACTACATTATACTATATACAGCCTTTCATATAAGTATATAACAGACATAGAATACCCTTTGTGTCCTGCCTAGCTCACAATATGCTCTGTGACCCCGTTAGGTCGACTATGAATTTGAGTCCCACTGTATTAATGCATTTATTTATTAATACTGATATTAGTGGTCCACGGGACCTGGGTATTTAATTCCCCATTCTTGTGCTTAGTATGTCCTTTACTCTTTTCCTCTCCACTAGTCCATTGGTCTCGGGATGGTATGCGGAGGAGATGTTCAGCTCTATCTGCAGGAGCTTACAGAGCTCTCTCCAGAAGAGAGACGCGAACTGGGGACCCCGGTCACTCACCACCTTGTCAGGCATGCCATGCAACCTAAATACATGCCGAATGAACAAGGTGGCAAGAGCACGTGACGTCGGGAGTCGTGGGAGAGGCACCAAGTGGACCATTTTAGAGAAGTGGTCCGTGATGACCCATACGACCCTGTGCCCTGCTGACTTGGGCAGATCTCCCAGGAAGTCCATCCCCACCACTTCCCAGGGACGATCCGGCACTGGCAGTGGGTAAAGAAGACCTGCCGGTCTCTGCCGGGACGGCTTATTCCGAGCACACGACATACAGGCTCCCACATATTCCTGTATGTCCTGGGGTAGTCTCGGCCACCAATAATGCCTGGTCACCAGGTCTCTGGTCCTTTTGACCCCGAAGTGACCCCCGACCTTGGAGGCATGGGCCCACGATAGCACCTCGTTCCGTAGTTCAGGGGGAACGAGGGTTTTGCCAGGTGGCACCTGGTCCAAAGAAGTGGGAGTGACCATCCTCAAGCTGTCCGGGGGTAGTATAAGACGAGGCTCCTCCTCGTCCTCCTCCAACACAACCATACAACGTGACAAGGCATCGGCCCGTACGTTCTTCTCACCGGCCAGGTGGCGGATAATAAAGCGGAACCGGGAGAAGAATAAAGACCAACGGGCCTGCCTTGGGTTCAGGCGTTGTGCTGTCTGGAGGTATGTGAGGTTTTTGTGGTCAGAAAAAACCTCAAATGGATGCTTCGCACCCTCCAGGAGATGCCGCCATTCCTGGAATGCTAGTTTCATCGCCAGTAACTCCCTATCCCCTATGGAGTAGTTCCTCTCGGCCGGAGAAAAGGTCTTGGAGAAAAAGAAACACGGATGTTTCCTTCCTCGTTCGTTTTTCTGGTACAGGACTGCACCTGCACCGACCAAAGAGGCGTCTACCTCCAGTAGGAAGGGTTTGGAGATGTCTGGACGATGAAGGATGGGAGCTCTGGAGAAGTGAGTTTTGAGAGTGTGAAATGCCTCTACCGTTTCCCGTGTCCATGCTTTGGGATTAGCGCCCTTGCGGGTAAGGGCAATGATGGGTGCTGCCACCGTCGAGAAGTTGGGAATGAACTGGCGATAATAATTGATAAACCCCAAGAATCGCTGGATCGCCTTCAGCGAGCGGGGCTCAGGCCAGTTCATCACTGTCTCCAACTTCCCCGGATCCATTGCTAACCCCTGACTGGACACTATGTACCCCAGGAACGGCAAGGATTCCTGTTCAAAAACGCACTTTTCCAGCTTAGCATATAACGAATGGGTGCGGAGCCTCTTAAGTACTCGGATGACATCCCTCCGATGGGTGGTAAGATCGGGGGAGAAGATAAGAATGTCATCCAGGTATGCAACCACGGAAAGATACAAATCCCGAAAAATGTCATTCACAAAGTCTTGAAATACGGCGGGGGCATTGCAGAGTCCGAAGGGCATTACTAGATACTCGTAGTGACCGTCCCTGGTGTTAAAGGCGGTCTTCCACTCATCGCCCTTTCGGACTCGCACTAGATTATACGCCCCGCGTAGATCCAGCTTTGTGAAGACCTTTGCCCCGCGGAATCGATCAAATAGCTCAGTAATGAGGGGCAAAGGGTATTTGTTCTTGATTGTGATTGCATTTAATCCCCTGTAATCGATACAGGGGCGCAGATCCCCTTCCTTCTTCTGCACAAAAAAGAACCCTGCACCAGCCGGTGAAATAGACTTGCGAATGAACCCCTTCGCCAGGCTGTCCTGAATATATTTGGACATAGCCTCCGTCTCTGGAGCAGAGAGTGGATACACTCTGCCCCTAGGGGGCTCGGAGCCTGGCTTCAGGTCTATTCGGCAATCATATGGCCGGTGGGGAGGAAGAGTATCTGCGGCCCTTTTGGAAAAGACATCCCTGTAGGCCTCATAAGGTGTCGGTAAACCCGGCCCCTCAGTATTCCCTGAGGACCCAACCGACCTAATGGTAGCGGGTGGTTCAGTAGTCACGAGGTGCTCTCTACAGGATCCTGCCCAGGATGAGATCTCCCCTGTTGCCCAGTTGAGTATAGGAGTATGCTGTCTCAACCAGGGAAGGCCCAGTAGGATCTCATCCGTCCCCCCTGGAAGCACCAGGAAGGACACCTGCTCATGGTGTCCCGGTGGTACATCCATCCTGAGAGGGATGGTGATCTGGGTGATAGAATCGAGTAGTATGGACCCGTCGACTACCCGGACCCTGAGTGGCTTGGGCAACAGAACCAGGGGAACTGAGTATCGGGTTGCCAGGGAGGTCGAGATGAAATTGCCTTCAGCGCCTGAGTCCAAGCAAGCCAGGGCAGAGAAGAGAGTAGTGCCGAACTGCAACTGGGCGCTGATAGTCAACCTAGAGGGAGAAGTAGCGTCTAGAGTCCCCCCTCTGATAGAAACTAGACGCTGTCTTTTCCCGACGGTTTGGGACATAGGGTAGCTATGTGTCCCCTCTGCCCACAGGAAAAGCAGATGACACAAGACCGAGAACCTGGGGCAGAGGAGACCACCTTGGACACTTCCATTGACTCCACGGAGTCACCTACAGGACTGGCTGGGGGACCTGTCTGATGGAAGACGGGAGTCAGACGCTTTTTAGGCCGAGAAGACGTGGGTGCTGAAGAGACCTCGAGCCTTCGCTCCGCCTGGCGGATGTCTATGCGAGAGGCAACCTGAATCAAGGACTCTAAAGTGGCAGGCACCTCACGTGTGGCCAGTGCGTCTTTGACAAACCCTGCCAGGCCCTCCCAAAACACAGGGACAAGGACCTTATCCGGCCAGTCCAGCTCTGCAGCCAGTGTCCTAAAGTGTACAGCAAAGTCCCCGACTGAAGCAGACCCTTGCCGAAGTCGTAGGAGGCGCAGCGCGGAATCGTGGGTGACTTGAGGCCCGAGGAACACCATTCTCGTGGCCCCAAGATAAGCTGCTAAGTTATTCACCACACGATCTCCGCGCTCCCACAACGGCGTGGACCACTTCAGCGCTCTCCCTGTGAGCAGGGACTGGACGAAGGCTACCTTCGCCTTCTCGGTAGCGTAAAGAGTCGCGGACAGCTCTAAGTAGGTGGTAACCTGGTTTATAAAACCACGGCACTCAGAGCTGTTGCCGCTAAAGCGCTCTGGAAGCGCAAGGCGAGGAGACCTTCCGCCCAATAGCACAGCCTGGGTAGCCGCCTGGGTGGCGACTGTCGTCAGAGTAGTCTTATCGGAGGAAGACTGCTCCACTGCTGCCAATCGTGACTCCAACTGCTGCACATAACGCAGCAACTGCTGCTGCTCTTCAGCCATAGCCAGACCTTTGGCGCGACCGTAATGTTACGAGGGGGACCCGGGGAAGTGTGCCAAGATGGGAAATGGACTGCTTCCGCCGGTCAAGGTCCACTGTGCGGTGTAAGGGACCGCCGCTATGGTGGGTGAAGAGTGAGCGGGTTGCTGCTAGCGATCGTCTGGAATGTCACAGACGATCTATGTACACCGATCTGCCCTAACCCCTGAGGGTTGTATGGCACAGATCTCACGGCTCGGTGTACCTGTTGCACGGGGAAGCACAGAGGTGCCCACGCACGTGTGCCAGTGGAAGTCACGAGAATATGGCACGAGGGTAGCACAGAGGTGCCCACGCACGTGTGCTTTCAATAACCAGGTGAGTCCAATGGAGACTTGAGGAGCTCACCTGGGACAGGAACACGGCCTGTTGATGGGGGTACTGCTGGAGCAGCAAGGCAGGAACACGGCCTGCAAACGAGGTACTGCCGGAGCAGCAAGGGCCAAGCCCACAAGAGACAGTAATGCCTGAGCAGTGGCGTGGCAGCACGCTGCCAGACATCCAAACATAGAAGGACGGTCGCGCGCCGCCATGATGGCAGGGGGAGCTTTTAAGGAGGTGCAGCTCCACCCGAGGGCGGGCGCGAGGCGGAGATGACGGACTTGACCCAATCAGGGTCCACGACGTCCCAGCCTGGCCAGTCAGGATTCACCACGTCACCAGCCTTGTCATCAAGCCGTGTGACGTCAGTGAGCGAATCAGGACCCACCACGCATTGCACATGCTCACCCTCCTGCCTCTGGGAAATAGAGGTGGGATCCTCGGTCTCACAATGTGGAGAGATAACGGGAATCTCACTGCTTCCCTGAGCAGTAAACCTCTGCACATTGCGCAGCCTCGCAGACCTTCGGGGCCGCTGAGCAGGAGAGTCTGCGGCAGGCCAGGAATGGGAGACCGCTTCACTCCTTGTAACAGGAGAACCACTAGGTGTCACCCTTCTGCTGCCTCTCTGAGAAGGTATCTCCTGCACATTGCGCAGTCTGGCAGACCTTCGGCGCTGCTGAACAGGAGTGCTCGTGGCAGGCAAGGAATGGGAGATTGCCTCAGGAGAGCCACGAGATGTAACAGCTAGTATTATTTATTGGGGCATTATTTACCTCTAATGTCAGTGGGATTAGTGTCCTGATATTGGGGGTCTGGCTCTATGTGCTGGTAATGAAGTCACTTTCGCTGTCATTTTTGTGGAGTTACCTGTATTTATTTGCATGAAGAACACAGAAATCCATGTATGCATATATCTTTATATACAGGCCCCAGTACAATCCAATGTACAATGTTCTGCATGTGGTATTACCTATACTGGAGACTACAAACACCCAGTAAAGAATTGATTTGCTCATGTTGCCTCCATGTATGGGTGTAATGGGGTCCAATACCTGGGGGGACGCTCACTATGAATATGTGTGGGAAGCTGCGGTGTTTGTGTCTTTATCATATCTGTGATTAAAAGCTTTTTGGATTCACAAATTTTCCAATGGATTCTACACTACAAGACATTTATAGGATGGCAGCGAGCCGCCGCTCTCCGGAGGTGTGCAGCTTTATTATACACGGACCCTCGTCCTATTGTCCATCCCTGATGAGTGATGAGTGGACACTCACCAGATTCTGTTTTCTTTAGGACGTCTACCGCCACCAGGAATGCGTCTTCGGCCCTGGACTCTTCCCATGTGAGATTATTATTTTATATAATAAGAATTTCCAGTTAATCTGAGAATAAAGTGTCATTCCTATAATCCAGCATTTAATAATCCAGAACATGTAATTAGTCCAGCACAGAATTACAGCACATTGTCAGTTAGAAAATAGTTTTCCATAGTAATTTGTGTGATTTCTGTGCGCAGAATCATTCAGAATCCAGCAGGTCACGGTGATTTGGGTTAAAGGAATTTCCTGTAATTTTAAGGATCTCTGGACATTGTATGATCGATCCCATAAGGCTACTTTCACACATCCGGTTTGAGCACTGCGGCTCAATCCGGCTGTGAAAACTATGCAACGGATGCGGCGAAAACACCGCATCCTTTGCATACGTTTTTACATGCGGCCCGTCCGGTTTTTTCCGGTTGCGGCATGCTACTGAGCATGCGCAGTGGAAAAAACCGCATGCGGCGGCCGGATGCGTTTTTTTCCGCATCGCGCCGCATCCGGCCTCCATAGGCATGCATTGAAAAATGCGCCGCAGCGGCGCGATGCGGTGTTTTTTGCCGGAGCAAAAAACGTTGCAGGGAACGTTCGATCCGGCCGCGGCATCGGCTAAATCTGCCGCATGCGGCAAAAACCGGACCGGACGCAAGCCCCTGCGGCACAATACGGCACTAATGTAAGTCTATGCAAAAAAAACTGCAACCGGCATTACAAAAGCCGGTTGCGGTTTTTCTGCAGAACGCCGTATTGTGCCGCAGAGCAAAAATCCGGATGTGTGAAAGTACCCTTATCTGCTTGTGTTTTCTCTCCAGCTTCTCCCAGCACAAAGGAGGACGCAGAAAACCAACTTCTCATCTACTGCACCAGATTCCTCCCATCACCGATCTTCAAGATGGAGGTGACTGATCACACTGCATATTATGTCCTCATCTTCTGTCCATAGATGTAAAGGAACATCTCAATAGATAATTAACTGGCTCTTCTATTCTTAGTGCCTGATGCCAATCAACCGCGAAGCCCAAGAAAAATATCTGCAGTTTCCTTTATATGAAAAAAGACCTGAGACGCCATCAGTGACGCCAGAGCAGCGGAGTGAAGTAGTGATAACGGAACCAAGGAAGTATCGGAAGGTGAAAGACCTAGAAGATTTGAAAAAAGACACTAAGAAGAAAGAAAAGAAAGATTCAGGAGCTATACAAGGAATGGTGCAATTATGACAACAAGTTCAGAACCAGCCTGCACAAAGACGAGTGCAGAACCAGCCGGCAAAGAGACAAGTGCAGAACCAGCTGGCAAAGAGACAACGAGTTCAGAACCAGCTGGCAAAGAGACAACGAGTTCAGAACCAGCCGGCAAAGAGACGAGTTCAGAACCAGCCAACAAAGAGACAACGAGTTCAGAAAGCCATGGAACCCATAGGGTGTAGGGGCGACATGACAGCCCGGAGGGTAGGGAGTTGATGGGGTTAAACAGTGTTGGTTCGTTTAGCAATGAGGAAAAGAAGGTGATTGGTTAGGGGGTGGAGTGTGGTGGAAGGAAAGGAGGGAGCTTTATAGTGTATATAATAGGAGGTGGGAGTCAATTATCTCCTCTTGCATTTCCTGGATGACAGCTTGGACGGGCTGGGGAACCTCCATCATGACATCCAGCCTGATGGATCCGAACATCGCAGATCTGCAGCTTGGACGGGCTGGGGAACCTCCATCATGATGTCCTGAGGAATCCTGGGATCTGGTCAGCATGGCGGTGAGGGCGCCCAGGCAGTGCAGTCCCACACCCAGGCTGCCTGGGTGTCTCCTCGGCACCTTCCCCTCCCCCCACCCTCTTTGCTGCAGTGCTGGCAGTTTCAGGACTCGCCGGGGTCTTTTGGGGAAGGTGGGGGTGAGGAGGACAACGTGAGAGCCCCCACTCCCGTGGGGACCCTCCGCAGCTGGGCGGGCGGCGGTAGCTTGCTGCGCCCGCTCTGGCTGTCGGGAGGAATCTCCTGCAGGGCCGCGACGGCCGAAAAGGGGGCGTGTCCAGCCCGGGGGCCTACTTCCGGTGTGAGGCCTCAGCCTGGATTTTTGAGCGATGCGGCCGCTCCCGGCCGGGAGCGCGCCCAGCGGCGGTGGATGGACAACACCCCCCCCTCCCTCCGCGGGGGGGCCGGAGGACGGCTGCCTGCAGGGTCACCTCACCTGTGTGGCTGGATTATCGAGACCGGAGGACTGGGTGCAGCAGGCGGCGGCGAGGAGGAGACAGGAGGCGCCTGCATGGTCACCTCACCTGTGTGGCTGGATCATCTGGACCAGAGGACTGGGCGCAGCAGGTGGCGACGAGGAGGAGACAGGAGGCCTGCTGTCTATCCTGGAGCAGGCATTGGGACAAGCGTGCAGCTCTAATCAGTAGCGGCTTCCCCCAGGAGGGGAGCGCCCAGCATTGTGGAGGTAACAATCGGCCCAAACAGGGCATGTGGATACGGTGCTCCTGGCGTCGGGGTGAACCCGGCGGGCATTAGGTGCCTGCAGCTTGAGGGACTGTCCCGGGATCAGCGACAGACGACTGGCAAAAAGGACGGTGACGGCTGATCTGAGGGCGTCCTCTGGAGGCAGCCTGGCGCGGTAATCAATTTAAGTTTCAGCCTTTTTGTAGTGGTGGGGTGACAGTCGCTGTAGTGTAGTAGTGTCTGGAGATGTGGGTAGCAGCTGGGGGGGTTTGGAGCATGTGGTTAGTTCATAGGTCGGTTGGTGCCGTGGTCCCCGGGGGGTGTGGGTTCATGTTCTGGAGGCCAGGGGCAGAGTTACGGATGGGGTGGTCTCATGGCAGCGAGGCCGTGAGGGTGCAGGTGGCGTCAGGTCCGGTGGTTACAGTTGCAGGTTGGGGATGGCGAGGTTCGGCGTTTACCGCAGTTTAGGTCTTGTGAGACTTGGTTAAGGGGGCTGATGATTGCGGCACATGTGAGCGGGTGAGACGGCGCAGTTATTGAAGGTTTGATGGGGTGTTTCATTATTAATCTTCTGATGCATGGTGGTTCTTATTGGATGAATTATGGTGGGTAAGGTAAAGGGGCGAGGGGTCCCGCGGTACGGTGTGTGCGAGGAGTTTTCAGGGGGTTTTTGTGAGTGATGTGTAGGTGCGGGGCCCCGGTATGGCGCGAGGGTTGCTGTGGATAAGTGAATAAAGGAGAGCGGAAATGTAGGAGAAGGTGAAGTGTTGGTTGCTGTAATGGGTTTATAGGTTTGCAACCGCATCAATGGTAACATGGGGTTAATTTGTGGCTAGTCAGCATGTTATCCCATTGTGGAGGTTGGTGCTGGGAGGAATGTTGAGTCCAGCGTGACTGAATTGGTGTTAATGTAGGTGCTGGGCAGCTTTGGGCTGCTGTGGGTGAACTCGGTTAATCAGCAATGGTGGGCTGCGGACGGAATAATGGAGTTCTTCGGTCATCTGTGATTACGGGTGGGGACTATGCGAGTTTTGGTTTGGACTAGAGGATTGGGTACTTGTGGTGCATAGAGTGTAAGTCGGATAGCTTGGGGCCATCTGGTATTATTGGGTGTTTTGCATGGGTGGACTCCTGGCATCTGTGGGCTGGTGGAGTCTATTTTATATTCATATACAATTTAAAAAAAAAAAGGAATTATTGGCCCGGTGGTAGGTATGGGCATCTGGGTAAGGATTTGCTTAGGGAGTCGTGGTGCTCTGGTCTCACGGCACGAAGTTATTTGGTTTGAAGGTGCAGTTGTGCGTTACGGGAAAATAGTGGTACGCCCCTCGGTGGTCGGCTTTGAGCGGATACTATGGTGTGGCCAAGGTTTTAATTTATCTTGTGGTGTAATATGAGAGCTCAAAGGGGGTTGCGTGTCACAAGGTTTTTCCTTGAGATCGAAAGGCCCGGACATGGTGTTTGGTAAAGTTGTGTCTCCTGATGCCCATAGTTGCATATGGAGTCAATCGGGCCAGTGGTGTGGCTGCAATTTTCCGGTGGGCATTGTAGTACAGGGAGCTTGTCGTGGTCCGGTTTGCGGAGGCAAGCGGACTATGCATTATGGTTGGAGGTGTTGTTGGGGACCTTGGGATCGAAGGTAATGCTTCAATATCTTCGCCTCAGTAAGGGGTACAGGGCGATGATTGCGGTTGTTTTGTTTTTTGAGGCCGTATTAATTTTGGGGTAGAGCATAGTTCCGTTAGGCCGTGTGGGCCTCGTTGAAATTAAGTGGGCCTGATTTCGGATGAAGAAGGTCCATTAGTGTGGTAGTTGAGTATGTGGGAAGATTTTGGGATTTTCTGGGGAAGACAGCTCGAGCCTCTGTTGTTGTCAGAGGGTGTGATGGCGGAATAAATTGGTCAGGGGAGACCGGTAGTGATATTTGGCTCTGGGAAAGCTGCAAGGTCAGCTGTAGGGGAAATTTCAAGGCTATGGATTGCAGTCGTTTTACAGCGGGGTTTCACTTTAGCGGTTTCCTGGGAGAACTAGGTTTGGGGTGCGAAGTGACCCAGTAGCATAAGCAGTGTGAGTGTCATCCTGTTGTTGTATCTCAACCCCAGTGGTGGTTGAATTCAGCTGGAGACAGGAGGAGGAGCAGGGTGACTGTACAGTGGTTCTTTGGTCGGTACTGGGAGGACGATGGTACAGTCGGTACTGCATTTAATTGGTTATAATAAGGCCAGCACGGCATGGTGTGGATTCCGGTATAGTTTGGGAGCTTGTGGCATGGTGGGCCTGAGTGGCCGTCAGAGGGACCCGGTGGCTCCTGCCACTAAGGATCAGGGGAGTGCGGTGCAGTAAGGTGGACTGGGTACGCTGGCTGGTGCATATATTGGATGCTCAGAGTTTAAGTGATGGATGGAAAGGTTTTAATGGTTGGTTTGGCTTGCAAGTTGGGGGAGCAAGCGTTGGGTGTGTGGGGGTCCAGGCCACGCAAGGTGTCACGTGGCCTGTTCTGTGGCGGGGGTAGGTCTGGTCCAGAGGCGGTTTAACGGATAATGTTGTTTGATTGGAGAGTCACTTGTAGGATATAGTGGCTCCGGTTACAAGGATCTTGCAGGCATGGGTCCTGCAAGGTGGGGGGCATTGATCCGTAGGTGATTCATACCTCATCTCCGGCCCGGTGTGTGTTGCGGCCAGGGATCATGTTTTGGTGGTGGAAGGTGGTTTCTGGACCGGGCCTACCCAGGGTTACGTATTGTATTACGTACTGTATTATTATTATTATGGTATTACCTATTGTTAAATGTTGGGGACGCCCGTTGGACGGCGCCCCCTTGTGTTAGTGTGTAAACAATAGGCAATAAAGGGCTGCTGTGGCCATATTTTACCAAGTCGCAAGCAGTGTCCGTGTATTATTGATACCGGGTAAGGGTAATTTGGGAATAATATAGGAATCAACAACCGGAAAATCCCTCCTGGAAATGTCAAGAACCAGCCGGCAAAGAGACGAGTGCAGAACCAGCCAGCAAAGAGGCAACGAGTTCAGAACCAGCCAGCAAAGAGACAACGAGTTCAGAACCAGCCGGCAAAGAGACAACGAGTTCAGAACCAGCCAGCAAAGAGACGAGTTCAGGACCAGCTGACAAACAGACAACCAGTTCAGAATCAGCCGGCACAGAGACAACGAGTGCAGAACCAGCCAGCATGGAGACAGGCAATCCGCCAGTAGTCCATGTTCAAATACAGTCATGGCCAAAAGTTTTGAGAATGCTACAAATATTAATTTTTACAAAGTCTACTGCTTAAGTTTTTCTAATGGCAATTTGCATATACTCCAGAATGTCATAAAGAGTGATCAGCTTAACAGCAATTACTTGCAAAGTCAATATTGGCTAAGAAAATGAACTTTAACCCCCAAAGCACATTTCAACATCATTGCATTCCTGTCTTAAAAGGAGCAGCTAACATTGTTTTAGTGATTGTTCCATTAACACAGGTGCGGGTGTTGATGAGGACAGGGCTGGCGATCAGTCATGATTAAGTAAGAATGACACCACTGGACACTTTAAAAGGAGGCTGGTGCTTGGTATCATTGTTTCTCTTCAGTTAACCATGGTTATCTCTAAAGAAACACATGCAACCATCATTGCTCTGCACAAAATTGGCCTAACAGGGAAGAGTATCGCAGCTACAAAGATTGCACCTCAGTCAACAATCTATCGCATCATCAAGAACTTCAAGGAGAGAGCTTCCATTGTTGCCAAAAAGGCTCCAGGGCGCCCAAGAAGGACCAGCAAACGCCAGGACTGCATCTTAAAACCGTTTCAGCTGCGGGATCGGACTACCAGCAGTGCCGAGCTAGCTCAGCAATGGCAGCAGGCTGGTGTGAGTGCTTCTGCACGCACTGTGAGGCGGAGACTGCTTGAGCAAGGCCTGGTTTCAAGGAGGGCAGCAAAGAAGCCACTTCTCTCCAGAAAAAACATCAGGGACCGACTGATATTCTGCAAAAGGTACAGGGAGTGGACTGCTGAGGACTGGGGTAAAGTCATTTTCTCAGATGAATCCCCTTTTTGATTGTTTGGAACATCTGGAAAACAGCTTATTAGGAGAAGAAGAGGTGAGCGCTACCACCAGTCTTGTCTCATGCCAACTGTTAAGCATCCTGAAACGATTCATGTGTGGGATTGCTTCTCAGCCAAGGGAATTGGCTCACTCACAGTCTTGCCTAAAAACACAGCCATGAATAAAGAATGGTACCAGAATGTCCTCCAAGAGCAACTTCTCCCAACTGTCCAAGAGCAGTTTGGCGCCCAACAATGCCTTTTCCAGCATGATGGAGCACCTTGCCATAAAGCAAAGGTGATCACTAAATGGCTCAAAACATAGAGATTTTGGGTCCATGGCCTGGAAACTCCCCAGATCTTAATCCCATTGAGAACTTGTGGACAATCATCAAGAGACGGGTGGAGAAACAAAAACCAACAAATTCTGGCAAAATGCAAGCATTGCTTATGCAAGAATGGACAGCTATCAGTCAGGATTTGATCCAGAAGTTGATTGAGAGCATGCCAGGGAGAATTGCAGAGGTCCTGAAGAAGAAAGGTCAACACTGCAAATATTGACTTGCTGCATTAACTCATTCTAACTGTCAATATAACCTTTTGGTACTCATAATATGATTGCAATTATATTTCTGTATGTGATGCAAACACAATTAAAAACCAGAGGGCAACAGATCATGTGAAAATATAATTTTGGTGTCATTCTCAAAACTTTTGGCTATGACTGTACATCAGCTCCAACCTCAGAGGAAAAAGGAACATCATGTGGACCATCCTCGTGAAACCAATGAGACGCTGATGGATTGTGTGGCCCCAACATACAAGCTGTAGGAACATCAACAGCATAAATTCTAGTAATCATAATAATAAGAATAAACATAAAATAATAAATATTAGGTTTAAAAAAAGAAGCTTAGAAATAGTAAAACATTTTAATGACATAATACCAAAAGTAGTAATATACTATATAATAATATGAACAGTAACTCTTACATTAATTGTATAATAATGGTAAATAGAGACATAAAAATAATATCAGCAGATTTGATCTAAAGTCCTCGGACTGATAGCCTTTTCTCGGGATGAAGAAGGAATTTGTTCCCCTGTAACAACAATTGGCAACAAATGGTAGTAAATGTATAAATTCATTTCTACATTAAGTGATAACTTTGAAAATTCGTCAAGCAATTACATATATAATATATATTAGAGTAGATGTTATGGCCGATATTTACCCATAATAGAGGTGGACCGTTCAGACAGCTCCCCGACACGTGTTTTGCTACTCGCTTCCTCTGGGGGCGTGGTTAAGGACACCCCTATCCGTGCTTTAAATACAGCGCCATATCCCGTTACATGACAATTTCAATCAATCCTGTGTCTCCCTATGCGTCTGCTATCATAGATTAAATTGTGTCCTCCCATCAGCATGTAATTGGATGGGAGACACACGTTTTGTACTAGAATTCATGCATGCGCAGTAATCTGCCAGATCTAACGCCTCCACCAACCATGTCAACCAGGACATGCACAGATGGCGGCCGAAGTCACATATCTCAGTGGGAGCCCATATATATTTTTTTTAATTATTTATTTAAATAACTAAAAACAAAAAG
The DNA here is from genome assembly GCF_048569485.1 of Anomaloglossus baeobatrachus. Taxonomy (NCBI): domain Eukaryota; kingdom Metazoa; phylum Chordata; class Amphibia; order Anura; family Aromobatidae; genus Anomaloglossus; species Anomaloglossus baeobatrachus. The sequence goes on along the minus strand of NC_134362.1, from coordinate 70,811,696 downwards.
GGCTTCCCTGTATTTTGATTGCTTGACATCACAGTGCTGTAAAAATAAATCTTTAAAAAAAATTACGTAGCGCTCCGCGGTATTTTTGATTCTCAGCGCAGATAAAGCAGACAGCTACGGGCTGCCACCCCCATCTGCCTGGCGTTACCTTGGCTGGCAATCAAAATACAGAGAAGCCCATTAATTATTTTTATTTAAAAAAAAAGTTAAAAAAAAAATGACGTTGGGTCCACTCCTTTTTGATAGCCAGGTAGGGTGAAGCAGAAGGCTGTAGCCTGAAAACCACAGCTGGCAGCTTTACCGTGGTTGGGGATCCAATGTGGAGGTCACTCCAGGCTCTTTTTTTATAATTATTTTATAAATATTAATAATTACAAAAAAAAGTAGTGTCCCCCCCAAATTGGATCACCAGCCAAGGTAAAGCGGACAGCTGTGGTCTGGTATTCTCAGGATGGGAAGGTCCATAGTTATTGGCCCTTCACAGCCTAAAAATAGCAGGCCGCAGGCACCCCAGAAGTGGCGCATCCACTATATGCGCCAATCCTGGCGCTTCACCCCGGCTTATCCTGTGCCCTGGTGCTGTTGCAAACGGGGTAATAAATGGGGTTGATACTAGCTGTAAAGTCACCTGACATCAAGCCCAGCAGTTTGTGATGTCATGGCGTCTATCAGATACCCAACATCGCAAACTGTCAGTACTAACAAAAAAATAGACAAAAAAAAATTTATTTGAAAAAACACTCCCCAAAACATTCCCTCTTTCACCAATTTATTGTAAGGAAAAGAAATAAGGGGGTCCCACGATGACTCTGGACCGTCTAGAATATGGGCTCCCAGGGTTTACATGCTGTGATGTCAGTAACGGCGCTGGATGTGCGTCACTAACGACGTGACCCCGGCGATATATCGTTACCGATGTCGCAATGTGTAAAGCCCGTCTTAGTCTAGTGATGAGCCACCACCCTGGTGTTCGGGTTCGGTTCGTCGAACTGTGGGATATGTTCATCGAACGTTCGTCGAACACTTTCACACACCATCGAACACCATTGAAAACAATGGCAGTCAAACACAAACACATACAAACAGATAGAAAACACATAGAAAACACCTTCTAACGTGTACAAAAGGTGACAAACTACTCAGAAGACACAACAAACACATGGCAAAGGGACAAGTACATATACTCATGCGAAAAGAAAAGAACTGGACAAGTAAAAGGAGGATGAGACACAGATATAGGCATGTCATGCCCTTCTAAAATCATGTAAAACACAGCAAGGGGACTCCAACAAGAGTCTCCATTTTTTCCAAAAATTAAGCATCAATTGGCATCAATTATCCCACAGTTACAAAGTTAAAATGGTTATTTTCATGAAGCACATTCAAAAATCCACAAGTCTTAAAGCGGGCTTTACACGCTACGATATCGTTAATGATTTATCGTCGGGGTCATGTTGTTTGTAGGAGGGAAGGGGGAAAGCTCATGCATAGTGGACGCACAACCAGTTATAATAGTAACAATGACTAAGGTCCGTATAATTCACATAAATACAATTTTTATTAGGTTCAAAAAGGCACACACACACAAGTGTGCATTAAAAACAATTAAAATGTGCAAAGATAGCACAGATGCAAACACATTCCCCCTGTGTACAGATGGAAAATGTATTACCACACATGAAATACAAGGTAATAGACACAATTTCCAAAAATAGTGGTTATCTGTGCCTCCAAGGTAAAATTGTATTTATGTGAATTATACGGACCTTAGTCATTGTTACTATTATAACTGGTTGCGTGTCCACTATGCATGAGCTTTCCCCCTTCCCTCCTACTCATGTTGTTTCATGCAGGATGCAGCATCATTATTTCATTCATTCATAACATCTGAGCTGTGCATCCGGTGTTTTGTGGTCACGTTGTTTGTGACGCACATCCGGCGTCATTAACGATGCCGTAGCGTGTAACAGTTATGTGTGACCTAAAACGATCGCTAAAGCGGCAAAAATCGTTTGCCGTGGAGAGGTCGTCCTAAAACAAAAAAATCGTTCTCTTCTAATTAGCGATGTTCCTTGTTCCTGCGGCAGCACACATCGCTGTGTGTGACACCGCAGGAGCGAGGAACATCTCCTTACCTGCCTCTACTGGCTATGCGGAAGGAAGGAGGTGGGCGGGATGTTACGTCCCGCTCATCTCCGCCCCTCCGCTTCTATTGGATGGCTGCGGTGTGACGTCGCTCTGATGCCGCACGACCCGCCCCCTTAGAAAGGAGGCGGATCGCCAGCCATAGCAACGTCGCAGGACAGGTAAGTCCGTGTGATGGGGATAAGCGACGCACAACCGACGGGGGCGGGTACAATCGCTTGTGATCTCGCTATCATCGCTAGCGAGATTGCAGAGTGTAAAGCCCGCTTTAGTCTCCCCAGGATGACACAGGGGTTGAAAAGTCCTTGCGGATCCATGACCTGTTCATCTTGGTGAACGTAATTCTGTACACATTGTCACTGGACAGACGCGTGCGCTTATCTGTCAGCACACACCCAGCAGCACTGAACACACGTTCCGACAGAACACTGGCTGCGGGACACGACAAGATTTCCAAGGCGTAAGTGGCGAGCTCAGGCCGTTTGTCCATATTGGAAGCCCAAAATGAGCAAGGCTCCAGTTGCACACAGTCATGGCATTGATGTTCACTTGGAGATACTCCTGTATCATCCTCTCCAGGCGTTGAGTATATGTCAGACTTCTTGTGTCTTCTGGACTTGCAAAGGATGGTCTAAAAAAATCATGAAACGATTCCATAAAATTGCTGTTACCACCAGATACGGTGTTACTGGTACGGTTTGAGTGATGACTCGAAAGCCCCATGGTTGGCAAGTTAGAACTAGAGTTGAGCGCGGTTCGCGGTTCGAGGTTCTCCAGTTCGCGGCTCGAGTGATTTTGGGGGCTGTTCTAGATCGAACTAGAACTCGAGCTTTTTGCTAAAGCTCGATAGTTCTAGATACGTTCGAGAACGGTTCTAGCAGCAAAAAGACAAGCTAATTACTAGCTGGCTTTCCACTGTAATAGTGTAAGTCACTCTGTGACTCACACTATTATGAAATTTCAGCGTATAGTGTGCGGGAACAGCGCATTCAGATCACTGCTGTATGGATAATGGCGATCGCCATTTTTTTTTTTTTCCTTGTCTTCCTTCCCTAAGCACGCGTGTGTAGTGGGGCGGGCCAGCATGTCAGCCAATCCCAGACACACACACAGCTAAGTGGACTTTTAGCCAGAGAAGCAACGGCATGTGTGATAGGATGTCCATGTCACATGTCCCTGCATTATGAAAACGGACATTTTCCTCCAGCACGCCATTATCTGCCTTCTGCGTCCTTGGTGTCAGTCACCTATCTCCGATACTGCTGTGTACGCTCTATACACAGCGCTGTACAGAATAGGGATAGAAGTTTCTATCAGTCCTTTTAAGGGCTAATACCGGCAGAGTCAGAGCCATAGGTGACAGGTCCGTGAAAACAGAGTTTAACAGCTACACAAGATGACAGCGTCTGTGTAGCTAAGGTCAGGGATTTCCTCGCTGCATTTCCCCATTAGGAGGGATAGAAAGGCAGGCTTCCTTTCCTCTACCCAGAGACCCACAACCCTGCCACTGTACCCTCCTGCCCTTTGCACACTCAAACTCATTGTTACTAAGCCATTATACTAGCAAACACTGAGTGAACTTAGTGGCATCCTAAAAGTGGCTGTTGGACTTCTGTATTGTCCCACTAGTGCAAAGATATTTGCAGCACGTCTGCCTGCATTGCACACTCAAACTCATTGTTACTAAGCCATTATACTAGCAAACACTGAGTGAACTTAGTGGCATCCTAAACGTGGCTGTTGGACTTCTGTATTGTCCCACTAGTGCAAAGATATTTGCAGCACGTCTGCCTGCATTGCACACTCAAACTCATTGTTACTAAGCCATTATACTAGCAAACACTGAGTGAATTTAGTGGCATCCTAAAAGTGGCTGTTAGACTTCCATTAGTGTCCCACTGGTGCAAATCTATGTGCATCACCTCTGCATTGCACACTCAAACTCATTGTTACTAAGCCATTATACTAGCAAACACTGAGTAAACTTAGTGGCATCCTAAAAGTGGCTGTTGGACTTCCATTAGTGTCTCACTGGTGCAAATCTATGTGCAATCACCTCTGCATTGCACACTCAAACTCATTGTTAGTAAGCCATTATACTAGCAAACTATCCTGCCAGTTTAAGGGCCGTAGTTGCATTGTCAGGGATAGTTATTGTTGTTTATTCTGCTGTCAATAAAGATAGACCACCGCTGCAATCTACACCACCTCTCAATTTTTACTACCACATTTTAAGTGCACAATCTTGTCGCAATCAAAATGAGTGGAAAAATGACAGATGCTGGTGGAAAGGGGAAGAGGTGTATTGGAAAAGGAAAAAAAGGGTTTGTCCGTGGGGAAGGTGGCAAAGCTCCATTAACATCTGCTGAAGATAGACCATCTTCCAGCAAAAGTAAGATGTCTACTACTTACCGTGGACAATCCGATGTGCTCCCTTTTTTACGGACACGAACAACTGGAACAAAGGTAGATGATGGCCAAAAAAGGAAAATGCTTGAATGGATCTCAAGTGGTCCAACAAGTGCCCTCTCCGCCACCTCAACTACCGCATCCAAAAAACACCAGTCCTCTGAGTTGCCATCCCAATCAAACTTGCTTTCTCCCAGCTCTGAAGTCTCCATCCGCCCTGCACAGTATGGTGGAACTGAGATGGCTGAGTCTGCAGAGCTGTTCAGTCACACTATAGCCTGGGAATCAGAGGTCTGCTCCCAAGCTACAATGAGTACAGACCAGGAAATGGTCTGCAGTGATGCCCAGAACCTTTGTGACTCTGATTCAGGCCGTGAGGACCAAGTTTCTGAGCATAATGTTGACCCTTTTTCACAAACTGTAACACCTGTTGTTATAGACAATGAGGAACAACATACTGATGACGATGAGACGCAGATACCAGATTGGGATGACAACTTAAATATTCGGTCAGGGCAAGAAGAGGCTCGGTCTGAGGGTGAGGGGAGTGCAAACACAACAATTGATGAGGAAGTTCTAGATCCCACCTACTCTCAACCCACAGTCAGGCACTCGAGGAGGTCAACAGAGGCGGTGGAGGAGGATGCAACCGACGACGAAGTTACCTTGCGCCTTCCTGGACAGAGTCGGAGCACTGGTAGCACGTCTACAACTGCATCCTCAGCCACCACTCTGCCTCTGAGCACTAGTCGGGGGGGCTCAGCAGGTCGCATGCCCTCTAAGCCTTGCCTAGCCTGGTCCTTTTTTGACATAGCAAAAGATCGCCCAAATTATGTGATCTGTAAAATTTGTCGTGATTCTGATGGTAGAGAGCAAAACCTCAGCAGTTTGACAACTTCTTCCATGAATCGTCACATGAATAAATATCATATGTCCCAGTAGGAAGCTCACCGTGCTGCAATGCGGCCTAGCGGAGCGAACCATCCACCGCCTGCCCCTTCCAGTGCATCCGCGCGCTCTTCATCTTCTAGGACTGTGGGGACAGCTGTCACACCTGGTTTTCCACGCACAACTTCCACCACTGTAACCGCAACAGGCAGTTTGCTTGGTAGGTCGTCAGTTGGCTTGGAAGGGGAAACAAGTGCGTGTGTACAGCTCTCTCAGACATCGATAGCACCAACGTTGGATGAAGGCAACATCATGTCTCCGCCTACACTTTCCTCACAAACCTGCATTTTTCCAGGGACACCCTACTCAACACCGTCTACACACAGCAGCCAGATCTCTGTCCCTCAGATGTGGACAAATAAAAGGCCATTTCCTGCGAACCATGACAAAGCTAAGAGGTTGACTTTATCCCTCTGTAAGCTCTTGGCTACCGAAATGCTGCCTTTCCGCCTGTTGGACACACAGGATTTTAGAGACCTTATGTCTGTCGCTGTGCCCCAGTACCAGATGCCCAGTTGCCACTACTTCTCTAAGAAAGGTGTGCCCGCGCTACACCAGCATGTCGCACACAACATCACCGCTTCCTTGAGAAACTCTGTGTGTCAACGGGTGCATTTCACCACCGATACTTGGACCAGTAAGCATAGACAGGGACGTTACATGTCGCTGACTGGGCACTGGGTAACTATGGTGATAGATGGTGAAGGGTCTGCTGCACAAGTCTTGCCGTCCCCACGACTTGTGTGTCAATCCTCTGTCTGTCCAAGTTCCGCCACTGCTTCTGCCTCCTCCACCTCATCTAGGTCCTCCACCTCCGCCCCAAGCCTGCCTCGTCAGGCCACTAGCGTTCTCACTGCGCAGAAGGAATCACGCACCCCTCATTACTATGCTGGCAGCAGAGCGCAACGGCATCAGGCGGTCTTTAGCTTGACATGTCTTGGGAATAGGAGTCACACAGCTGAGGAGTTGTGGTCAGCTCTGCGGTCCGAGTTTAATAAATGGTTGTCTCCACTCAACCTGCACCCTGGTAAGGTCGTGTGCGACAATGCTGCAAACCTGGGTGCGGCCCTTCGCCTGAGTAAGGTGACACACGTGCCTTGTATGGCTCACGTGTTGAACCTTGTTGTCCAGCAATTTTTAACACACTATCCCGGCCTAGATGGCCTTCTGACCAGGGCACGAAAACTGTCTGCTCACTTCCGCCATTCAACCGCCGCAGCTGAGCGACTTGCATCGCTCCAGAAGTCTTTCGGCCTGCCGGTTCATCGCCTATAATGCGATGTGGCGACACGCTGGAATTCGACTCTCCACATGTTACAGCGACTGTGGCAGCACCGCTGAGCCCTGGTGCAATACGTCATGACGTATATCCTGGCTCAACGAGATGCAGAGGTGGGGAAGATCACCCTGATGGAGTGGTCTCAGATCAAGGACCTATGCACCCTTCTGCACAGTTTCGACATGGCGACGAATATGTTTAGCGCTGACAATGCCATTATCAGCATGACAATTCCAGTCATTTACATGCTGGAGCACACGCTAAACACTATTCGGAGTCAGGGGGTGGGACAACAGGAAGGGGAGGAACTACAGGAGGATTCATATGCGCAAGACACAACAACATCACCAAGGTCCAGACGTTCATCATCACCAACGCGGCAGGCATGGGACCATGGGGGACAGGGATCAACAAGGGCGCATGGTAGCAGGCGAAATGTTGAGGAAGGTGCAGGAGAACATTAAGAAATGGAGGACGAACTGTCCATGGACATGGAAGACTCAGCGGATGAGGGAGACCTTGGTCAAATTTCAGTGGAAAGAGGTTGGGGGGAGATGTCAGAGGAAGAAAGAACGGTTAGCACCTCTATGCCACAAACACAGCGTGGACTTGGTCCGCATGGCTGCGCAAGACACATGAGCACGTTCTTGCTGCACTACCTCCAACATGACCCTCGTATTGTCAAAATTAGAAGTGATGATGACTACTGGCTTGCCACACTATTAGATCCCCGGTACAAGTCCAAATTTTGTGACATAATTCCAGCCATAGAAAGGGACGCACGTATGCAGGAGTATCAGCAGAAGCTGTTACTCGATCTTAGCTCGGCTTTTCCACCAAACAACCATGCAGGTGCAGGGAGTGAATCTCCCAGTTGTAACTTGACAAACATGGGACGGTCTCGTCATCTCCAACAATCTACCCGTACCAGTAGCACCGTATCTGGTGCTGGTAACATCAATTTTATTGAATCTTTTCATAATTTTTAAAGACCGTCCTTTGCAAGGCCACCAGAGACAACAAGTCTGACACATAGTCAACGGCTGGAGAGGATGATACAGGAGTATCTCCAAATGAACATCGATGCCATGACTTTGCAAATGGAGCCTTGCTCATTTTGGGCTTCAAATCTTGAAAAATGGCCAGAGCTCTCCACTTACGCCTTGGAGATTTTGTCGTGTCCAGCTGCCAACGTTGTCTCTGAACGTGTCTTCAGTGCTGCTGGGTGTGTGCTGACAGATAAGCGCACGCGTCTGTCCAGTGACAATGTGGACAGACTAACATTCATCAAAATGAACAAGTCATGGATCCACAAGGAATTTACTACCCCTGTGTCATCCTGGGGAGAGTAAATGCTAGTGGATTTGGAATGTGCTTAATGCAAATAAAAACATCCTGTTTGCAACTAGGGCACAAGTGCTGCCACTGAAGGGGTTAGTGTCTGTGTGGCCCAATTTTTGGAAAAAAGGGAGACTCCACTTGGAGTAACCCTTGCTTACATTGTTTTTAAAAATGATCCAAGATGAACAGAGCTGGGATCAGGAAAGACTTTGCTACCTACCCCGGTGTCATCCTGGGGACGGTTAAGTATGGCGTATTTTTGAATGTGCTTGATGCAAATCTAGCTGTGAAGTGTACAACTGGGGCACAAGTGCTGCCACTGAAGTGGTGGGTGTGTGTGTGGCCCAATTTTTGGAAAAAAGGGAGACTCCGCTTGGAGTAACCCTTGCTTACATTGTTTTTAAAAAGGAGCCAAGATGAACAGAGCTGGGATCAGGAAAGACTTTGCTACCTACCCCGGTGTCATCCTGGGGACGGTTAAGTATGGCGTATTTTTGAATGTGCTTGATGCAAATCTAGCTGTGAAGTGTACAACTAGGGCACAAATGCTGCCACTGAATGGGTGGGTGTGTGTGGTGCCCAATTTTTGGAAAAAAAGGGAGACTCCGCTTGGAGTAACCCTTGCTTACATTGTTTTTAAAAATGATCCAAGATGAACAGAGCTGGGATCAGGAAAGACTTTGCTACCTACCCCGGTGTCATCCTGGGGACGGTTAAGTATGGCGTATTTTTGAATGTGCTTGATGCAAATCTAGCTGTGAAGTGTACAACTAGGGCACAAGTGCTGCCACTGAATGGGTGGGTGTGTGTGGGGCACAATTTTTGGAAAAAAAGGGAGACTCCGCTTGGAGTAACCCTTGCTGGCTGTGTTTTTTAAAAGGAGCCAAGATGAACAAGTCATGGTTTAGCAAAGAATTTGCTACCTACCCCGGTGTCATCCTGGGGACGGTTAAGTATGGCGTATTTTTGAATGTGCTTGATGCAAATCTAGCTGTGAAGTGTACAACTGGGGCACAAGTGCTGCCACTGAAGTGGTGGGTGTGTGTGTGGCCCAATTTTTGGAAAAAAGGGAGACTCCGCTTGGAGTAACCCTTGCTTACATTGTTTTTAAAAAGGAGCCAAGATGAACAGAGCTGGGATCAGGAAAGACTTTGCTACCTACCCCGGTGTCATCCTGGGGACGGTTAAGGATGGCGTATTTTTGAATGTGCTTGATGCAAATCTAGCTGTGAAGTGTACAACTAGGTCACAAGTGCTGCCACTGAATGGGTGGGTGTGTGTGGGGCCCAATTTTTGGAAAAAAAGGGAGACTCCGCTTGAAGTAACCCTTGCTTACATTGTTTTTAAAAATGATCCAAGATGAACAGAGCTGGGATCAGGAAAGACTTTGCTACCTACCCCAGAGTCATCCTGGGGATGGTTAAGTATGGCGTATTTTTGAATGTGCTTGATGCAAATCTAGCTGTGAAGTGTACAACTAGGGCACAAGTGCTGCCACTGAATGGGTGGGTGTGTGTGGGGCCCAATTTTTTTAAAAAAAGGGAGACTCCGCTTGGAGTAACCCTTGCTTACATTGTTTTTAAAAATGATCCAAGATGAACAGAGCTTGGATCAGGAAAGACTTTGCTACCTACCCCGGTGTCATCCTGGGGACGGTTAAGTATGGCGTATTTTTGAATGTGCTTGATGCAAATCTAACTGTGAAGTGTACAACTAGGGCACAACTGCTGCCACTGAATGGGTGGGTGTGTGTGGGGCCCAATTTTTGGAAAAAAGGGAGACTCCGCTTGGAGTCACCTTGCGGTGTTTTACATGATTTTAGAAGGGCGTGCCATGCCTATATCTGTGTCTCCTCCTCTTTTTCCTTGTCCAGCTCTTTTGTTTTCACATGAGTATATGTCCTTGTCACTTTCCCATGTGTTTGTGTTGTGTTGTGAGTTGTTTGTCACCTTTTGGACACCTTTGAGGGTGTTTTCTAGGTGTTTTTATGTGTTTGTGATTGCCTGCCATTGTTTCCTATGCAGTTCGAGTTCGGTTCGACGAACGTTCGACGAACCGAACTCGAACGAGACCTCTGTTCGGCAAACCGAACTCGAGCCGAACCGGGACCGGTTCGCTCATCTCTAGTTAGAACTGTGAGATTAACTCTGTGCACCACTGGTGTTTAGTGGAAAAGCCGATCGAAAAATTGTGTAACAGCTTCTGCAGATACTCTTGCATACGTGCGTCCCTTTCTATAGCAGAAATTATTTTGCCAAATTTTGTCTTGTATCGGGAATCTAAGGCAGGCTTTCCACGTTGCGACATCGCTAGCAATTGCTAGCAATGTCCAGCTCGATAGCACCCGCCCCTGTCGCACATGCAATATGTGGTGACTGCTGCCGTAGCGAACATTATCGCTATGGCAGCCTTCACACGCACATACCTGCTCGGCGACGTTCCTGTGACTGCCGAACTATCGCTCCTTCAAGGGAGAGGTGCGCTTGGCGTCACATTATGAAAATGAACGACGCTACACAGATCACCGATTTTTCGACGCTTTTGCGATCGTTTAGCGTCGCACCTAGGATTTACACGTTGCGATGTCGCTACCGGAGCCGGATGTGCGTCACTAACGACGTGACCCCCACGATATTTCGGAAGCGATGTCGCAACGTGTAAAGCCTCCCTAAAAGTGTGGCAACCCAGTAGTCAGCATTACTTCGAATTCTGGCAATCCGAGGGTCATGTTGTAGGCAATGCAGCAAGAAGGTGCTCATGTGTCTTGCGCATCCAGGAGGACCAAGTCCCTGTTGTGTTGGTGGCGGCGAGGTGAGAATCATACTTCCTTCCTCTACCCTCTCCCCCCAACCTCGCACAACAGAAATGTGATCAAGGTCTCCCTCATCTGCTGAGTCTTCCATGCCCATCACCAGTTCGTCCTCCATTTCTTCCTGGGCTCCTGCACCTTACTCAACAGTTTGGCTGCTACCATGTGCCCTTGTTAATCCCTCTCCCCCACCGTCCCATGCCTGCCGCCTTAGTGGAGCTGACCGTCTGGACCTTGAAGATCTTGTTATCCCTTCCGCATATGACTCCTCCTGTACTTCCTCCCCTTCCTCTTGTCCCACCACCTGACTCCGAATACTGTTTAGAGTGTGCTCCAGCATGTAGATAACCGGAATAGTCATGCTGATAATGGCATCGTCAGCGCTAAACATCTTCATCGCCATGTCAAAACTGTGCAAAAGGGTGCATAGGTCCTTGATCTGAGACCACTCTAGCAGCGTGATCTGCCCCACCTCTGGATCTTGTTGGCCCAGCCTATACATCATAACGTATTGCACCAGGTCTTGGTGGTGCTGCCACAGTCGCTGCAACATGTGCAGAGTCGAATTCCAGCGTGTCGGCACATTGCATTTCAGCCGGTGAACCGGCAAGCCCAAAGACTTCTGGAGCGATGCAAGTCGTTGAGCTGTGGAGTGTGAACGCCGGAAGTGAGCACATAGTGACCGTGCCCTCTGCAGAAGCCCATGTAGGCTGGGATAGTAAGTTAAAAATTGCTGGACAACCAGGTTCAACACGTGACCCATACAAGGCCCGTGTGTCACATTGCCCCGGCAAAGGGCCGCACCCAGGTTTGCAGCATTGTCGCAAACGGCCTTCCCTAGCTGCAGGTTGAGTGGAGACAACCATTGATGCAACTCGGTCTTCAGAGCTGACCACAACTCCTAAGCTGTGTGGCTCACATTTCCCAGCCATTTAAAAGTAAAGACCACCTGATGCCGTTGAGCTCTGCTGCCAGCATAGTAAGGAGGTGTGCGGGATTCCTTGTGCGCAGTTACAATGCGGGTGGCCTTACCAAAAAAGCTTTTGGCGGAGGTGGAGGACCGAGACGAGGTTGAGGAGGCAGAAGCAGTGGAGGAACTTCTACATATAGAGGATTGACGCACAACTCGTGGGGACGGCAAGACTTGTACAGCTGACCCTTCTCCATCTCTCACCATAGTTACCCAGTGCCCAGTCAGCGACATGTAACACCCCTGTCCATGCTTACTAGTCCAAGTATCTGTGATGAAATGCACCCTGTCACACACAGAGTTTCTCAAGGAAGCGGTGATGTTGTGTGCTACATGCTGGTGTAGCGCAGGCACACCTTTCTTGGAGAAGTAGTGTCGACTGGGCATCTGGTATTGGGGTACTGCGACGGACATAAGGTCTTGAAAATCCTCTGTGTCCACCAGGCGGAAAGGCAGGATTTCTGTAGACAACAGCTTGCAGATGCTGAAATTGAACCTCTTAGCTTTGTCACGGCTAGGAGTCAATGGTCTTTTACTTGTCCACATCTGAGGGACCAAGGGCTGGCTGCTGTGCTGAGACGGCGTTGAGTAGCGTGTCCATGGCAAACTGCTGGTCTGTGAGGAAGGTGCAGGCCGAGATATAATGTTGCCTTCATCCAAAGGTGGTGCTCTTGATGTCTGAAAGAGCTCAACACCAGCAGCTGTTTCCACTTCCAAAACAATGGACGACCTGCCAATCACACTGCCTGTTGCGGGTAAAGAGGTGGAATGTCTGCGTCCAAAAGCATGTGTGACTGTTGTCCCCACAGTCACAGAGGATGAAGAGTATGCGAATGCACTTGATGGGGCAGACGGTGATTGACCCGCCCCGCTAGGCCGCATTGTAGCACCGTGAGCTTCCCACTGCGACTTATGCTTCATATCCATGTGACAGCTCATGGACGAAGTACTCAAACTAGTGAGTTTTTGGCCTCTACTTAGAGATTGGCGACAAATCTTACAGATTACATGAGTTGGGTGATCCTTTGTGATGTCAAAAAAGGCCCAGGCTAGGCAAGGCTTAGAGCCCATGCGACCTGCAGAGCCACCACGACTTCTGCTCAGAGGCAGAGTTGTTGCTGAGGATGCAGATGTTGACGTGCTTCCAGTACTCCGTCTCTGTCCAGGAAGGCGCAACCTAACCTCGTCATCAGTAGCATCCTCATCCACCTCCTCTGCTGACCTCATTGACTGGCTAACTGTGGGTTGACAGTTAGTGGGATCTCCAACCTCATCATCACCCTGTGTGTTCTCACTCCCCTCGTCCTCAGAGATAATCTCTTCCTGCCCTGACCGAATAGTAAAGTTGTCGTTCCAATCAGATATCTGAGTCTCATCATCATCAGCATGTTCCTCATTGTCTCCACCAAGAGGAGTTACAGTTTCGGAATGAGGGTCTACATTATGCTCAGAACCTTCTTCATCTGGGCCTAAATCCGACTCACAAAGCTTCTGGGCATCAGTGCAGATCATTTCCTTGTCTGGACTCACTGCAGCTTTGGAGCAGACCTCTGATTTCCAGGCTATAGTGTGACTGAACAGCTCTGCAGACTCAACCATCTCTGTTACCCCATACTCAGCAGGGCGGGTGGAGACTTGAGAGCTGATAGGAAACAAGTGCGATTGGGATGACACCTCAGAGGAATGGAGTATTTGTGATGTTGAAGATGAGGTGGAGCAGAGGCCACTTGATGGAGCACTTCAGATCCATTCAAGCACTTGCTCTTTTTGTGCCTCATCTTCATTTGGTAGTGATGGTCATGTCCGTAAGAAAGGGATCATATCATATTGTCCATGGAAAGAAGTAGAGATTTTACTTTGGCTGGAAGATGGTCTTTCTTCAGCAGATGTTACTGTTGCTTTACCACCTAACCACCATCAACCTTTTTTTCCCTTTCCAAAACGCCTGTTCCCCTTTCCACCAGCATCTGGCCTTTTGCCACTCCTTTTGTATGTGAAAAAATTGGCAACTCTGCAGTTGTTATTAATTAGTTCAATTATTCCAATTTTTTGAGATTTTTTATTTTGTATAAATCAAAACTACATACCACCAACGTGCAGATATACCCATAAGTACTAGACCAACGGTCGCATATATAAAAATACACAGACAATATGTACAATAAACATATACAGTTGTCAAAAAAGTGAAGGTTCACAGAAAATGGGGATGGAGTCAGAGCCCAACTTATCCTTGGGACCACACAGACTGGTTCAGGCAGCGCCACATAGTATGGAAGAAAGGAAGATTTCAATCCTTATAAGTCCAAGGAGGTATATGGGGGAACTCTCCAGCAATTTCCTTTGCATTAATAAAGGCGAGCCTTCAATTTCATAGATTGGATAATCTCCACCTCAAACAGGTTATCTCCACCTCAACGCGTTTCCCCATACAACACAAACGTATGGTTCATCAGGAGGCTACAAGATAAACACACTAAATCAGCAACCAAGACTTAAGGTCCAGTCACACTAAGCAACTTACCAGCGATCCCAACAACGATAGGGATCGCTGGTAAGTTGCTAGGAGGTTGCTGGTGAGATGTCACACTGCAACGCTCCAGCGATCCCACCAGCAACCTGACCTGGCAGGGATCGCTGGAGCGTGGCTACACAAGTTGCTGGTGAGCTCACCAGCAACCAGTGACAAGCCCCCAGCGCTGCGTGGATGCTGCTGCGCTTGGTAACTAAGGTAAATATCGGGTAACCAACCCGATATTTACCTTGGTTACCACCGCACGGAGCTACACGTGCAGAGAACAGGGAGCAGCGCACACTGAGCGCTGGCTCCCTGCTCTCGTAGTTACAGCACACATCAGGTTAATTACACGATGTGTGCAGCAGCTACATGTGCAAAGAGCAGGGAGCAGCGCACAATGCTTAGCGCTGGCTCCTTGCTCTCCTAGTTACAGCACACATCGGGTTAATTAACCCGATGTGTCCTGCAGCTACATGTGCACACAGCAGGAGCCGGCAGCACAGGCAGTGAGAGGGCGGAGGCTGGTATCAAAGGTAAATATCGGGTAACCAAGGACAGGGCTTCTTGGTTACCCGATGTTTACATTGGTTACCAGCCTCCACAGAAGCCGGCTCCTGCTGCCTGCACATTTAGTTGTTGCTGTCTCGCTGTCACACACAGCGATCTGTGCTTCACAGCGGGACAGCAACAACTAAAAAATGGCCCAGGACATTCAGCAACAACCAACGACCTCACAGCAGGGGCCAGGTTGTTGCTGGATGTCACACACAGCAACATCGCTAGCAACGTCACAAAAGTTGTTCGTTAGCAGCGATGTTGCTAGCGATGTTGCTTAGTGTGACGGGGCCTTTACAATAAGACAGACAATTTGAAACATAAAGCACCACATGTGGTATGGAGCGCTTGATAAACTATAATAAAGTACTTGCCCAACGAGATATAGTTGTCAGATATGCAGGTTCATGGCGCCATCAGCAGGGATCCATAGTAGACAGACAATGCTGAAGATATAATACCATAGTCCAGGGCGAGGCGTCATGAAGCTGCATATCAGGATGGATTTAAATAGCCAGGAGCAGCTGGGTGTAATCAATCAATTATGCAAAATAAACCACTCAACAGGTGCAGATTGCCTAATGTAGTGCGGGCGTAGTGAATAGACAAAGTCTGATACAGGGCCGTCCCACATCGCCATTAGCATGATAGGGATGCATGTCCCAAGTTTCCTAGGCAAACGCAAACCCATACGGAGGCCCAGCGGCGCCATAGCAGGCCGGTCAGTGCGCACGCCCGGGATCTCCCGGGCAACGCACATAAACATCCGGCAGCCATGGCAGCACGAACATATCGCGTACGCCCAGGGGGAGGCCCAGCGGCGCCACACGTAACCGGCTAGTGCGCATGCCCGGGATCTCCCTGGCAACGCGCATAAACACCTACTGGCCGTGTGACGCCACAACGCCTCCCAGCGCGCATGCACAGACAAATGTCCGGCAGAGCGTATAAACAGAGGGACCTGACGGCGCCTAGATACATAGACGCACAGGTCCGGGACCCCCAGGCAACGCGCATATAGATCTTGGTGATACGATAGCACCACCCCAACACTAATACCACATGCGTGGGACCCCTCATGTCAGAGCACCATCATTAGATGAAGATAAAAATACCCTTCTAGACAAATTCTTGCCATTAGTCATTGCAAAAATAGAAGATATGAATTAATCCTGTCAGCCAATCACTGTAATAATACTAAAATCAGACCCTTTAATATATTTATTTCTAGTAGTGGCAATTATTAACCACACATAGTACACCATGTTTACAGACAGGTGCAGTGACAGTTGGAGTCCCCGCTTACAACACTTGGCACAGATATTGAATAAATAGAATTCATAACACATCAGTGTAAATAATTAACTTTAACTATCACCCATTTCTAATAGGGGAACAAACCCACCCCCGGCTAAGTCCATAAAATTATATATATATATCCAGACATATCCTACCCCCACACACATCACCCTAAGGGAGAGGAGGGGGGGGGGCACGTCCGGATTTTTACATCTCAGAGCAAACAATGTACATATATAATAACCATCAATATGGTTTTTTCTCAATACTGAGAAAATCTTCCAAAGTAGGGCATAAGGACTATCAAACAATTTAGGATTCCACAGACACTAAGTAGGAAGGAAACAAGAAAAGGAAAGTTGTTCATTAAGCCCTCTCGGAGCCAATGAACCCATTTTGAAAATCCATGCTGATTCTCTTTGCAGTACAACCCTATCAAAATCACCCCCCCTAGGGCTAGGTCTAACCACTTCCAACACCGAGAACCGAACATGAGTAACATCACCACCATGAACCATATTCATATGGCGAGAAATTGGCGTATCTCGTCCATTCCGGATATCCGAGAGATGTTCGCCAACCCGCCTCCGGAGTTCCCTTAGAGTCTTCCCGACATAATCCAAAGGACATGTACAGGTAGCCCTATAGACAACACCGGAGGTTTTACAGTTACTAAAGTCACGCAGGAAGAAAATTCTTCCTGTAGCCGCACTGCTCACTCTTTTACATTGTTCCATGGACCCACAGTACTTACAAGTGCCACAGTGGAACATTCCACATAGACGTCTATCCAACCAGGTTCCAGGGGACCTAGGTCTTTGGTACATGCTATGCACCAATCTATCACCTAAAGTACGACCCCGTCTATAGGTAATACTTGGAAATTTAGCAATATATTTAGCCAAATCGGGGTCAGCCCTCAGGATATTCCAGTGCTTTTTTATCACCGAGAATACCCTTTCGGACTGTACATCAAAAGTCCCAATGACTCGTGTAATATTAGAATCGTCGCTACGGATCCTGGGGATCATAAGATTATGTCTATTAGTGTCCCTGGCATGGGCATAAGATTGCTGTAGAATCCCTCTGGGATACCCCCGATCCAAAAAGCGACCAAAAAGATCTGAGGCTTGGGCCTTAAAATCACTCTCCCTAGAGCAATTTCTGCGGATCCGCAGAAATTGCCCCTTTGGGATACCCTTCCTAAGTGGGAGAGGATGGTGGCTATCCCACTTAAGAAGGGAATTGGTCGCTGTTGGTTTACGATGAGTAAGGGTATGAATTTTACCCCCTTCATCTTTACATATTACCAAATCCAAAAAGGTAATGGAATTTCGATCACATGTATGAGTAAACCTCAACCCAAGAGAATTCCTGTTGAGGCCTTCAACAAACTGTTCAAACTCAAAAATAGACCCTGTCCGGACTGCTGCACAGCTCCAGGGACTGCAGTCGGAGCCAGGAGCCGCCGTCGCCGCCGTTGTTTCCCCGGGGAGGCCGCCACACGTCCGCCCGGCCGCTCTCCCACACCAGGCACAGCAGCCAGTCCTGCAGGGAGCGCGGGAAGAGCAGGCCGCACAGCTGCGGGGAGTCCCGGCCCGGCCAGCTCTGCTCCAGCTGCGCCCCGGGGAGCGGAGTGTCCGCCGCCAGCCGCGGGAAGGACAGCAGCCGCCTCTGCCGCAGCAGCCAGATGAAGAGGTGCCTCCGGTCCGGGCTGCAGAGCAAGCGGCAGTCCCCGGGCCAGGCGCGGAGGGCCTCCCGCAGCAGCTGCTGCCGCCCGTAGTCTCTGTAGTCCGCCGCCAGCAGCGGAGCCCCGCGCTGCTCCATGCCGGTCACCGCCCGCTGTCCCGCATGGCTGCTCCCTCAGCGCACTCTTCTCCTCATCACGAGACCGACCCCCTCCTGACTTCCGGATCACCTGTCAACTGTCAACTCTGCAGTTGTTGGCAAAAAAAATTAGGATGGAAATCGAGCAGAGCTGGGAGGTCAAACAGTGGTACTAGGCCCAAAGTATTGCCTGGGGTAGCTGCAGTAAAAAATTGTCTACTGGATAGACAGGCGATGTAGCTTACTTTACAGCGGGACTACAACACTGACTACTGTGACGCCCTGGCAAAACCAGATAGTCACACACATAGGCCCCCGCATAACACCTTCCCTCACAAGGTTACACACAGCTGACCTGAAACCCTAGTCACCTTCCCCAGGGAAAGACAGGCACAACAGTGGGCGGGACCAGGCGGATGGAGAACGCCAACCTAGGGGTCTGGAGAGCCCAGGGTGGGAAAAGCAGTCAGAACAACCTGCAGCTCAAGTGGAGTCCAGACCAGTGTCAAGGTCTGAGACTCAAGTTGACAGGCATCGGGGTTGGAGCCCTGGTGCATTGGCTAGGTGGCAGATGGTGGTCCTAGTCTAGCAGGAAACTGGAAGACGACAGCTGGAGATCCGAGGTGGACCGGGGCAGGGTTGGAGCCCGCCGTACCGACACCGGAGAACCGACCCGGAAACCATGCACAGAGGGGGTACTTGGACCCTGAAGCCAGGACCAGAACCAACGGCCTAGCTAATTAACCAATTGAGGGCAGGATTATAGGTCCTGTCCCGACCTAAGTCCTGAAAAGAGACAAAAACCCACAGAGAGGGATAGGGCATCCACCAGGGCCTGGTAGATCCCACGGGTCAGCGTCAGCGGGCACGGCTCCCAACAATAGTACCGGGAGCGGACTCCCGCGTTCCACACTGGGAAGTCCACCACATCACAACACAGTGCAGAGGAAAGGACGTAGACCACCAGCCCGGGTGGGGGATCAGAGTACACCAGGCCACGGCGGCCGGCCACCAGCACCTTGGTTAATCACTGGACTTGTCTGATTTCCTTCACCGTGAGTAAACTGAGTTTCCCTGGTCTGACCAGGCGTGCCAACCCCTGCCATCACCGTCCCCTGCACCAAGTCACCGGGTCCCGGGGAAAACATCTCTACCCACGGAGGGGTTAACAACCACCTGCCATCCCATCACCCTGGGTGTCCCACAGCCGCAGCGGTGGTGCCATACTTCACCACACACCGTGGGTGGTGTCACAGATTGACTACGGCAAGCCCCGTACAAATACGTCACCCTTTCATTCGGAGTGTCCGCGTGACTCCCGGGTCCGGAGAATCCCTCGAGCCACACTGCAGGTTCAGATCCGAGCAGCCCGGCTGCTACTGACGTGGGGCGGCACACCTCGAAAACTTGGTGTCACGAACCGGATTCTTACTCATCCACTAACCTGGTGGAAGTGCGCCTTGTTCTGAACTATCAGCGTTTCGCTGCTGCAAAAATTCTGAAAAGCCGCTATTTTGCCGTCATTTTTAGGCGCGAAAAAGGACAACCCAGCGTCTTCTTCCCCGAAAAAGGGCGCGAAGTTGGCCCTGCCCCCTGGGAACACAGCCGGAAGGAAGACCCTGAGGCCAAAAACGAAACTAAGAAGTGGAGCTAAGAGAGTGATCGCAAAAGACCAAGGGGGAGAAGCGGGAAGATGTCTGCGCCCAATGTTGATGGCGGGGCCGCGCCTGCTGCTGGAGCGGCGGCGCCTGCTGCTGGAGCGGCGGCGCCCGCGAACGTGGCAGATGACGGAGGCGTGGCGGCTCCCACTCCGGTCGCAGAGGCGGTGGCAGCTGCGGCCATGGCGATCACCCAAGTAATGCCGATTACCTTACCCTATGTGCCCGGCGCTGCCTGGTTACCTCAGTTTGATGGAAAGCCCGATGCCCTGCAGATCTTCAAGAATAAAATATGTATCATCCTTGATACAGTATGTACGCCATGACCGGCAAGCAGCATGCATCGGTGGTGCTTGGGCAGTTGACCGGCGACGCTGAGCAAGAGGTAGAGACTTGGGCCGATGCCGACTGGGCCTCAGTAACCGCCATTTTTGACAAACTACAGGTCGCTTTCGAAACCCGCACAGAAGCGGAATTGCGGATGCATTTTTATAACTGTCGACAGCGTCCTCAAGACAGCATTTGGGACTACGCCTTGAGGCTGCAGACTGCCCTACGTACCTTGAAACAGATGGACTCTATCCATGAGATTGAGAGCAAAAAAATGCTGGTGGAGCAGTTCCTGCAGGGGCTGGGGTCCACTGAAGATCGTAAGCAGCTTTGGCTGTGCGCCCTAGAACATTCAGACTTGAACTTTGCAGTCCTAAAGGACCGGGCCATTAAAGTCCTCCAAACATTTGAAGCTGGTGCCTCCGACCTGCCATCTTGGCCGGCTGACACCGCTCATTTCTCGGTAGCGGCCCCGTTGTTAGCCCTGCCGGCACCCGCAGCAACGCCCGGGACTCCTGAGGACTTTTCATCGCAAGTCCAGCGTTTGAGTGATGACATCGCAAGGATCCTCACCGCCTTACAGCTTCCACGGAAGGCCCAGCCAGCAGAGAAGATCCAGCTCGCTGACAGCCCGGAGGACGTCCCCTGAATGCAAAGAAGAAGAAATAACAACAGCCGGTATGGACAGCCCGTCTGCTACAAGTGCAACAAGACTGGTCACTATTTCCGCCGGTGTCCTTTAAACGAGCAACCCCTAAGGCCAAGGGACAATCCTCAGGAATAGATCCTCAAGGCCCAGCTGATTGGCGTGATCAATACATTGGAGGTCGCCCCATCATTTCTCTTGCTGTGGACGGTATCCCGACATTCGCCCTCCTGGACACTGGCTCGCAAGTAACGACTATACCTTATGTACTGTACAAACGTTATTGGTCTGATAGTGAACTCACCCCACCTGATGCCAGTCTGACCATCATTGCAGCTAATGGACTCCCTATGACCCAAGTAGGGTTTAAGGAGGTAACTTTAAAGGTGGGGCGAGTTGAGCTGAAGCATCAAGGACTCATTGTAGTACAGAATGACCCTAGTGACCGT
This sequence comes from Anomaloglossus baeobatrachus, assembly GCF_048569485.1. NCBI lineage: Eukaryota > Metazoa > Chordata > Amphibia > Anura > Aromobatidae > Anomaloglossus > Anomaloglossus baeobatrachus. The sequence continues at coordinate 70,790,513 of NC_134362.1, read as the reverse complement.
AACCCAAAAATGGTCCTAAGGACAAATGTGATTGAGAACTGCATGGGTGAAGTACTGCATTTATTACAACAACTGTCTGCCACGGCAGGAGCAGGCCGGCAGAGGGCCCTGCAACGTGAAATCCGGGCTCTCCTGCAGCGGCAGTAGGTGAACATGTCAGGTGGAGAGGTTGGTGGTGTATGGGTGATGGATGTGGCGCCTCCAGTGGTGCCTCCGCGGAGTGAAATGATGATTTGGTACAGGGCAGCAGTAGGTCCCCGAGGACAGGATTACCCGGCAGTGGTAGAGCCTCTGCCTTTCTAAACACTGGCCCACAGTAATGGCAGCTAGAGGGGTGATTGATGTCAGAAAAGGGAGAGTGCCTGTGAGAGTGATGAATTGCGGAAAGGAAGAGGTTAGGCTACCTCGTTACGCCACCATCGCTAAACTATTCACAGTAGATACTGATGCCATCCAAGCCACAGCCTCCACCATCACTGCATCACAGTCAGACAGTGACAGTTCACCAAGGCAGTTAGAAGAGTGTTGTCAAGAGTTGCACGTAGGCACCGACTCCACACCGGCACACCACAAGGGAGGGGTGTACAGGGTAGTGTGAGAGTATGAGCAGGTATTCAGCAAAGACCTGCTAGATTTTGGGAGGATCAAGGGAGTCCAACATCACATCCCCATCGGTACACATCCACCCATCAAGGAGAGGTACAGGCCGATTTCACCTGCACATTACCAGTGCACCAAAGACATGTTGAGGAGCATGAAGGAGGCAGGAGTCATCCGTGATAGTTGCAGTCACTGGGCAGCTCCGTTGGTTCTGGTAAAGAAGAAGGACGGCACAATGAGGATGTTCGTGGACTACTGGAAAATTAATCAAATAACCCACAAGGATGCGTATCCTCTTCCCCGTATTGAGGAATCGTTGGCTGCGTTGAGAACAGCAAATAATTTTTCTACTCTTGACCTTACTAGTGGCTACTGGCAGGTGTCCGTCGTAGAAGAAGACTGGGAGAAAACTGCATTCGCTACCCCGATGGGTCTCTGCAAGTTCAACAGCATGCCTTTTGGGCTGTGTAATGCGCCAGGAACCTTCCAGAGGCTGATAGAGTGCTGTTTGGGACATCGAAATTTCGAAACGGTCCTGTTATATTTGGGTTACGTCATTGTCTACTCCCAGACGTACGAGATACATCTGGAACATCTTGATGAAGTGTTTGAAGCCCTCTCCAAATACTGGATGAAACTGAAGCCCTCCAAGTGCCATCTGCTGAAGCCCAAAGTGCAGTACCTCGGGCATGTGGTGAGTGCCGAAGGTATGGCCCCGGACCCAGAGAAAATTACAGCCATCTAGAGCTGGCCAAAGCCTACTACAACTAAAGAAGTAAGACAGTTCCTGGGCCTAGTGGGTTACTACTGTCGCTTCATTAAAGGCTACACCAAGATGGCAGCCCCCATGCAGGACCTACTGGTGGGGCAAACTAAGAATGGCAAGGCTCCTGGCCCCCCGTTCACCTGGAGTGAAGAGCATGAAGAGTCCTTTCAGCAGCTGAAGTCGGCTTTGACTGGAGAAGAGATCCTAGCCTACCCCGTCTATGGCCTCCCGTTTGTTCTCTACACGGACGCCAGCAATGTGGGCTTGGGTGCTGTCCTGTCCCAGATGCAAGATGGAAGGGAGAAAGTGATTGCTTATGCAAGCAGGAAGCTCCGGACGATGGAAAGAAATCCTGAGAACAACAGCTCTTTCAAGTTGGAATTCCTAGCACTCGTCTGGGCAATAACCGAGAGGTTCAAGCATTACCTGGCTTCCGTGAAATTTACTGCCTAAACGGATAATAACCCTCTGACACACCTGGATACGGCGAAGCTTGGGGCCCTAGAACAACGCTGGGTGGCATGGCTGGCGAACCATGACTTCAATATCAAGTACAGGGCCGGCCGCAAGAATACCAATGCAGATGCGTAGTCTCGGATGCCGCACCTACCTGATGGAGGGTTGGATAAGGATGAGTTGGAAGAAATCAAACTGCCTGCGTTTCATCAACCCGAGGGAGAAAAGGACACAAAACCATACAGTAATCAGCAGCAAGCAACCTTCGATCCGTTACCCCACCACAGTTGGCAGGAGGCCCTGCGGTCCGGCTAGTCAAGACGCTAATCTCCCAAACAAGTTCCAGGTTAGAGCCCACTGCCTTCGCAGAGGCGCAGTGGCTGTGGAAGGAAAGAGGCCGCTTATACTTGCAGCAGGGCAAGCTGTGCAGAGGGCTAATCAACCTAAAGACACACGAGAAAGTCTGCCAGATTGTGGTGCCACAAGCATATGTACCCGTGGTCTTGAAGGCTTATCACGATGGAGCTGGACACTTTGGCTGGAAGAAGCCAGGGAACAGGTCGCTTGGGTGGCGGGGGCAAGCAGAAGGTGGCTCAGTCTGTTAAGTTCTGCAACGTTTAAGATCTGTGCCTCCCGTAAGGGAAGAAATAGTATAAATGATAGTATACTTGTTACCCCTGTTTTTATCTTTCAGTTCCAGTTAAATTAAATGTTGGTGGTCGGACAGCCCGCGGACGGTCTGTATTGTGAGGAAAGAGTTAACCTTTTTCACTGGTTAGAAAAATAATAGAAATTCATTCTCCTTTGCAAGTTCAAGACCAGACTTATTTACGTAACAAACTCTGAGACCAAACTCAAGGACACAGAATGTTTTGACTTAGAAACAACTGAAAAACATCTTATTATGAGAAGAAATGTTATAGACTGTTATGGGAATCAAAGTCATTATGTTAATTTCTTTTGCTGGGAACATATAATGCACGCCTTTAATGAATATGTATGTTGCATAGTTATGCCCTAATCAACTTTGTATAACTTTGTAATGTAAACAAAAAATCAATACAGTTCTAATTGGGAGCCACACATCTCCAGGTCTTATGTGTATAACAGCGTCTGCCTGTTTTCATTGAGCTGGAATAGCAGAGGGGGGTTACCGGTACTCTCTCCGCATTCGGACATCGCTGGCAACAGCGGTGACCGTTAGGTCAACCTAACAGCAGCGGCTGTGGAAGGAAAGAGGCTGCTTGTACTTGCAGCAGGGCAAGCTGTGCAGAGGGCTAATCAACCCAAAGACACGAGAAAGTCTGCCAGATTGTGGTGCCACAAGCATATGTACCCGTGGTCTTGAAGGCTTATCACGATGGAGCTGGACACTTTGGCTGGAAGAAGCTATAAATGCTGCTGAGGGAGCGCTTCTACTGGAGTGGAATGAGAGAGTCCATTGAAGCATGGTGCAGGGATTGTGGTCCCTGCGCGCTAAGAAGAAGAGATGGAACCAGTCAGAGGGCCCCGTTACAGCCAATTGTCACTCATTGTCAGCAAGTTCTCGGCTACCCTAGTTATGTGTCCCCGTTGGGACCGTTCTACAGTTTTCCAAATTCTACAGTTTTTTAAAAATGGACCACGGCCGTGAACTGATTTAGTCATAGAAAAATCCCCAATTGTGAAAATATTAAATTTTTATTCAATTAGAAAATTACCACCAGTATGTGCACATAGATATACAACTCAATTGTCTTACGCCAATTAAATGGCAACCCCTGATCTTGAATATCAAGACCAGGGTTTACAAATAACCAAAAAAGACAAATTGATACAATTTAAAATACATAACCATGGTGTTGGTTCACAGCAGGACACATTGCAATAACCAAACTTAACTTGGTATCTCCTAATGGAACTATGTTGGCACAGCGTGCTTATCTGTAGTCCCAATCAAGGATTTTCATCCAGGAGTATCCATATGACGTTTGGAAAGTTAGTCCTTAAGAAGGTATAGTGAACCGCCAACTATATAATAATCAAGACGTCTCCACCTCGACGCGTTTCCCCACGCTAGGACACGTGGTTCATCAGGAGGCTGGGAAAATAGGTACGATCTTATCAGCTTTATGACAAACATACATAGACCACCAAACATAGATTTAACAGCACATGTACAAGGTAAAAGATGACAACAGCAATAGATAAATAACTCACTTGTCAGATAATATAGTTTCAGGTATGCAGGTCCATGGCGCCAGACAGCAGATCAGCAGCATAGCAGTAAACACTGTCTTGATAGCATGCTCCCGTCCTCCAGGCGTCATGGAGCTGCATACAATACACCACCTATTGTGGCTGCTGTGCACCTAATTGGGGGTGATTATGACTGCTGTACAATTGCTTTTATATTATTTCTAAAGTAATGGCAGATTGAATCTCTTATTGCGGTGACGTCCGATATCTCCGATCATGTGATCTTATGAGTCATGAGATGGGCGTTACCGGGCAGTGTGAGAGCTTCCTTGCTGGGCGGGCACTTATCTCCGATCATGTGACCTTATGAGTCATGAGATGGGCGTTACCGGGCAGTGTGAGAGCTTCCTTGCTGGGCGGGCACTTACCTCCGATCATGTGACCTTATGAGTCATGAGATGGGCGTTACCGGGCAGTGTGAGAGCTTCCTTGCTGGGCGGGCACTTACCTCCGATCATGTGACCGCGTGAGCTCATGGGGAGGAGGGCCCTGCTCTATGCGAGGAGAGGAGGCTTTCTTCCTCCGTGTCATACTGCCCGGACATGCGCAGTGGTGATATGGGCCGGCGCCTGCGCAGTTGCTGCTGCAGTGACGCTGTGTGGGGGAAGTCAGGGATTCCCCACAGCTGTCTAAATCAGGGGAGGGCTATTTAAGGTGGTGTATTGTATGCAGCTCCATGACGCCTGGAGGACGGGAGCATGCTATCAAGACAGTGTTTACTGCTATGCTGCTGATCTGCTGTCTGGCGCCATGGACCTGCATACCTGAAACTATATTATCTGACAAGTGAGTTATTTATCTATTGCTGTTGTCATCTTTTACCTTGTACATGTGCTGTTAAATCTATGTTTGGTGGTCTATGTATGTTTGTCATAAAGCTGATAAGATCGTACCTATTTTCCCAGCCTCCTGATGAACCACGTGTCCTAGCGTGGGGAAACGCGTCGAGGTGGAGACGTCTTGATTATTATATTTTTGGCGGTTCACTATACCTGCTTAAGGACTAACTTTCCAAACGTCATATGGATACTCCTGGATGAAAATCCTTGATTGGGACTACAGATAAGCACGCTGTGCCAACATAGTTCCATTAGGAGATACCAAGTTAAGTTTGGTTATTGCAATGTGTCCTGCTGTGAACCAACACCATGGTTATGTATTTTAAATTGTATCAATTTGTCTTTTTTGGTTATTTGTAAACCCTGGTCTTGATATTCAAGATCAGGGGTTGCCATTTAATTGGCGTAAGACAATTGAGTTGTATATCTATGTGCACATACTGGTGGTAATTTTCTAATTGAATAAAAATTTAATATTTTCACAATTGGGGATTTTTCTATGACTAAATCAGAGTATTATCCCCTGGACCCTTAGAGGTAATATTTAAACTTGATACGTAATTCCCTGGCATGGCGGGTTTTCTTACAGGGCCTATTAATACCTCAGGTTGGGTGGAGGAGGCAAATCAGGTGTTTTCCACTAATGAACCTTATATAGGGAGTAGTGGAATTAACCTAAAAGAATCTTTTAAGGAATTGTTGGCCAATTATAAAAATAATATTCGGTCCTGGTGGGAAATAAAGGGACTCGAAAATTATATCAAGCATCAAATAGTGCCAAGGGGCTTGAGAATTAATATTGTTCCATCTCCAAGAACATCGTCTGAACAATTCCTTGGTCTCTGGCGGAAGGAGTCTATTGCTTCCTCCTTGAGGTTGATGAATTTGTTACTAGAGGAGGAGAAAAAAATCTTTGCAGAGTCTACAGGGGTTTTGAATACGGGAATAGATAATATTTTGCGTCTCAAAAGTGACCCCGACTTTGCTAGACGCGAAAATCTGTTACAGACGTCTGTTGAGCGCTTTCAGAGTAATCTAAAAGAAAGAAAGCACTCACAGTTTGTACGAGATCTTGCAGAATTTAAGGAAGATAAGGCTTATCTACCCCAATATACTAATAGACAACAATCTGCGGTATCTTCATCAGATATAGACACCTCCGACTCAGAAAGACCTAGAACAACTGGTAGTATTCTTACAGAGGCTACTGGGCGTGGACCACATACATGGATCCCCCCAAAAAAACAGCGAAAGAGGAGAGGGGGACACTTTGGGCATCAGGGATCACCGCTTTTTTCATCTTCTGGTCCCTCTGGGTCTTTTTTGGAGCAGAGACAAACAGGGGGAGTGTATCCACATACGAGAGCACATCAGGCCAGGGGAGGATTTTGAATTTATCTGACTATTCACTTACTGACCTTGACTATGCGGTTCTGTCTAAGGGACTTAATTTCATACCCTCGAATCATTTTGATTGTTTTGGTTGGATCAGAGATCTTGAATTGTTTGGGAGAAGATTGAGATGGAAATTGTTCTTTGAACACAATAGCCAGGAACAACGTAAGGCTCTTGGTATTGCAGAGGAGGATTATGAATGTTTCCAAACCTTGACGGATTTGTTGAAGGATGGCTCAAAAAAGAGAGGGGAGGGACCTTTTACTACTTTAAAAAGACCGAGTAAAAGATCCCCCCCAATACAGAGTTGTACTAGTGTAGATATCTTTTTGAAATTGGTGCAAGACGATCTTGTAAAGATTCCGCAAGGATTTCAAGGCCATTATGATTATAATCATAATCTGACTAAAGAAGAATTGAAGGCCTTGGATTCTCTATCTAAAAATACCAATTTGGTTATCAAAAAATCCGACAAGGGGGGGAACCTTGTTATTCTGAACCATTCTAGGTATCTAAGTATGTGCCAGGCCCTTCTCGGTGATCGGAACACTTATGAACAGATTCCCTCTGATCCAACCAAAATATTTACTGATATTCTTGTGTCTATTTTGGAGTGTGCTAAGCAAAATAATTTGATATCATCCAATGAACTGGAATTTTTGACTCCTCAATTTCCTGTTATACCTGTTTTTTACGCCCTACCAAAAGTGCATAAGGGCCTAGACCCTCTAAAAGGCAGACCAATTGTAGCAGGCATTGATTCATTGTCTCTGAATGTCGGTATATATATTGATAGGGTACTTAGGCCCTTTGTTACATCTTTACCCTCGTATGTACGAGATACCCCGCACCTACTTCAGATCTTGGAGGACATCAGTGTGGGGCCAGATACAATTCTGGCCTCCATTGATGTTGAGGCGTTGTACAGTTCTATTCCCCATGATTTAGGGATCCAGGCAGTTAATTTCTTCTTGAAGACAAGATCCATTGAGTGTATGAGGCACAATGCTCTTATTATAGAGCTGTTGTCTTTCACCCTCCGCCATAATTATTTTTTGTTTAACACCAAGTACTTCCACCAGCTCAGGGGTACTGCAATGGGGAGGCCTTGTGCCCCCAGTTATGCAAATTTATTCCTGGGCTGGTGGGAGGAAACGGTGGTTTTTGGGGGGGAGGATGGGGAATTTCATCAATGTATCGGACTATGGGTCCGGTACATTGATGATATCCTTATCCTCTGGACTGGATCGACTTATGATTTTGAGCTTTTTGTTGGGTCTCTTAATAAGAATGCTTTGGGGTTAAGGTTTACCTATACCTGTGATCAGAACTGTATCACCTTCCTTGATCTGACTATATCGAAGGATGAAAATGGTAAGATACAGACTGCTACCTATAGGAAACCGACGGCAACTAATTCCCTGCTAAAATGGGAGAGTCATCATCCCCTTCCCCTTAGGAGAGGGATTCCCAAAGGGCAGTTTCTGCGTATCCGCAGGAACTGCTCTAGGGAATCTGATTTTAGGGTGCAGGCGTCGGACATGTTTGGGAGGTTTCTGGATAGAGGATACCCTAGACAGGTGTTGCAGCAATCCTATGCCTTTGCTAAAAACACTAAAATCTATGTTTGGTGGTCTATGTATGTTTGTCATAAAGCTGATAAGATCGTACCTATTTTCCCAGCCTCCTGATGAACCACGTGTCCTAGCGTGGGGAAACGCGTCGAGGTGGAGATGTCTTGATTATTATATAGTTGGCGGTTCACTATACCTGCTTAAGGACTAACTTTCCAAACGTCATATGGATACTCCTGGATGAAAATCCTTGATTGGGACTACAGATAAGCACGCTGTGCCAACATAGTTCCATTAGGAGATACCAAGTTAAGTTTGGTTATTGCAATGTGTCCTGCTGTGAACCAACACCATGGTTATGTATTTTAAATTGTATCAATTTGTCTTTTTTGGTTATTTGTAAACCCTGGTCTTGATATTCAAGATCAGGGGTTACCATTTAATTGGCGTAAGACAATTGAGTAGTATATCTATGTGCACATACTGGTGGTAATTTTCTAATTGAATAAAAATTTCATATTTTCACAATTGGGGATTTTTCTATGACTAAATCAGAGTATTATCCCCTGGACCCTTAGAGGTAATATTTAAACTTGCTACGGCCGTGAACTGGCAGGCCAACCCAAGAACTTTTGGGTTTTGTAAATAATTCCCGACCACCTTCATGTGACACCGACCCGGTCTCCGGAGAGGCCGATTGGAGGAAGGGCCTGCGGTGCAGTTGACCGAGGGTCGTCACCATTGCAATCGGTGACTACCCTCCAGACCGTGGGGACCCTTAGCCTGGACTGCCGGATAAGGAACTTTTTACCTGGCCTGTGTGGATGCTACCCGGACCCGTTCCTGGACTTGGGCAAAGGGGTGTCACCTGTCTTAGTGGTGGCACCAGGGAACAGGTCGTTTGGGTGGCGGGGGCGAGCAGAAGGTGGCTCAGTCTGTTAAGTTCTGCAACGTTTAAGATCTGTGCCTCCCGTAAGGGAAGAAATAGTATAAATGATAGTATACTTGTTACCCCTGTTTTTATCTTTCAGTTCCAGTTAAATTAAATGTTGGTGGTCGGACAGCCCGCGGACAGTCTGTATTAAACCAAGGGGGAATGTGACGCCCTGGCAAAACCAGGTAGGCAAACACATAGGCCCCCGCATAACACCTTCCCTCACAGGGTTACACACAGCCGACCTGAAACCCTAGTCACCTCCCCCAGGAAAAAACAGGCACAACAGTGGGCGGGACCAGGCGGATGGAGAACGCCCACCTAGGGGTCTGGAGAGCCCGGGGCGGAAAAAGCAGTCAGAACAACCTGTAGCTCAAGTGGAGTTCAGACCAGTGTCAAGATGTGAGACTCAAGTTGACAGGCGCCGGGGTTGGAGCCCTGGTGCATTGGCTAGGTGGCAGACGGTGGTCTGTGTCTAGCAGGAGATGGGAAGATGGCAGCCGAAGATCCGAGGTGGATCGGGGCAGGGTTGGAGCCACCGGAGAACCGACCCGGAAACCATGCACAGAGGGGGTACTTGGACCCTGAAGCCAGGACCGGAACCAACGGCCTAGCTAATTAACCATTTGTGGGCAGGATTATAGGTCCTGTCCCAACCTAAGTTCCGAAAAGAGACAACCACCCACAGAGAGGGATAGGGCATTCGCCAGGGTCCGGTAGATCCCACGGGTCAGCATCAGCGGGCACGGCTCCCAACAATAGTACTGGGAGCGGACTCCCGCGTTCCACACCGGGAAGTCCACCACATCACAACACAGTGCAGAGGAAAGTGAGACAGACCACCAGCCCGGGTGGGGGACCAGAGTACACCCGGCCGCGGCGGTCGGCCACCAGCACCTTGGTTAATCCCTGGACTTGTCTGATTTCCTTAACCGTGAGTAAGCTGAGTCTCCCTGGTTTGACCAGGCGCGCCGGCCCCTGACATCCCCGTCCCCTGCACCAAGTCACCGGGTCCCGGGGCAACCATCCTTACCCATGAAGGGGTTAACAACCAGCTGCCATCCCATCACCCCGGGTGTCCCACAGCCGCAGCGGTGGTGCCATACTTCACCACACACCGTGGGTGGCGTCACAGACTGACTATGGCAAGCCCCATACGTCCCCCTTTCATTTGGAGTGTCCGCGTGACCCCCGGGTCCGGAGAATCCCTCGAGCCACACTGCGGGTCCGGATCCGAGCAGCCCGGCTGCTACTGACGTGGGGGCAGCACACTACCAGACACTGCTACTATGCCCAAGGGATTGCCTGGGGTAGCTGCAGTAAAAAATTGGCTACTTTTTTTATTGTTTTTTATTTTTTTCATTGAAAGGTGGTGTAGCTTTCTTCACAGCAGTGTTACACTACCTGCCCAAAAGGATTGCCTGAACTAGATTTGGCCAGATGCTGTGAAAATCACTTGCACCGCATTGGCACAGACCTGCCTGGCAAAAATTGGTATGAACTACTCTAACCTAGCCCTCAAAAGGGCTTAAATTACAACTAGTCTCTACTCCCTAAACCTATCTCTCTATTAAACTTTATAGCACCCACAGCAGCAATAGCGGTGACTGACACACAACTGCAGCACTGAGGTAATGGAGGCGATGGGGAAAATGTCCGGGTCTTATAAGGCAATGACATGTAACATAAACAGCCAATGACACATGCCCTTACTTGTGTGCAAAAAATGCACTTTGCTGTGTGTGTGTGTGTGTGTGTGTGTGTGTGATTGGCTGATAGCCTGCACCGCCCCCCTGTACATGCAGTTAGGAAAAAAAAAAAGGAGCTCGCCATTTTGTCAGCAGCACTGATCTAAACCCCGCCCTCCCCGCACACTATACACTGAAGTTGGATATTAGGCTGTGGCCACACGGGGATCTACTGCGATCCCCTCGCATGACACTGGGCTCATGCTGGCAGCACAGCAGAGCCGAGTGTCATGCGAGTGTCCCTGCAACTGAGGTCCATTTGTGTGAGCAGACCTCAGCTGTGGGGGGAGGGGCGGGCCAGTGTTGCGGGGGGCGGGCCGGCGCTTCGGAGGGGAAGGATTTCTCTCCCTCTCTCCTCCGTTGCTGGCCATTCTTGCCCTGCACTCGTAGTATACCGGTGTACTGCGAGTGCAGTGCCATTTTTCTCTCGCCCCATTGACTTGAATGTGGCGAGAGAAACAATGATCGCATTACACTTACTATGAAAAGCCAGTTACGCTTTTAGTGATTGAACCGTTATCGAACATAACCTCGAACTGTCGAATTTGAAGCTAATTGTTTGCGTTCGTCGAATGACTCGAACATCACCTAAAACACGTTGAATTTGAGATTGGCGAGCAGTTCGATTCGCACACAGCTCATCTCTATTTAAGTATTATTTAACACCTAATAATTAAAAAAAACAATTTGGGGTCCCCCCTATTTTTAATAACCAGCGAATGTGAAGCAAACAGTTGCGGGCTGATATTATCAGGCTGCAAAGGTTCATTGTTATTTAGCCCCTCCCACCCTAAAAATATTACCTCCATTGCCACCGCACCAGGGCAATCGGGAAGTGTGGGGCAAAGCACCAGAATGTGATGCACCAATTCTGGGGCTGCTGCAGGCTGGCATTTTTAGGTTGGTATGGGCCAAATAATCATGGACCTTCGCAGCCTGATAATATCAGCACTCAGCTGTGTGATTTATTTTGGCTGGTTTATCTTGTCTGGTTTATCTTGGCTGGTACTCAATGTCATTTTTTTTAAATTATTTATTCATTAAGTTCCCAGCAGTGATTGAGAGCCAGAGATGCATCCAGGCATCTGCCCCATGCTGTTCTTATTCTTTTTGAACCCTGTTTTTATCCATTTCAGTGATTTTTTTCCAGCCCCCCCAGCTCTCCTCTAAGGATCTTCTAGAAAAATGCTTGATTTTACCGTTGGCTTCCATTATGGCTTTTACTTGAGTCAAGCCTGTCCAAGCGATGGAATACCATTGTAAATGTGAACAGGGTGCTAGCCAAAAAATACACAATCTATATGAAGTGAAAGCTGCACACCAAATTCAGAGAAATATGAACAAGCATAACTGCTTTAAGATACATAAGGAATGAAAAATACAATTAGCCATATGAAAAATAGAAAAAAATGTAAATGTGACCTTGCATAACTGAGGATTATTTGAAAAAAAGAGATATTTAGCTCATGTATTGATCAATTCACTACTGCCCCATAACCAACTTCACGGTAATCTCTTATTTATGGGGTCCCTAACCAAATGTTACCTCTATGTGCGGTTAAAACCTGCTTGTGTGCATGGGTACCTAACCAAATGTTACCTCTATGTGCGGTTGAAACCTGCTTTGTATGGGAAGCAACCGCATATAGAGGTAACATTTGGTTTGGGACCCCATAAATAAGAGATTACCATGAAGTTTATGGGGCAGTAATGAATTGATCAATACATTAGCTAAATATCTCTTTTTTTCAAATAATCCTCAGCAGTCATGCAATGTCACATTTAAAATTTTTTTCCCATTTTTCATATGGCTAGTTGTATTTTTCATTCCTTATGTATCATAAAGCAGTTATGCTCGTTCATATTTCTCTGAATTTGGTGTGCAGCTTTCACTTCATATAGATTGTGTATTTTTTGGCTAACACCCTGTTCACATTTACAATGGTGATCCAACAGTCATTTTGATTGTTATGCAATTTTTTTCTGTCTGAGAACCCAGTCCCGCCCTTTAGCCATGATTATTCAACTTCCTATATAGCCAGGCCCCTTGCTTCCCATACACAGCAGGTTTCAGCAGCACATAGAGGTAACATTTGGTTAGGTACCCATGCACACAAGCAGGTTTTAACCGCATATAGAGGTAACATTTGGTTAGGGACCCCATAAATAAGAGATTACCGTGAAGTTGGTTATAGGGCAGTAATGAATTTATCAATACATTAGCTAAATATCTCTTTTTTTTCAAATAATCCTCAGCAGTTATGCAATGTCACATTTAAATTTTATTTTCCATTTTTCATATGGCTAGTTGTATTTTTCATTCCTTATGTATCATAAAGAAGTTATGCTTGTTCATATTTCTCTGACTTTGGTGTGCAGCTTTCACTTCATATATAAAGCCTGTCCGAGCATCTGACCTGCTCAATTCGAGTAAAGGCCCTGTCACACACAGAGATAAATCTGTGGTAGATCTGTGGTAGATCTGTGGTAGATCTGTGGTTGCAGTGAATTTGTGGACAATCAGTGCCAGTGTCGCGGGCGGAGGAGGGGACGCCGCGCTCTCCCTGCTGCTCGGGTCCGGCTGGCACTGCGGCCTGCTGCTGCCGCTGCTCGGTGGCTCGAGCGACGGGCCGGATCCCGGGGACTCGAGCGGCGCTCCTCGCCCGTGAGTGAAAAGGGGCTTGGGTGATTGGGATTGTTTATTGTCCGTGACGCCACCCACAGTTGTGTTGATTTGTTAACACCACCGCTGCTCTGTATGGGGAGCCCGGGAGTGATGGTATGGAGCAGCCAGTTGTTGATGCGCCCCTCCGTGGGTAGGGGTTGTGGTGCTCCCGGGGCCCGGTGATGGGGTTGGAATGGTGGACAGGCGGGTCTGGGGCCTGTGGAGGTGCAAGGGCGCAGGGGCAGAGCCAGTAAACACGACACAGTTCTCGGTAAACAAACGGCTGGTTGGACGGGTCCCTCGGACGGTTCACGGTGCTGCGGTTCCCTGCAGTTAGCGGTGACGGTCTCTTCCCTGCACCTATGGAATGTCTCTTTGGTAGCGATGGGTCCCCACCGGTTACCCGCTCCCCGGCTTCAATCTGGGCCAGAGGAGCCTCTCTCTTGTCCGCAGACGCTGGCCCTGGGAAACTCGTGCCTTGGCGGTGGCGGTGTCTCCCCTCAATGGTCGGACTGTTGCCTTCAATCGGGACTTGGTTGTTAGGAGACAGACGTCCCCTTCACTGACGGATTTGGCAAATTATGGCGACTCCTAGCCTTGCCGGGATCCGAAAAGCCCCTGCCCTGGTGCTGACTGTCCTTCGTATATTGCTCCAGTACCGCCGGGTCACCACCCGTCCGCGGTCCTTCCAGCAACCTCCAGACAGTCCCACTACAGACAATCACCTCCGTCTGCTGACCTTGCTGTCACAGTCCGGGGCACACACCCGGACCAACTTCAGGCTTTACTACTGCCACTTTTCTGTCACTACAGCTTTTCTCCTTTGCTCCTCTACCACTTCACTGTTTACTCCTCACACTTCAAACTCTCTCCCTGATCTGCCTGGTTCCTCCCGCCTCCAGGGCTGTGAACTCCTCGGTGGGCGGAGCCAACCGCCTGGCCCACCCCCTGGTGTGAACATCAGCCCCTGGAGGAAGGCAACAAGGATTTTGGGTTAGCTGGTGTACCTGCAGGGAATGTGGGGTGCATGTGGTGTTGTGACCTGTGACCCATGGCTTGCCCAGGGCGTCACATTCCCCCTTAGCAAAATGCAGACCGTCCTCGGGCTGCCCGTCCAACACCGGTTTTATTTTCCTTTTTGTTTTTCTGAAAAGATAAAAACGGTAACATATTTACAAATTATGGCATCATCCCACAGCGGGAGGTTCATTTCTTAAACGTTGCAAACGGTGTACGGTTACGGTATCCGCTCTCTCCCACCCAAGTAACCTGGCCCTGATGCTGCCCCTAAAGCCCAGGCAGCACCTCTTGACCCAAGTCCTGCACCAAGTCAACCGAGTGGGATCTGTCCTTCCCCTCCAGAGGGTAGCCACCGGTTCCTGTGGTGGCTGGGCCCCAGCCTGCTCTGCTGAGGGCCCTCCCTCCAACCTGCCTCTCCGGAGGCGGTAACTGCGGAAACGGTAACGGTGACACAACTTATTTACATGCCACTTAACGTTTGTGGTTGCCCTGCAAGTTCACGGGCTTGTCCATGAGCAGTTCCTCATGCAAACTTTTTAAATGGTCCCCACGGGGACAACGGTGCCGGCTACGGCCGGCTTTCTCACAATCACTGTAGACAATCTGGTAACTGTTCGGTTCCATTTTTGCTTATCATTTTCATTTTAAACTTTCAAAACACAAACTATTAAACAAACACTCACAGACTTCCTGATCCCCTCCTTAAAGGACGGCCTCCCTGTACCTAAGTGGGGGTCTACCTAGGTTGGGACGGGTGGACCTCCGGGGTCCGGTGTCAGTGGGGCTAGGCAGTGGGGCAGAGGGAACAATCGTTTCCTCCTCCCGGCTATCGTGTGGGGCAGGCGGAGGCATAGGGGAGTTGGGCTCAGGTTCATCCCTGGGCACTGGCACTGGTTCTGGCTGACGGTTGACCGCTTCCACCACTTCTTCATCCACAGGTTGTGGGAACAGTATCACTGGAAGAATCACTGCGCCGTTCTGTGTAGGCCAGTCTGCTGGGAAGTCACCCATCACAGTGTGGATCACCTCTTCTGCCTTCTCTGCTGGTGGAGGGACTGGTACTTCAGCCATCGCCCTTAATGCTGGTGGGCACCTTTTCAGATGGTCCCGGGAAGCTGTGGCCAAAGTGCCTCCCTGGTCACGACTGATTTGGTAGGCCTTCCCATCTTCCCATCCTGTGGGCTGTATGACGTACGGGTTCGGTTCCCATTGATCATCCAGCTTGTGGGTTCTCCTTTTCCGCTTCAGTACGACATCTCCGGGCTGAAAAGGGCCAGCAGACGCCTTTTGATTAAAGCGCTGCTCCTGCAGTTCCCGACTCCGACTTAAGTTCTTCTCGACATATTCTTGAATCTGCCGGTATTGTGCTCTCCGCCGAGTTTCCCATTCAGCTGTTGAGGGGAGTGCTTCTGGGGCCTCCAACCCCATTTCCAGGTCCACCGGCAGGCGGCCGGGCCGAGCCCTCATCAGATATGCTGGGGTGCACTTTGTGGAGCTGGACGGGATATGATTGTACATATCGACCAAGTCGGGTAGCTTTTCCGGCCACAGGTTCTGCTCTTCCAGCGGTAACGTCTTGAGGAGTTCCAGGACCAAGTGGTTCATCTTCTCACACATGCCGTTGGTCTGGGCATGGTAAGGGGTGGTCCGGATCTTCTTACAGCCGTACAACTGGCAGAACTCGTGGAACACCTCCGCTTCAAAAGCCGGGCCTTGGTCAGTAAGCACCTTTTCTGGATATCCATGTGGTCGGCAGAAATAAGCCTGGAACACTCGACCAGTTAGGTCCTTGACGGGGACAACCACCATGAATCTTGAATAGTGGTCTACGATAGTCAACGCGTAGGCGTACCCACTTCAGCTGGGAGTGAGCTTGACATGGTCTAGGGCGACCAGTTCCAGCGGCTGATGTGTGATGATCGGGTGTAGGGGCGCCCTCTGGCTAGCCTCGTCCTTCCTCCTCAGCGTACAAGGACCACACTCTCGGCACCAGGCTTCTACCGACTCCCGCATCCCACTCCAGTAGAACCGCTCTCTCAACAGCATCTCCAGCTTCTTCCACCCGAAGTGTCCGGCCCCATCATGGTATGCCCGCAAAACAGTAGCCACTTCGGCTTGGGGAATAACCAACTGGCAGATTTTCTCATGAGTTTTCGGGTTGATCAGTTCACGGTACAGCTTCCCTTGATGTAGATACAGCTGTTTCCGTTCCTTCCACAAGCGCTGGGCTTCAGCCGGGGCGGCAGGGTCCATCCCAACAGCATCTTGTTCCACCAGGGTCTTGACGAGGCGGACAGACGGTGCCTGGTTTTGAGCTTCCTGCCACTCTTGACTGGGCCGCGGGTCCAGGTCCACCCGTTGTTGATGTACTTCTACCCTCTCAGTTGGTGGCTGGTGAAATGCAGGCAACTCGATCTCCTCAAGGTCGTCATCCTCGCACCCTTCTTCTGACAAATGGGGCATTCGGGAGAGTGCATCAGCATTAATGTTGACACGACCAGCTCGGTACTTGATGGTGAAGTCATAGTTGGCTAACCGGGCCACCCACCGCTGCTCTAACACGCCCAACTTGGCCGTGTCCAGGTGAGTCAACGGATTGTTGTCCGTGAAAGCGGTGAATTTTGCGGCAGCCAAGTAGTGGCGGAACCGCTCTGTGATAGCCCATACCAATGCCAGGAGCTTGAGCTTGAAGGAGCTGTAGTTCTCAGGGTTCCTTTCAGTTGGCCGAAGCTTCCGGCTAGTATAAGCAATCACTTTCTCCTTCCCATCCTGGACCTGGGACAGGACTGCTCCTAATCCCACACTGCTAGCGTCCGTGTAGAGGATGAACGGGCAGCCATAGTCAGGATACGCTAGGACCTCTTCTCCGGTCAAAGCCGCTTTCAGCTGGCAGAAGGATTCTTCATGCTTTTCTTCCCACACCAGTGGGGCTCCAATGGGTCTACCACCTTTGGTCTGTCCCACGAGGAGATCTTGCATGGGGGCAGCCATCTTCGTGTACCCTTTGATAAAGCGCCGGTAGTACCCCACCAGACCCAGAAACTGCCTTACTTCCCTCACTGTGGTTGGTCTCGGCCAGCCCTGGATGGCAGTGATCTTCTCAGGGTCAGGGGCGACACCTTCCGCACTTCCCTCTGTAGGAATGCATGGATGCTTGGGTGATTGGGATTGTTTATTGTCCGTGACGCCACCCACGGTTGTGGTGATTTGTTAACACCACCGCTGCTCTGTATGCGGAGCCCGGGAGTGATGGTATGGAGCAGCCAGTTGTTGATGCGCCCCTCCGTGGGTAGGGGTTGTGGTGCTCCCGGGGCCCGGTGATGGGGTTGGAATGGTGGACAGGCGGGTCTGGGGCCTGTGGAGGTGCAAGGGCACAGGGGCAGCGATGTGCCGCACGGCACGGAGGTACTCACTCAGCCAGTAAACACGACACAGTTCTCGGTAAACAAACGGCTGGTTGGACGGGTCCCTCGGACGGTTCACGGTACTGCGGTTCCCTGCAGTTAGCGGTGACGGTCTCTTCCCTGCACCTATGGAATGTCTCTTTGGTAGCGATGGATCCCCACCGGTTACCCGCTCCCCGGCTTCAATCTAGGCCGGAGGAGCCTCTCTCTTGCCCGCAGGCGCTGGCCCTGGGAAACTGGTGCCTTGGCGGTGGCGGTGTCTCCCCTCAATGGTCGGACTGTTGCCTTCAATCGGGACTTGGTTGTTAGGAGACAGACGTCCCCTTCACTGACGGATTTGGCAAATTATGGCGACTCCTAGCCTTGCCGGGATCCGAAAAGCCCCTGCCCTGGTGCTGACTGTCCTTCGTATATTGCTCCAGTACCGCCGGGTCACCACCCGTCTGCGGTCCTTCCAGCAACCTCCAGACAGTCCCACTACAGACAAATCACCTCCGTCTGCTGACCTTGCTGTCACAGTCCGGGGCACACACCCGGACCAACTTCAGGCTTTACTACTGCCACTTTTCTGTCACTACAGCTTTTCTCCTTTGCTCCTCTACCACTTCAATGTTTACTCCTCACACTTCAAACTCTCTCCCTGATCTGCCTGGTTCCTCCCGCCTCCAGGGCTGTGAACTCCTCGGTGGGCGGAGCCAACCGCCTGGCCCACCCCCTGGTGTGAACATCAGCCCCTGGAGGAAGGCAACAAGGATTTTAGGTTAGCTGGTGTACCTGCAGGGAATGTGGGGTGCATGTGGTGTTGTGACCTGTGACCCCTGGCTTGCCCAGGGCGTCACACCAAGTTTATGGCTGTATACAAATGGATCAATATGTCCATGATTTCACTGCAACCACAGATCTGCCAAAGATTTACCTCTGTGTGTGACAGGGCCTTAACAAGCACTTGAGCATTTTAATGCTCGCTCATCACTACTGGTGGCCGATCAGCCCGTAATTGTGAGCTATGGACATGATGAGTCCAGTTGTTCTCATCTGCATACAGTCTTATAGGCAGTGGGATGCACAGTGTGCTTACAATGGCCAATCATGTCTGTTAAACAACCGCTGATCGGCCACATCCAGTCGATCGTCATTTAATGGTCTTTTTAGACCGGCTGGCCATCGCACTTCCAGGCACACAGAATACAGTTGGTGCAAATCGATTTGCAGGACCAAGTATATTGACAATGTGCATAATCTATGGCTCCGGACACCCTGAGAACCGTCTCCTTCCTCCGCGGATTTCAGGGCTCTCAGATTACTGAAAAGCTCAATAGATCGGATCCTGAGAATCAATTCTCATTAACTGTACCACAGAACAATCATCAGCACAATCATCTGTCACCCGTTGGACAACATCTTGCGCATGCACGGGTGGTCTTTGATCTTTACTCGCACCTGCGCATTACAGTACTTTAACCTGCCCTCAGCAGGGCAGATCAAAATGTGCATGCGCAGGAGCGCAATGGTGGCCTGTGTAGATGATACAGGAAACGTCTTGCATATGTGGCTGGGCAAGAGGACGGCGATCTCACAAGATGGAGGAGGCGCTGGACCGAGACAAGTGACAGCCATTGGACTGGACTGCCCCTAGGTGAGTATAATAAAGGTGTTTCTTACATTATCAGAGCGACCTGGGCTCTTATATACAGTATTCTAGAACGCTGTATATAAGGGCTCCCTGGTGGTGGCCTCAGCTTATAGGGGACAATTCTGATGACAAGTTCCCTTTAAGAAGTAAAATTTCAAACATATGAATTGATGACAATTTCAGGCTATGTTCACAAGTAGTCACCCATTCAAATGGATTCTGCGCAAATGTGGCGCCCCAGGACCTGGTCGCCACAACAGCATTGCCCCTCCAAAGGGTTAATGCTGAGCCTGGAGGTAATTGGGAGGTCTATTGGCCAGTAAGTTTAACATCCAACGCAGTTCTCCCTCAGACCAGCAGGGGGAGCTCTGAACCTGGAGTTCCAGGGAGCATTCCTTAAGTCTGGCCTGATGGAGGAGTTAGTGTTCAGTCTGTAGAGAGAAGTCATAGCAAGCAGACGCAGAGTAGTGCTGTCCTGTGGAACTGGGTCCTAGAGCTGGAGCAGCTTGGCCCAGTGAGGCAGGAGGAGCAGAGAGGCAAAGAAGAGACTCGGACATCGGAGTCTGTGGCCACCAGGGCCTAAAATACTCCCTGGTAGCCGAATCCGAAGGGCAGAAGAGCTGCAAGCACCTGGCCCATAAACAGCCCAAAGGTACAGCTGCATCATCAGGGCCCGGTGTGGACTCCAGCAGAGAAGCACCAGAGAGGGCCTGTGCAGCCTACCACAGAGGGAAAGGGACGTACCACCGGTCCCAGCAGCAAGAGGGCCATTGCTAAATCCAAAGAGCAGGGTCCTATCACAGCAAGGAAAAGAACAGGAGTAGGCCTCATACTCATCTGGCCAAAACGACAGCTCAGTTACTTCCAGGCCGGCCGGAGCCCTCTACCACCTGTAACGGTCTCCCAGGACTAACCGTTTGTGAAGTAAAAGAGGAGAAGGTAAAGAGACTGTTGTTTGTGACTGTTTCTTTCATGCCTGTCGGCCCTGCACCGTGTTTTCCACACAACACCATAGACTCTCACGAGCACCAACAGTGTCCCCGGAGCACCGCTCCACCTGTGGGGAGCAGTACCACCATTGCTGCCATATCATCACCCCGGAGGCCCTACACAGCAGCGGCGGCTTAATAGCCGCATACCACAGGTGGCGTCAAGAACACAAACCCCAAATAACCAGCCATATTTAATTGACACCCACCAGGGCCACGGAGTCGGGCCCCGCCACCACTGACTACCTCCGGACTAGTCCGGCCCAGCACCGGGTGTCCCATAGCCCTGGGGTGGGCGAGTCAATTTTGGCGTCACGAACAGGATTTCGTGCCCGGTCCCACCGGGTACTGTGCGCCTGCAGAAACTGTGCTTAAAAGACTGTGTTACTGTTTGAAAACTGCTGCCACCATTAGCCTCGCTGACCGCAGGAAGAAGGGGGGCGTGCCCGAAAAAGAGCGCGAAGGGAGCGCAGCGCACCATCAGAGCGGAGGGACGTTAACCCCGCGCTACCCGGAAGAGATTTTAAAAAGAAAGTGGAGCCTGGTAAGGTCCACTAAGGGGGAGGAAGATGTCCGACACAGAGGGAGAGCAGGTGGCTGTGGTAGCTCAAGACGCAGCAGCACCGGCCGATGTAATCCCAGTCGCCGTCGCCCCAGCCCCCGCTGTAGTGCCGGTAATGCCGATCACAATGCCGTACATCCCGGGAGCAGAATTGCTGCCGCAGTACTCCGGGGAGTCACATACCCTGAGCGACTTCAGAGAAAGGCTGCACAGCTTGTTTAGAGTGTATCCTCTGACTGAGAGCCAGAAGGTGGGCATATTAATGGGGCAGCTAGCCGGCACGGCCCAGCGTGAAGTGAAGTCCTGGCCTGATACAGATAAAGGGACAGCAACCCAGATACTGGTCAAGTTAAAGAGTACTTTTGACATCCGCACCGCAGCAGAAATAAAGATGAGATTCTTTGGGTGCAAACAACGGGCCACAAACAGCATAAGGGACTATGCCTTAAACTTGCAGGAGGCCCTGAGAGCAATTAAACAGGTGGACCCAGAGAGTGTACGTAAAGAAGACAAACTCCTAACTGAGCAGAGTTCATAGAGGGGCTCCTGTCAGATGCCCACAGGACCCAGCTGCGTATCATGGTCCTGCAGAACCCTGCTCTGGACTTTGCAAAGTTTAAGGACCAGGCCATCCGGGTACTGAGAGAATCTACACCGAGTGATCCAGTACCCCTCCGGCCTCTTGCTATCATGTACCCCGTGGTGGTGCCTGCAACACGAGCCGCTGCAGGGGCTGAGGCGCAGTCCCTGGATAAGGATCCCGCTGCAGAGCTCAGACAGCAGGTCCAGGAGCTGACCAAGACTGTAGCTGCCCTTGCCAAGACCGTGCAGTCTTTACAAGTGACCCCATCGCCTGCAAGAATCGAGTTGGCCTCCAGCCCAGATGACGTCACATGGATGCGACAGAGGAGGATACCGCCGACCCGAGGAAAAGACACAGACCGGTATGATTCAACTGGACAACCGATCTGCCGCCGCTGCAACCAGGCGGGCCACATTGCAAGACACTGTCCTTTAAATGGGCCGAGCCTGGGGCCAGGAGCCAACCCCCAGGTGTAAGGAAGCCCGGCTCAACCCCCAGCCGCAGCAAGTATGTGGGAGGACGACCGGTCCTTCCTATTGTGCTGGATGGGATCCCGTTGAATGCCCTCCTGGATACGGGGTCCCAGGTAACAACCATCCCTTATAAATTGTACAAAAGATATTGGGCTGATTTAGACATTGACCATGGCCCAGATGATGATTTAACAATTGTGGCCAGTAATGGTCAGCCCTTGCCTCAAATTGGGTATAAGGAAGTAGAATTGCCATGTCAGGGGATGATAATTGTAGATATTGATCGCAAAGAATCTAACCCACTGCTAACCATTGGTACAAATGTGATGGAAAATTGTCTTGCCGAAGTGATAGTTTTGTTGCAGCAGGCGTATGAAGGTGCCAGCTCCGGGCAGCAGCGTGCCCTACAGAGGGAGATCAGAGCCCTGATGAGGAGGCAGCAGGTAGAGCTGGCCGGAGGAGAAATTGGCAGTGTAAGGGTAAGTGACCCTCTCCCCATTGCAATTCCCCCCAAAAGTGAAATGTTGATATAGTGTTGGGCAGCAATAAGCCTCAAGGGTCAAGATTACCAGGCCCTGGTGGAACCTGTGTATTCAGAAAGTAGGCCTGGTGTCCTGATAGCCAGAGGGGTAGCAGACGTCCGCAAGGGAAGAGTGCCCGTCCGTGTCCTGAATTGTGGGGAGGAGGAGGCCA
The DNA here is from genome assembly GCF_048569485.1 of Anomaloglossus baeobatrachus. NCBI lineage: Eukaryota > Metazoa > Chordata > Amphibia > Anura > Aromobatidae > Anomaloglossus > Anomaloglossus baeobatrachus. The sequence goes on along the minus strand of NC_134362.1, from coordinate 70,767,941 downwards.
AATTGCCCCGGTACACCACTGTAGCAAAACTGTACACTGTCAGTAACAATACCATCAAAGCAGTGATCCCGTCCGACCAGGCGGAAGACAATGGCTCCAAGGGACAGCTGGAAGACTGGTGCCAAAAATTACATGTGGGCACCGACTCCACCCCCTCACACCAAAAGCATGGGGTTTACCGGGTGGTACAGGAGTACGAGCGGGTCTTCAGCAAACACCCCCTAGATTTTGGGCAGGTAAAAGGGGTTAAACATCAAATCCCCACGGGTGATCATCATCCCATTAAAGAGAGATACCGCCCTGTACCCCCAGCACAATATCAACGTGCCAAATAAATGTTACGGGAAATGAAGGAGGCTGGGGTTATCAGAGATAGTTGTAGCCCCTGGGCAGCTCCACTAGTGCTCGTAAAGAAAAAAGATGGTACAATGAGAATGTGCGTAGATTACAGACAAATTAACCGCATTACACATAAAGATGCTTATCCACTACCCAGAATAGAGGAGTCACTAACAGCCTTAAAGTCAGCTAACTATTTCTCCACCTTGGATCTCACCAGTGGGTATTGGCAGGTTCCCGTGGCAGAGGCGGACAAGGAGAAGACTGCATTCACGACACCAATGGGTCTCTGCGAGTTCAATTGTATGCCGTTCGGGCTCTGCAATGCCCCAGGGACATTTCAGAGATTGATGGAGTGCTGCTTGGGCCACCACAACTTTGAAACCGTGCTATTGTACCTGGATGACGTCATAGTCTACTCCAAGACCTACGAAGACCACCTGAGGCACTTAGCAGAAGTGTTTGAGTCCTTGTCGGAGTATGGCCTGAAGATAAAGCCGTCCAAATGTCACCTCTTGAAGCCAAAGGTACAGTACCTGGGTCATGTGGTCAGCGCAGAAGGTGTGGCACCTGATCCGGAGAAAGTCACCGTAATCAAGGACTGGCCAAGACCCACCACGGTAAAGGAGGTGCGGCAGTTCCTTGGGCTGGTGGGCTACTACCGAAGGTTCATTGATGGTTTCACCAAGATAGCAGCGCCTCTTCAAGATCTCCTGGTGGACCAGCCAAAGAAGGCTAAGAAGCAAAGCCCTCCATTTGAATGGAACAGTCAAATAGAAACATCTTTTGTCCGGCTGAAAGGGGCTCTCACGGGAGAAGAAATTCTGGCCTACCCTGACTACAGCCAGCCGTTTGTACTGTACACAGACGCCAGCAACGTGGGCCTGGGAGCAGTTCTGTCCCAGGTGCAGGGAGGCAGAGAGAAGGTGATAGCTTACGCCAGCAGGAAGCTTCGTCCCACAGAAAGGAATCCAGAAAACTACAGCTCCTTCAAGCTGGAGTTCCTCGCTATTGTTTGGGCAGTGACTGAACGCTTCAAGCACTATCTGGCGTCGGCCAAGTTCACCATCTTCACGGACAACAATCCGTTGACACATCTGGCAACAGCCAAGCTAGGTGCGTTGAAGCAGCGATGGATGGCCCGGCTGTCTAATTTTGACTTTACCATCAAGTACCGGGCTGGCAAGAAGAATAACAATGCTGATGCGCTGTCCAGAATGCCTCCCTTACCCGAGTCTGGAGAAGACCTGGATGAACTCGAAGAGATAGAGTTACCGGCTTTCCATCACCAAGGTGTTTCCCAGTGTGAGCATGCTGTAGGAGAGAAGCGCTCGAGCCAGCACGAGGTCTCGGTCAACCCATTACTCCACCATAATTGGGAAGAGACACAGAACGGTGACCCGGCCGTGCGATTGGTCAAAGAAAAGCTAGCACAAGCTGAGACCCATCTTGGCCCAGATGCTCCAGAAGAAGCCCAGCAGCTGTGGAAAGAGAGGGGACGACTGTTCACCTACCAAGGCAAGCTATGCAAGAGATATGTCAACTGGCGAACGAATGAACTCGTCTGGCAGATAGTGGTCCCACTGAGGGATGCTCCAATGGTCCTAGCAGCTTACCATGATAAAGCAGGACACTTCGGGTGGAAGAAGTTGGAGACCCTACTCCGTGATCAGTTCTACTGGGTGCACATGAAAAAGACAGTCAAGAAGTGGTGCCGAGACTGTGGTCCGTGTAACCTGAGGCGGAAAGATGGTGCCAGCCAGAGGTCTCCCCTACAGCCAATTGTCACGAAGCAGCCCCTGGAGTTGGTGGCCCTGGACCACGTGAAGTTAACACCGAGCCGGTCAGGCTATGTTTACGCCCTCACCATTGTGGACCATTACTCTCGTTTCCTGGTAGTAGTGCCTGTGAAAGACCAGACAGCCAGAACAGCAGCTAGAGCGTTTCAGGCATCCTTTGTCGACCTCACGGTGTTACATCTCGTGGCTCTCCTGAGGCAGTCTCCCATTCCTTGCCTGCCACGAGCACTACTGCTCAGCAGCGCCAAAGGTCTGCCAGACTGCGCAGTGTGCAGGAGATACCTTCTCAGAGAGGCAGCAGAAGGGTGACACCTAGTGGTTCTCCTGTTACAAGGAGTGAAGCGGTCTCCCATTCCTGGCCTGCCGCAGACTCTCCTGCTCAGCGGCCCCGAAGGTCTGCGAGGCTGCGCAATGTGCAGAGGTTTACTGCTCAGGGAAGCAGTGAGATTCCCGTTATCTCTCCACATTGTGAGACCGAGGATCCCGCCTCTATTTCCCAGAAGCAGGAGGGTGAGCATGTGCAATGCGTGGTGGGTCCTGATTCGCTCACTGACGTCACACGGCTTGATGACAAGGCTGGTGACGTGGTGAATCCTGACTGGCCAGGCTGGGACGTCGTGGACCCTGATTGGGTCAAGTCCGTCATCTCCACCTCGCGCCCGCCCTCGGGTGGAGCTGCACCTCCTTAAAAGCTCCCCCTGCCATCATGGCGGCGCGCGACCGTCCTTCTATGTTTGGATGTCTGGCAGCGTGCTGCCACGCCACTGCTCAGGCATTACTGTCTCTTGTGGGCTTGGCCCTTGCTGCTCCGGCAGTACCTCGTTTGCAGGCCGTGTTCCTGCCTTGCTGCTCCGGCAGTACCCCCGTCAACAGGCCGTGTTCCTGTCCCAGGTGAGCTCCTCAAGTCTCCATTGGACTCACCTGGTTATTGAAAGCACACGTGCGTGGGCACCTCTGTGCTACCCTCGTGCCATATTCTCGTGACTTCCACTGGCACACGTGCGTGGGCACCTCTGTGCTTCCCCGTGCAACAGGTACACCGAGCCGTGAGATCTGTGCCATACAACCCTCACGGGTTAGGGCAGATCGGTGTACATAGATCGTCTGTGACATTCCAGACGATCGCTAGCAGCAACCCGCTCACTCTTCACCCACCATAGCGGCGGTCCCTTACACCGCACAGTGGACCTTGACCGGCGGAAGCAGTCCATTTCCCATCTTGGCACGCTTCCCCGGGTCCCCCTCGTAACACACGGTTACATTACCCTGAAAGGGTACTGACTGATCAAGGTCCTGCATTCGAGGCGGAAGTGTTCCAAGAGTTCTGTAACATGTACGGTTGTAAGAAAATCAGAACAACACCGTATCACCCCCAATCCAATGGATTGTGCGAGAAGATGAACCATGTGGTTATTGATATGCTCAAGACTCTACCTCTGGAAGAAAGAAACCAATGGCCAGAGAAGATACCAGATCTGGTAGACCTGTATAACCATATCCCAGTAAATTCGACCAACTGCAGCCCTGCTTACCTGATGCGAGCAAGACCTGGCAAGTTACCTGTAGACTTGGAAATGGGAACTGTGTCACCTGAAGCAGTTCAAGAGATAGAAGATTGGGATACAGAGCGACAACAGCAGTACCGCAGAGTTCAGGAATGCGTAGAAAGGAGCCTGTCCCAAGCAAGAACGAGACAAGAACAGAACTACAATCAAACGGCCCCAGCAACTCCCTTAGCACCTGGAGAACAGGTCCTCAAGAAAAAGCGGAGGGCGCATAAATTAGATGATCAGTGGGAGAATGAACCCTACACCATTATTCCCTCCAACTTTGACAATAGTAAGGTATGCCTCATAAGCAAGGATGAAGGCAAGACCTATCAAACAGTTTCTAGAGACCGCCTGAAAGCGTGCCCTGAGTGGTGCAAAATCCAAAAAGAAGAAATACAAGAAAGTCCCCAAATTCAAGAAAAGGAGGAAGAAATGATCCAAACAATCCTGGGAAAATTCCCCAAAACTTGGACCCGAATCAATAACGCCATAGTGGTACCAATCTTGACGTTCCCGCAGTTGGTCGAGCCGGAGACAGAAGAGGTTCCAGATCCACCTAAGGAACTGTCCGCCCCAACACAAGATGACACGCCAGCAGTAGAACAGGAGAATCAACCCCCTGCCAGTGGTGAACCTGTCGTACCCTTGGCGAATCTGAGACCCCGTAGGCAACCAACACGCATACCTGTCAGGGTTAGGCCTACCAGTAACACGGAGGGGGCAGACACTCCAAGTAGTCAGGGACAAACCCCAGAGCTACGCCGGTCCCAACGTAGCACTCGGGGACAGCCCCCTCCAAGGTATAGAACATAGAAAGTAAAATACCTAACAGAATGTATATAGTTATGTGAAAATGTCTTCTATGTAATGTTTTGTTTTAGGTGATTAAGTAAATGGACAATTGGGTCACTGGACTATGAGTGGCCAACACTTTAATTGTTCATAGTTAGCACCAGTGTGCTCAACACCCCTGAAGAAAAACCCGTCCGGCGTGCATAGAGTGGGGTCAGCAATGCTCTGATGCACGCCCAGAGCCTACGTTGTGGGTTTTATCGCGGCGGGTCCCCCATGGAGCAGTGTAATGGACACCCGGCAGGGAGCCACACTGGACTCTTATAGTTGTTTAAGGTTGTAACATGTTATGTCCTTGTTTTGTTTTCTTCAGTCCGGGAGTACTGAGTTTAACTAAGTGGAGTGTGGCGTCCCAGTACCTGGTCGCCACAACAACATTGCCCCTCCAAAGGGTTAATGCTGAGCCTGGAGGTAATTGGGAGGTCTATTGGCCAGTAAGTTTAACATCCAACGCAGTTCTCCCTCAGACCAGCAGGGGAAGCTCTGAACCTGGAGTTCCAGGGAGCATTCCTTAAGTCTGGCCTGAGGGAGGAGTTAGTGTTCAGTCTGTAGAGAGAAGTCATAGCAAGCAGACGCAGAGTAGTGCTGTCCTGTGGAACTGGGGCCTAGAGCTGGAGCAGCTTGGCCCAGTGAGGCAGGAGGAGCAGAGAGGCAAAGAAGAGACTCGGACATCGGAGTCTGTGGCCACCAGGGCCTAAAATACTCCCTGGTAGCCGAATCCGAAGAGCAGGAGAGCTGCAAGCACCTGGCCCATAAACAGCCCGAAGGTACAGCTGCATCATCAGGGCCCGGTGTGGACTCCAGCAGAGAAGCACCAGAGAAGGCCTGTGCAGCCTACCACAGAGGGAAAGGGACGTACCACCGGTCCCAGCAGCAAGAGGGCCATTGCTAAATCCAGAGAGCAGGGTCCTATCACAGCAAGGAAAAGAACAGGAGTAGGCCTCATACTCATCTGGCCAAAACGACAGTTCAGTTACTTCCAGGCCGGCCGGAGCCCTCTACCACCTGTAATGGTCTCCCAGGACTAACCGTTTGTGAAGTAAAAGAGGAGAAGGTAAAGAGACTGTTGTTTGTGCCTGTTTCTTTCATGCCTGTCGGCCCTGCACCGTGTTTTCCACACAACACCATAGACTCTCACGAGCACCAACAGTGTCCCCGGGGCACCGCTCCACCTGTGGGGAGCAGTACCACCATTGCTGCCATATCATCACCCCGGAGGCCCTACACAGCAGCGGCGACTTAATAGCCGCATACCACTTGTGGCGTCACGAACACAAACCCCAAGTCACCAGCCATATTTAATTGACACCCACCAGGGCCACGGAGTCGGGCCCCGCCACCACTGACTACCTCCGGACTAGTCCGGCCCGGCATCGGGTGTCCCATAGCCCTGGGGTGGGCGAGTCACAAACAAAACTTTTCTGGTCTTTGTTAAATAACTGATATTTGCTGGATCCGTTTTGTAACATGGAAGTCTATGGAGGACAGATCCATTAACAGATTGCTGTTTTCCATTTTCTTTCCATTTTTAACAGACCCATTTTTTCTTACAGGATCCATTACAAATGGAAGATAAATAACAATCCGTTAACGGATCCATCCTCCATTGACTCTCATGTTAAAAAAAAGCAGATCCAGCAGAAATAATTTTGCAAATGGATCTTTTCAGGATCCATTCTAATGCATGATTACAGGACATGTGATCTCAGCCTAAGGGGTACTTCTCACATAGCGAGATCGCTAGCGAGATCGCTGCTGAGTCACAAGTTTTGTGACGCACCAGTGACCTCATCAGCGATCTCGCTGTGTGTGACACTAAGCAGCGACCTGTCCCCTGCTGTGAAATCGCTGATCGTTACACACAGTGCTGGTTCATTTTTTGGTCGTTGCTCTTGTACCGCCCCGCGCTCGCTGAAGCCGAGCCGCTCGGATCCGGGCTCGTTGGTGGGTGGCTCGAGCGCCTCCGGACCCGGGGTCACTTCACTCTGAAAGGGTGCTGGCACTACTTAGGGGGGTGGTAGGTAGGTGTGCGGCCGGAGCCGTCTTTGAGTTCGTGACGCCACCCACGGGATGTGGTGAAGGTGTAGACACCACCGCTGTGGTTACGGGGCACCCGCGGGAGATGGTGATGCAGCAACATGTTAACCCCTCCATGGGCAGGAATGATGGCCCCGGGACCCGTTGGGGAGAGTAGCTGGGCGGTGCCGGGCGGTGCGCGGCCGGATGGCACTGTGGTACTCACTGTTATTGACACACACAAGTCTCTGGTAAACAAAGTTGATGGTGGTCGGTGCCCGCAGCTGGCTGCGTCTGGTCCCCCACCCGGTTCGGTGGTCTTTGCCTTTCTCGTACACCGTGTAGTGAATGTGTAGACTGCCTGCACTTCAGCAACTGGAGTCCGCTCCCCAGCTTTGTATATGTCGGAGGAGCCCGTTTGCCCACAGACGCTGGCCCGTGGGATCTCTCTGCCTGTGCAGTGGCTTTCTATCCCCCTCTGTGGGCTGTTGTCTTCAGTCGGGACTTGGATGGGAAAGGACCTATAGTCCAGACCGCAATCAGTGAACTAACTCAGTCCAGTCGGTTCTGGACCTCATTTCAGGGTCTGAGTACCCCCCTGTGTGCTCCGGTTTCCGAGTCGGTTCCCTGGGTCGGTACCGGCGGGCCACTACCCTGTCCCGGTCCACCACGGTTCCACCGAGACATCTTCCCGGCTCCTGCAGGCTAAGCCACCATATGCCTCCTAGCCAAAGGAGCCCGGGCTCCAACCCTGGCACTTGTCTGTCTGTCACAGGCCTGTACCACAGGCCTGACCTCCTCACTGCTCAACACTCAAACTCAACAGACTAAAGACTGAACTGTTTCCTGCCTCAGGCCCCCTGAACTCCTCGGTGGGCATGGCCAACCACCTGGCTCCGCCCTCCTGGTGTGTTCATTAAGCACTGAGGGAGGTGACTAGGGTTTATGGTTTGGCTGGTGTTATCTTGTGTGGGATTGGTATTGTGAGGGGCGCTATCTGTGACTACCTGGCTAGTCCACTCCCCCTTGGTTAACTACAGACCGTCCGCGGGCTGTCCGACCACCACCGTTTAATTTTCTGAACTGAAAAAAATAAAAACAGTGAACAAGCATACTAACATATTTACAATTCTGAAAGCTTTTGGTTCTTCCCTTGACGGGAGGCATTTGGCTTAAACGTTGCAAACATATAAAAACACATTTTTATTAAACTGGGAACAGGATGGGACTGGGTCCTTTCAGTTGCCCACCCAAACAAACCTGAACCTTAATGCTGCCTCTAAAAACAGATCAGCACCCCTTTTCCCCAGTCCAGGAATTGGGTTCAGGTCCGGGTATTGCCCATACGGGCCGGGTACAAAGTTCCATACCCGGCAGTCTCTCAGAGATCCCACATCCAGGGGACCCCTGACCCGGAGGGTAGTCACCGGTTGCAATGGTGACGGGACCCCGGCCTCCTCTGCCGCAGGCCCTTCCTCCAACCAGCCTCTCCGGAGACTGTAGGACCTGAAACGGTGGTCCAGGATTATTTACAAGCCCAAAAGTTTTTGGGTGGCCTGCAAGTTCTCAGCCTTGTTCATATAACGGGGTAAACAACGGGAATCAAACAAAGTCCCAACGGGGAAGGGCAGTATAGTAGCCGGGAACCGCTACCTTAACACTCCTCTTCATCCTCGGGACTGTATGGCGGGGTGGGGGACTGAGTACTTCGGCTCACCCTCCTCTTCACATTAAGGGCGAACCAGCCCCTCTCCCAAAAATGGGCAGGTGCAGGTACACATCCCTGCGGGATGCGAACACTTCCACCTCCAGGCCGGGCTCATATATAAACCCCCATCCACAGTTGGGGTCAAATTGCCGGACTTGGCCTTCATAGGTCGGGCCCCGTACCCGATAGGTGGCGCTGCGGAGATTCTCCTTCTCCCTGATGGTCCGGGCCAGCACCTCCGCCTTCTGCCTCTCACGTGCCGCGATCTCCCGGCCCAGCTGGCGCTGCTGCCGCTCCCAATACGGAGCGTCTGCCTGCTCCCTTTCTGCGGGGTCGGGCCCAGCTGGAGCTCCCCCGGCTGGAGATGGGTCTTCCCGGGAAGTGGTATTGGCGCCGGCCGGATGACTGGCCGTCCTCGGGCTGCTTCCATGGGCGGGTCCTCGCGGGCGGATTGTACGGGCTCCGCTGCCGATGTCAGGGGCAGCAATCCGAGCGGGGGAGCGGCGGCAGCCGGTACGGGCGGTGAGGGAAGCAACATAGAGGGCAGGGGCAGACCGGTCCCTCTGCCGCGTCGGCTGGTCCCTCGGGGACACAGGGGCCTGGGTCGCTTACCCGCTCCTCCAAAATTGCCTCCACTTCACGTACCCGCACGGCCGCAGTTAATAATAATAATAATAATAATTTTTTTAATAATAATTTTATTCATTTATATAGCGCTATTAATTCCATAGCACTTTACATACATTGGCAACACTGTCCCCATTGGGGCTCACAATCTAAGGTCCCTAACTGTATGTTTTTGGAGTGTGGGAGGAAACCGGAGTACCCGGAGGAAACCCACGCAAACACGGGGAGAACATACAAACTCCTTGCAGATGGTGTCTTTGGTGGGAATTGAACCCAGGACCTCAGCGCTGCAAGACTGCAGTGCTAACCACTGAGCCGCCGGGCCGTGAGATGAAGTTAACTCCTTCATCTCGGCCACCCACCCCTCCATCAGGAAGCGCACCTGGGCCTGTAGACGGCGACACATTAATGTCGATGGGGCTTTCACCCACGCCACTGTTCCGGGCGCGGGCGTCAGTGCTGCGGGCTTGCGGGATGGGTCAGCCATTGTGCCTTCACAGGGTCCAGGAACCAGAAGTGTGGCAGGGTCCTGGAGTCCCTCCCCTTTATCAGCTCGGTCACATGCCGCTGAATATTCACCTGCCCCCCCTTGGTCTTTTGGCGGCACTCCTTTTTTCTGCTGGGCAGTTTTGCTTTCCGACCGCGCCCTTTCTGCGGGGAAGAAGACTCTGGCGGGAATCTTCGCGCCAAAAGATGGTGGACTCTGCAAATTTCGCAACGGATCACCGCTGAATTCACTTCAAGGCGCTATCTGTGACTACCTGGCTAGTCCAGGGCGTCACACTCTCCCGCTGTGAAGCACACATCGCTGTGATTTGACAGCGAGAGAGCAGCGATCTGAATGTGCAGGGAGCAGGGAGCCGGCGTCAGGCAGATGCGGATGCTGGTAACCATGGTAAACATCGGGTAACCAAGCGAAGCGCTTTGCTTGGTTACCCGATATTTACCTTGGTTACTAGCGTACGCCGCTCTCAGGCTGCCAGTGTCGGCTCCCTGCTCCCTGCACGCATAGCCAGAGTACACATCGGGTAAATAAGCAAAGCAGTTTGCTTATTAACCCGATGTGTACCCTGGCTACGAGTGCAGGGAGCCAGCGCTAAGCGGGGTGCGCTGGTAACCAGTGTAAATATCGGGTAACAAAGCAAAGCATTTTGCTTAGTTACCCGATATTTACCTTAGTTACCAAGCGCAGCATCGCTTCCACGCGTCGCTGCTGGCTGGGGGCTGGTAACTGGTCGCTGGTGAGATCTGCCTGATTGACAGCTCACCAGCGACCATGTAGCGACGCACCAGCGATCTTGACCAGGTCATATCGTGGTCGGAATCGCTGGTACGTTGTTTAGTGAGACAGTACCCTAAGTCCGCTGTGTGCCCTTTTATTGATGTATTCAGAATAGATTTTTTGTTGCTCAGCGGATCATGTATATATCATATAGCCCCATTTTTCATAGGTGCGATGTTAATTTATAGCGCACTTTGGACTAAAACTGGCATGTAAAATCTAAGTAAATTGCCTCCTTGGTGTTTGATTTCTTAATCTTCTGTATTTTGCGTCTAGTTGTCTTTTAACAATTGTAAAACCAAATGTGTAACAAATCAAAGTAAGGCCCCTCCACCCCCGGCTGCAGATCAGATGCAAATGACGCGATGTTTTCTTACCATGGAGTTGGTGTCTCCTTCAATCTTAAACCTTTGTGACGGCATTAGCTTTTCCAAAACGTAAAGTCTGCGAGATAATATCTTTAAATACAAAAAAGCAAATAATTTAATCTCGATTAGAGGTAAATAAGATAAAAATGTTGTCTGCTCGGTCAGTGTAAGATTCCCATTGTTTTATATGATAGTCACCAGTTCAGACAATAAAATTGGGTTTATTGCTCAAAATATATATATTGAAATGAATATATAATTTTAGGCTCATGTTTCTGGTTTTGAGTGTTTGTCCTTTTGATGTGTGTCCAGACACTAGTCTAGGACCCTTACAGGGTTGGGTCCTTGATAATAAGTCATGGGGGTCACATGGTGGGGGGGGGAGGTTAGGCTGTTATGGCACCAATTCCAATTGCATATTGGGCAATGCTGTACTATGATAAATTACACAATTTATTCTGATGGAACCCTTTCACGTCTCAAGATTTTAATATTATTTGGAAGCAAATGTGGATTCAGAATGGTCACTGGTCATGGTCATACCTACATTAATTGATTCCAAAATGGGTTCACTTTTGCTTTTTTTGCTATTTTGGCACCTAAGAGGCAATGTAAATGTGACATTGTGTCCTCAGTAATGTGAGAGCACATATGGGGTATTGCCTGTTCGGTAAAGAATGTGTAACTAATATTTTTCTGCACTTATTCTCTTTACCTCTTGTGAAAATGAAAAAAAAAACGGACGCTACAGCATTTTTTTCATACCATATTGCATTAGTTAAAACTAAGCATCTGAGGGGTTCACAAACTTTCTGAATGTGATTTTAAATACTTTGAGGGGTGCAGTTTGTAAAATAGGGTCTTGTTTGAGAGTTTTTACAAAACGAGTATATTTGTTGAAAAAAATTGAAAAATTATTAGTAAACATTTAAGGCTTCGCACAGTAAGAAAATAAAAAGATATTTCAATCTTATTCTGATATAAAGTAGACATATGGCTTCACAGTGCTGTTCACATTGTCCCAGGGTTTTTAATAAATCAGTGACTATAGTTGTGTTTTGTTTTTAATCCATATAATTATAATAATAATAATAATAATGATGATGATAATAAAAATAGTGATGATGATAATAATAATAATAATAATGATGATGATAATAATAAAAATAATGATGATGATGATAATAATACTAATAATAATGATGATGATGATAATGATGATGAGGAGAATAATAAAAATGATGATGATAATAATAATAATGATGATGATAATGATGAGGATGATAATAATAATAATCATCATGATGAGTATAATAAAATAATAATAATGATGATGATAATGATGATGATGATAATAATAAAAATAATGATGATGATAACACAAATAATAATGATGATAATAATAATAAAGATGATGATGATGATAATAATAATATAATAATGATGATGATAATTATAATAATAATAATGCTAATCATGATGATGATAATAATGATGATAATAATAATAAAAATAATAATGATGATGATAATAATAAAAATAATAATAATGATGATGATAATAATAATGATAGTCATGATGATGATAATAATAATGACGACAATGATGATGATGATAATCATGATGATGATGATAATAATAAAAATAATGATGATGATAATAATAATAATAATCATGATGATGATAATAAAAGTAATAATGATGATAATAATAATAATAATGATGATAATGATGATGATGTTGATGATAATGATGATGATAATAATAATGATGATGATAATAATATTTATTCACTGATATAGCGCCATTAATTCCATAGCGCTTTACATACATCAGAAACACTGTCCCCATTGGGGCTCACAGTCTAGAATCCCTATCAGTATAAACAAATGTTCACCAAATGGCACAAAATTTATAGGAATTTTGTATCAAGAGACAATAAATAAACATCTGATAGAAAACCAGACAAGAAGCATAAAAATTCGCAAAATAAAATACATTTTATTAGTTATTATATTAAAATATTTTTTGCAATAAAACTTAGCAGAAGTTCCAACAACAGGTTCCACCTCAAAACCACTCCAATAATGAATATCTATCGTTTCAAGAAATTAGTATGATAATAAAAATAATTATATCAACAAAAAATAGTTATACTAATATACGACAAGAAATGCAGATATTTTATTGAAGTCAAAATTAAAAAATAGCTAAATATGAGGTCAGCTCATAAAAAATATGTATTGATGATAAAGGTAAGTATGCATATTCCCAACAATATTAATACTATGTATAAAGTAAACACTGTATATATTGGGAATATGAGTACTGCCTATCATTAACATGCAACACTATAAATGTTTTGAACAATATCTATACAGATATGTAAATGTAATAAAAATGTTGGAAATATAGCCGAACTATCACGTCACTAACAGTGATATACTGTATATTCAGAAAAACCCAAAGCATATGAGGTCTGTGATTATACATCAAAACCCTGTGGCTACAAACTCCTTCTGAGATGGGAATCATATTACCAGGTTAGTTTTACCATATAGTGAACACGGTAAATAAAAAAAACAAAAAAACATTCACGCCATTGCACTTTTTTTGCATTTTCACAGCGCTTGGATTTTTTTCCCATTTTCCAGTACAATATGGGGCGAAATGAATGGTGTTGTCAAAAAGTACAACTCATCCTGCCAAATACAAGCCCTCATATGGCTAGACTGACGGAAAAATTAAAAAGGTTATGGATCTTGGAAGAAGGGGAGGAAAAAAACGAAAAAAAAAAACCAAAATATCGCCGGGTAGTAAAGGGGTTAATAAGGCATTTTTGTACTGATTCAGTTGCACATTGTTATCTAAAAAAAAAAATAGCAACCAAGGTGGGGGGGCCCCAACCAAGGTTATTGAGGTACCTCATAGGAATACATCCTATATCCTACATTGTTATTTGCTAGAACAGGAGGATATATCAGATGTATTGCAATTATTGGGCTCTTGGTTTGTGGTGTAGGATAATTTAGTAATGAGGCTTCAGATTCAGTATTGGATATTCATTTCTATGGACGCCATTAGTCTGTACGGAGCTGTAATCCTGAATTGTGCATGAGTCCTGATGCTTTTTTGTGTACCACATTTGCTAAAGTCCCAGCATTAGTGCTGCACTATATATTTCTATGTATTCAGAAGAAAGCTTAAGAAACCGACAAAACTTATCAACAATATAAAACATATATTACGAAAATAACATATTCTATGCGATGTGTAATATGCAGTGTAAACCCCAGATGTTACTGTGTAACCATCAGTGCATTGGAATGTGATAACATTGTGTTTGTACAGGAGGGCGGAGCTATCACCATCACTGGCCCCTCCCCCAATGTAGTGTCCCCGTCCTATATAATGAGGCCTCTTCCATCTGCTCCTCACATCTCACCTGTAGTGGTACAGAAATGAGGAGCACAATGCAGGCGGCTTACCTCCTCATCCTGTGCTGTGTGACACGCACACTGTCCGCTCCTGGTAAGTCCAGCTCCATTATTGTATCTATTCTCTTGTCTTTCAGCTTCTTAGTATATGTCATATTTATATCGGTATCTGCTTTAGTGCTGTAATCCTGTAAGAATATAAAACAAAAATAAATGTCTTTACTTAATTATGCAATGAAGTGCACCACGCTCCATTATCTGTATGCACTAAACATTACACAACTGGTGATCAGCTACATAGAATCCAGTCTGTGGCCATAGGCTGTTTAGACGTCCGACCAAACTTTCAAGCACAGATTGTTTTCATTGTATAGAATATCATTGTTCTCGGCAGCACACACTCTTGTTTTACACAGGAGAATGTGCTGCCGATGACGATGATTTTTCGCTTTGTGCCCGGCGTTGAATTCATTGTTTGAACGTAACATAAAAATTAATGGCAAATGTAACCTTAATCCAGGGGTGGTGAGAAAAAAAGAGAACTGGACATTTAGGCCCTGTGCCAACGCTGCGTATTTTGACGTGGATTTTGACGCAGATTTTGAGAAATCTGCCGCAAAATCTGCATGTCCATTGTGAAACCAGCAAAATCTATGAGAATTCAGAAGTGCTGTGCCCACGTTGAGTATTTTTCCCTTGCGTATTTGGTGCAAATTTCTTTTTTTTTCTGCAACAAATCTGCACCAAATACGCAAGAGAAAAATAAGCAACGTGGGCACAGCACTTCTGATTTCTCATAGACTTTGCTGCCTTCACAATGGACATGCAGATTTTGCTGCAAATTTCTGAAAATATGTGTCAAAACTACACAGCGTGGGCACTAGGCCTTAAGGCCGCATTACACACAGCGATCTCACTAGCGAGATCGCTAGTGTGCGTACCCGCCCCCGTCGGCTGTGCGTCACGGGCAAATCGCTGCCCATGGCGCACAACATCGCTCGGATCCGTCACACGTACTTACCTGCCTATCGACGTCGCTGTGACCGGCGAACCGCCTCCTTTCTAAGGGGGTGGTTAATTCGGCGTCACAGCGACGTCACTAAGCAGCCGCCCAATAGAAGCGAAGGGGGCAGAGATGAGTGGGACGAACATCCCGCCCACCTTCTTCCTTTCTCATTGCGGGCGGCCGCAGGTACGATGTGGTTCCTCGTTCCTGAGCTGTCACACATAGCGATGTGTGCTGCCATAGGAACAACGAACAATCTACGTCCTGCAACAGCAACGATATTTGGGAACTGGACAGCGTGTCAATGATCAACGATAAGGTGAGTATTTTTGATCGTTAGCGGTCGTTCGTATGTGTCACACGCAACGACGTCGCTAACGAGAACGGATGTGCGTCACGAATTCCATGACTCCAACGACATCGCGTTAGCGATGTCGTTGCGTGTAAAGCGGCCTTTAGGCTACATTCCCACAATGAGGATTTGTTGAGCCTTTGTTGTTGCAGATTATGTACATTATTTTTTTAATGTTTTTCTGCATTGTGTCTTTGGGTGCATTTTTTTTAATACACATTTTTATTACATTTTCTATGCTACCATTTTTAAATAGAGCTGCATTGTTTTTTATTTTTTCTGGTATTTGGCTTTGACAAAACTTTAAAGGGAACCTGTCACCACTTTTTCGTCCTATAAGATGCGGACACCACCACCGGGCTCTTATATACAGCATTCTAACATGCTGTATATAAGAGCTCAGGCCGGGGGTATAATATAAAAAACACTTTATAATACTTACCTAACGGTCGCGCGGTGGGCCTTTATGAGCGTCTCCATTTTCCGGTCCTGGCTCTTTTGGCCATATTTGTTCTCCTTCTTCTCTAGCCGCGGTGCATGATGGGTCCGACATCATCCACACTCACCGGCATTAAGGTCCTGAGCAGAACCGGCGAGTGTGTATAACATAGACGCGTCATGCACAGAGGCTTCAGAAAGGGGACGAAGATAACAGAAAGAGGCGGTGCCAGCACCGGACAACGGACACACCCATAAGGCCCACCGCGTGACCATTAGGTAAGTATTATAAAGTTTTTTGTATGGTCTGGGATCTTATATATAGCATGTTAGAATGCTGTATATAAGAGCCCGGTGGTGGTGGCCGCAGCTTATAGGCCAAAAAAGTGTTGACAGGTTCCCTTTAATGATACGCTAAAAATGCATTGGCTTTTTTTACCTGCAGATTTACCACATTTAATTCAATTCTATGGGGAAAATCTGCATATGAAAAAATAAATTGACGTGTTGTAGATTTGAAAAGTGCAACGCAGGTCAGTTTACACTGCATGAAAAGAATAATTACAAGAAGGCTATAGTTGTAAAGTAACTGGAAGTTTTGGGGTCCCAGTGCAGAATCTGTTATAGGACCCCAAACTATTATGTGGAATATTTACTACTTGTCTCTTTACTACAAAAACATTGCCAGAGAATTGCTTCCTAAGTGTGCAGGTGTAAAAACTGTTTAAAACCAGTTGAAAAAGCACAAAAAACTTAAAGTGAATGTGTTATTCTTCAAAAAAAAATAACAATTAGACAAATCTAGAGTATAAAGATTTAACTTTATTTTGACAACATGTAATTCATTTTTAATGATGAAAAATATGAAAAATAATAAGTTTTGATATTTTCAAATTTTAAATACTAGATAGAACAGCTGATGAAGTTTGTCATGAAAACCTAGTGTACTGCCAGCTCACATTACAACTGTAGTCTACTGTATATTGAAAGGATTTTCATGCATGCGTCTAATGTCACTGCGCCCCTCACCTTGAGTCTATATGAAACATAATGGATAAAATTTAGAATCACGGTGAAGAGATATTGTTGGTGACTGCGATGTGATGCCAAGATGTGAGTAGTGTCACCAAGGATGGTGAGCAGCGCAAATGTTGTTAGTTGGCACTGTACGTCTCACTAGTTTTTACAGAGATGTGAGCCGAGCTGTGACATCAGTGCAGCTGCAGCACTCAGATCTCTGTAACTACACAGTTTTGCAGACTATTGCACATCATAGGATTAGATTCTTGTGATCTGTACACTAGCGGTGACAGCGGCGGTGAGCACTGGTCAGGAAGCCTGATATTGTACAACTAACTCCAAGCTACTAACCAGTTCTGTAACAAGTTTATCATTGCAGCTGTGTTCTCACTGTTCAGAGTAGGACTGTAGAGGGGACTTCTGGTAGTCGTACAATGTCAGGCAGCTTAATCTTTTCTTACCGTCACTGCTTGCCGATGAACACTGTGTGAGCACAGGACTGGGATACAACAAGATGGTGTCTTCCTTCTCCCAGAGCTTTCATCTGGACATCCAGGGGGCATGCACAGTTCACAGCTGGTACAGACAGAATATAGGAGTTGCAAAGCAACTGCAGTCTTCTATGGCTTGGGGCTGCCATATTTGCAGTGTGTATGTGTCGTACTGAGACACTACACACAAGCAAATAAAAATGGCAGCCTCTAGCACCTGAAGAAAAAAAATTAATGCTAAAACGTTAGTGATAAGCGAGCATGCTCGCCACTGGTCGATACTCAATCGACCATTGGGTGCTCGAGACACCTGTTACTCGATTGACTATCACGGGTGCTCTATGAGCATGCTTGAGCTCCCGCCCCACATGTTTTGTGACTGTTAGCCAATCTAAATGCAGGGATTAACTGCCATACTCTATAATGCTGATGTCATGTTGGCTACTAACATTAGTGTGATTGGCCAGCCCCAATTGAGTCACTGGGTCTTATATGACACCTAGTGACATGATGCTCAGCCCACTGTCCTGTGGAATCAATTTATGGAGAGTTGATGTAGGAGGGAGAGCTTAGATTAGAGCCAGGTTTTACACTTTAGCCTTTTAGTGCCTTTAATGTGGTACTAAAGGGTGTTTTTTCCCTTGTTTAATGTAATAAATAATGAAAAAAAATGGTATTGGGTCCCCTCTATTTTTGATAACAAGCCAAGGTAAAGCAGACAGCTGTGAGCTGGTGTTGTCAGGCTGGAAAGGCCCATAGTTATTTGGCCCTTTGCAGACTAAAAATATCAGCCTGCAGCTGCCCCAGAAGTGGCGCATCACATTAGATGCACTAATTTTGGCGCTTCGTCCCAACTCTTCCCAATTATCCTGGTGCAGTGGCAATCAGGGTAATATTTTGAAGGGTTCATGTCAGCTATGTAATGTCAGCTGGCACTAAGCCCAGGGGTTAGTGTCTATCAGACAGCCCCTATTAGTAACTCAGTAAATATAGAGATAATAAAACACACCCCAAAATATCCTATTTTAAAACCACTCCCTGACTCTTGCCTTGCTTCACTAATTTAAGTAAAAACAAAATAGCCTTGAAGATCCAAAGTAGTCCACTGAATCAGACATAACCAAACAACCATGGACCTTCTCAGCCTCATAATACCAGCCCACAGCTGTCTGCTTTACCTTGATTGGTTATCATATATAGGGGGATCCCAAGTCATTTTTTTAAATTATTTATTTATTTAGTTACCAACAGCGACCTAGGAGTCCAGTCATCTACCAACATGCTGTTCCCATTCTATTTCAGCAATATTCCTTCCCCCTCAGCCCTCCTGTTAGGGTCTTACGAAAAAATTCTCGAGTGTCCCATTGACTCGATTTGACCCTGTCCGAGCATCCAACCTGCTCGATTCTAGTAACAAGCACGCAAGCATGTTAGTGCTCGCTCATCACTATAAAATGGCAAATTTTAATTAGTTTTAAAAATTAATTTTATAGTTAATAAACAAAAAATCTTCACACATTCCCTTTAAACCTTCCTTTGAATGTATGCCTGCCATGAGGTGCCATAAGGCTGGGGTCACAAGGGGGACTAATGCGATCCTTGCATGACACTCGGCTCACGCTGGCATCACAGTGGCAGTCGAGTGTCATGCAAGTGTCACTGAGACTGAGGTCCGATCATGCGATCGGACCTCAGCTGCGGGGGGCGGGCCGGCACTGAGGAGGGGCGGGCCGGCGCTGAGGAGGGGAGGGCCGGCGCTGAGGAGGGGAGGGCTGGCGCTGAGGAGGGGCTGGCCGGCACTGAGGAGGGGAGGGAAGGATTTATCTCCTTCTCTCCTCCGTTGCTGGCTATAGACATTCTCGCCCTGCACTCGCGGTACACCAGTGTACTGTGAGTGCAGTGTGATTTTTCTCTCACCCCATAGACTTGAATGGGTGCGAGAGAAACCAGGAACACTTTAGAGTTGCAGCATGCTGTGATTGTTTCTCGTTTTTCTGATTAGGGCTGAGAAAATAATCGCTCATGGGTGCTGACACATAGAGTAATATTGGTCCGAGTGGAATGAAATGTTTTATTGCATTCCACTTGCTCCGTTTTTTATGCCGTGTGTCTTAGGCCTTAGGAACAGAATGGCTAGCTTCTTGCATGTATATCACATGTTGCCACAAGCACCAATGTGATAAATTTGCTTCAATCAGTTATATTTTCGTAGACTATTATATTCATTAACTTTTCCTATAATTTTGATAAATTCCTCATTGTCCCTGTCTTCTCTCCCCGCTCCACGTGACAGTGTGCATTCCTGTGCTTGCCACTGCTGCTCTGCGTGTACCTAGGGTAAACTAGGGACATCCATAATAGGGACACACTAAGCATGCGCGATCCCGAAGTCACGTCAGCAGTGCACATCGCATAATGAATCTGGAGACGTACACCCAGATACAGTGTGTATGCAGAAAACATAGTGTGCAAACACCGGATTAGAGGAGATTGCCAAAATGACCGGGCAGTCACAGCAATTATTTCTAATGCTGGGGGGGTGAGATTTAATTAAAAAAATAGCATGACTGATGTTGATTGAAAATCACTGAAGACATCAATAGCTCAACCCCTATGAGTGAAATCTAAGGTATGAGATAGATTCACCTAACCATATAAAGTCTTCTTTTAAGATACTATTAGTACATGGTTATTGGTTTTTTTAAACCTTGTTAGTGATGCACATGGAGACATTTAAAACTTATTTTGGCTAGTTTGATATCAAAACATGAGGTGGCAGGTTAATAAAGAAGTCCCAGCACATTGTATTCTTTAACACACAGACATGCTTTTAGACACAAACCCCCCTGTTTTTGTAGTTTGTATTTTCTAATTAAAGAAATTGATGTCTGCTAACTACAGATTTTTTTTTCTTCTAGTTTTTTTTGCTCAAGATGAAGGATCTGGGATTGAAGGATCTGGTGCAGTAATCGCTCAGGATGAAGGATCTGGCATTGAAGGGTCTGGTGCAGTAATCGGTCAAGATGAAGGATCTGGTAGTGAAGGATCTGGCACAATAATCGGTCAAGATGAAGGATCTGGTAGTGAAGGATCTGGCACAATAATCGGTCAAGATGAAGGATCTGGTATTGAAGGATCTGGTGCAGTAATTGGTCAAGATGAAGGATCTGGTATTGAAGGATCTGGTGCAGTAATTGGTCAAGATGAAGGATCTGGTATTGAAGGATCTGGTGCAGTAATTGGTCAAGATGAAGGATCTGGTATTGAAGGATCTGGTGCAGTAATCGCTCAAGATGAAGGATCTGGCATTGAAGGATCTGGTGCAGTAATAGCTCAAGATGAAGGATCTGGCATTGAAGGATCTGGCGCAATAATTGGACAAGATGAAGGTTCTGGCAGTGAAGGATCTGGTGCAATAATTGCTCAAGATGAAGGATCTGGTATTGAAGGATCTGACGCAATAATTGGACAAGATGAAGGATCTGGTATTGAAGGATCTGGTGCAGTAATTGGTCAAGATGAAGGATCTGGTATTGAAGGATCTGGTGCAATAATTGCTCATGATGAAGGATCTGGTATTGAAGGATCTGGTGCAGTAATCGCTCAAGATGAAGGATCTGGTATTGAAGGATCTGGTGCAATAATCGCTCAAGATGAAGGATCTGGCATTGAAGGATCTGGCGCAATAATTGGTCAAGATGAAGGATCTGGTAATGAAGGATCTGGTGCAATAATCGCTCAAGATGAAGGATCTGGTATTGAAGGATCTGGTGCAATAATTGCTCAAGATGAAGGATCTGGTATTGAAGGATCTGGTGTAGTAATCGGTCAAGATGAAGGATCTGGCACAGAGGGATCTGGTTCTTTTTCTACAAAATAATATTGTTTAAAATGTAAACTGAGTTGTTCAGGAAATCGGATCATGTCCTGGAATTATGGAATCTCATGTTTGTTTATTTGATTTCCAATTTTGTGTATTTTGTTTACCTAAATCCCCAAATCCTAAAAAAGGCAAAGTAATCCAATCTGCACTGTATTCATGCATTTTTCATGTGTCCTGTATCTATTCCACAGTTGAATGAGAGTTACAGTATCTTGTATTTTTTTGTAATAAAATATATCTTTTATTATATACAGAATTTTATTTTACGTCTTGTATTAAAAATAGATGAGAAAATGAATAAAACATAAGACCCGTTGCATCAAAGTTTTTAATCCAGAAATCTGGCATAAAAAGTTTGATGTGTTACAATTTTTGAACCATGCAAACGTTTTTGCAAAATTTGGCATTTTTTTTGCCAGTTTTGCCCATCTGCACCACAGCCTGTCTAATTCATGATGGGCTGTGATGTACGTTATACTAGAAATCTTGCTCCAGACTTTTTAACAGATTTGACGCTTCTGGATCTAACATGCCTCTTCATCAAGTCTAGCGGGTACAACAACGGTCCTGACTAATCGGAGCCATAATGTAGTATCTGCTCTATTAGTGACACCATATGCAATAACACAACAATGTAGGTATTACAATAAAATATTACAAAACACTACACGGTAATTCATCAAGGTTGGCGTTTTATCTTTAACATTCTGGTACAGCAGCGCAGAAAGGTGGCTGTATGTATCTGGTAACTGTAGGTGGCTGTGTCCGGCTATTCAGGTTCTACCAACTCGCCTCTGCTGTGTTCGCTGCCCTTAGATCACAGATAACTGCCGTAACCTTTAATTGAGTTGTTCTATATCACTCAAAAGTTATTGCTATGAATCAGCTCCATTCATCAAAGCGCTAATGCCAGAATTCGGGAGTAAAGAGAACAGTCACAATTTTTTTGTGTAAAGCAAATTTGGGCAAATTACGACTTTTGGTGAATTCACACAATGTTCCAGCAGCATTGCCAAAACAGGACCAGACATGGCAACTCCTGCCCAGACAATTCTCTTACACCAGTAATGTTACTCCAGTCACATATTGGACTAAAATTTCCAGCAAGACATGGCATGCGCTTCGTAATGAATTTGAGGCTTCTTATTCCTGTACATCCTTCATTAAGGCCACCTACACACATCAGTGAAAATCACGCATGTTTTTCACGGACATATCAAAGATGCGTATTGTCCTCCGTGTGCCGTTTTTATGGCACAACGCGTGTTCTCCGTGTGTTATCAGTGATAACACATGGAGAAGGGGAACTTTCTCCTCACCTGTCCCTGGCGTTGCTGTCCGTGGTGTTGATCTTCGGTCTCCGGTCCTGCCGACTCCCCTCTGCTGCTGCTTCCGCCTGCAGTGGAGTGAATATTGAATGATGATAATGAGCGGGGTCAGAAGCGAGTGACAGCAGCGGCAGAGAAAGCAGGGCTGGAGAGGGTGAGTATAGATTTTTTTTTTTACAAACACGTGTATTTTCTCCGGTGCGTGTCACACGGATCACATCTGTGCGGTCAGTGTGCGGGCCGTGTGACACCCGTGATTCCGGAGAAAAATGGACATGTCTATGTGTGGAGCACACGGGCACACGTATGCTCCACACGTACACACGGTCCATAGCAAAACATGCACGTGTGCGCAGACCCATTGATTTTAAGGGGTCTACATGTGCCCGTGTCTCCGGCACGTGAGGAAACGGACCAAACACGTACCGGAGACACGGACGTGTGAAGGGGGCCTGAGACTGGCTTATATGGTTTGTTCTGTTTTTAATTTCTTTAAGGTAAGGTGTCGCAGATTTATATAATCCAAACAATGATTACTTGTAAGATAACATGCAGTAATATTGTTAACTTGCTTTAAATAAAGATGTCTTTCAGTTTTTATAATCCTGGAAAGCTGTCAACGGGGGCTGCCATTTTACATTCCAAGTTCTAGCATGACAGTGCAGGCTCGATTTACAGCACCTCATGGACATAGGCGATAGTGGTCGGATTCCGACCCCATTAATCGTATTACAACTGTCCCGCTGTGAAATGGTAACACCTACAGTGCTGGCCAAAAGTATTGGCACCCCTGCAATTCTGTCAGATAATACTCTGTTTCTTTTTGAAAATGATTGCAATCACAAATTCTTTGCTATTATTATCTTAATTTATTTTGCTTGCAGTGAAAAAACACAAAACAGAATGAAACAAAAATCAAATCATTGATCATTTCACACAAAACTCCAAAAATGGTCCAGACAATAGTATTGGCACCCTTAGCCTAATACTTGGTTGCACAACCTTTAGGCAAAATAACTGCGAACAACCGCTTCCGGTAACCATCAATGAGTTTCTTACAATGCTCTGCTGGAATTTTAGACCACTCTTCTTTGGCAAACTGCTCCAGGTCCCTGAGATTTGAAGGGTTCCTTCTCCAAACTGCCATTTTGAAATCTCTCCACAGGTCTGGACTCGATGCTGGCCACTTTAGTAGTATCCAGTGCTTTCTATCAAACCATTTTCTAGTGCTTTTTGAAGTGTGTTTTGGGTCATTGTCCTGCTGGAAGACCCATGACCTCTGAGGAAGACCCAGCTTTCTCACACTGGGCCCTACATTATGCTGCAAAATTTGTTGGTAGTCTTCAGACTTCATAATGCCATGCACACGGTCAAGCAGTCCAGTGCCAGAGGCAGCAAAGCAACCCCAAAACATCAGGGAACCTCTGCCATGTTTGACTGTAGGGACCGTGTTCTTTTCTTTGAATGCTTCTTTTTTTTTCCTGTAAACTCTATGTTGATGGCTTTTCCCAAAAAGCTCTACTTTTGTCTCATCTGACCAGAGAACATTCTTCCAAAACGTTTTAGGCTTTCTCGGGTAAGTTTTGGCAAACTCCAGCCTGGCTTTTTTATGTCTCGGGGTAAGAAGTGGGGTCTTACTGGGTATCCTACCATACAGTCCCTTTTCATTCAGACGCCGAAGGATAGTACGGGTTGACACTGTTGTACCCTCACACTGCAGGGCAGCTTGAACTTGTTTGGATGTTAGTCGAGGTTCTTTATCCACCATCCGCACAATCTTGTGTTGAAATCTTTTGTCAATTTTTCTTTTCCTTCCACATCTAGGGAGGTTAGCCACAGTGCCATGGGCTTTAAACTTCTTGATGACACTGCGCACCGTAGACACAGGAACTTTCAGGTCTTTGGAGATGGACTTGTAGCCTTGAGATTGCTCATGCTTCCTCACAATTTGGATTCTCAAGTCCTCAGACAGTTATTTGGCCTTCTTTCTTTTCTCCATGCTCAATGTGGTACACACAAGGACACAGGACAGAAGTTGAGTCAACTTTAACCCATGTCAACTGGCTGCAAGTGTGATTTAGTTATTGCCAACACCTGTTAGGTGCCACAGGTAAGTTACAGGTGCTGTTACTTACACAAATTAGAGAAGCATCACATGATTTTTCAAACAGTGACAATACTTTTGTCCACCCCCTTTTTTATGTTTGGTGTGGAATTATATCCAATTTGGCTTTATGACAATTTTTTTTTTGTTTTTCATTGAAGACAAATTAAATGAAGATAATAATACCAAAGAATTTGTGATTGCAATCATTTTCAAGAAGAAACTGAGTATTATCTGACAGAATTGCAGGGGTGCCAATACTTTTGGCCAGCACTGTATGCTGGCTGCCCAATTCACAGCCGTGGGTGTGTTCAGCTGCCATTTTTCCATAGCCCACACTTTGGGCTGGGCTGCATTTTTCCCCTACAGCACAGCCAGGATCTGAAAGAGAAAGCAGTACCATCCTAACAGGTCCTAGAACAGTGCTGTTACCGACAGCTGGAGCGGCGTGCAGCGGTGGATTACCGTCTCCAATGACACCCCCACCCCCGCTCTACCCAGCCTCACTCTCCCTCCGCTGCCGGCGTGCATGCAGCAGAGCTGGTGCTCCCGACCCGACACCTTGGCCGGTTGACACTGCGCCCCTCTCTCAGTAGCACCCCCCATGTTGGCCCTACCGACCCCTCCCGCAGCCATCGGAGCTCAGGAAGATCTGCTGTCGCAAGTTCGGCACCTGAATGATGACGTCGCCAGGATCCTCGCCGCCCTGCAGCTGCCGATGAAAGTCAAGCCAGCGGAGAAAATACAGCTCGCCGACAGCCCGGAAGACGTGCCCTGGATGCAGCAAAGGGAAACAACGATACCCGGTATGGACCACCTGTCTGCTACAAGTGTAACAAGACCGGGAACTACTCCAGACGGTGTCCGTTAAATGAGCAACCCCTGAGGCCAAGGGCCAATCCTCAGGAGTAGATCCTCAAGGCCCAGCTGACTGCCAGGACCGGTACGTTGGAGGTCGCCCCATCATCTCCCTGGCGGTCGACGGTGTCCCGACTATGGCTCTTCTCGACACCAGATCGCAGGTAACGACTATACCCTATACATTGTACCAACGGTATTGGTCTGATAGCGAACTTCCGGACGATAGCCTAACCATCATTGCAGCCAATGGACTCCCTATGACCCAAGTGGGGTTCAAGGAAGTGACTTTGACCGTAGGGTGAACATTGTTGAATCGTCAGGGGATGATTGTGGTGCAGAATGATTCCAGTGACCGTAACCCAAAAGTGGTCATAGGGACCAATGTGATTGAGAACTGCATGGGAGAGGTGTTGAGCCTGTTGCAACAATTGACTGCCACTGCGGGAGGGGGCCGGCAGAGGGCTCTGCAATGCGAGATCCGGGCCCTCCTGCAGCGGCAACAGGTGAATATGACAGGTGGAGAGATTGGTGGTGTGCGAGTGATGGACGCAGCGCCTTTGGTGGTGCCGCCGCGGAGTGAGATGATGATCTGGTGCAGGGCAGCAGTAGGCCTCCAGGGACAGGATTACCCGGCAGTGGTGGAACCGCTGCCTTCGGAGCATTGGCCCACAGTGATGGCAGCCAGATGGGTGATTGATGTCAAGAAGGGGAGAGTGCCCATGAGAGTGATGAACTGCGGTGAGGAAAAAGTCAGGTTACCCCGCTACGCCACCATAGCCAAATTGTTCACAGTAGATGCCCATGCTATCCATGAAACAGCTGCTGCGACCACCACACTGCATTCACACAGCGACCCTCCACCCAAACAGTTAGAGGAGTGGTGTCGGGAGTTACATGTCTGCACCGAGTCCACACCCATGCATCACAAGGAAGGGGTCTATCGGGTAGTGCAAGAGTATGGGCAGGTTTTCAGCAAGCACCCGTTAGATTTTGGGAGAATTAAGGGAGTCCAGCACCATATCCCCACAGGCACACATCCACCCATTAAAGAGAGGTACAGACCGATACCACCTGCACACTACCAATGTGCCAAAGATATGTTGAGGAACATGAAAGAGGCAGGGGTCATCCATGATAGTTGTAGTCCCTGGGCATCTCCGTTGGTGTTGGTGAAGAAGAAAGATGGTACCATGAGAATGTTTGTGGATTACCGGAAGATAAATCAGATAACGCATAAGGATGCATACCCTCTCCCTCGCATTGAAGAGTCGCTGGCTGCGCTGAAGACTGCTAATTATTTCTCTACCCTTGACCTTACTAGTGGCTACTGGCAGGTGGCGGTTGCAAAAGAGGACCGCGAGAAGACTACATTCGCTACTCCAATGGGACTCTGCGAGTTCAACAGTATGCCGTTTGGGCTGTGCAATGCCCCGGGAACCTTCCAGAGGCTCATGGAATGTTGCTTGGGGCATCTCAACTTCAAGACTGTTCTGCTGTATTTGGACGATGTGATCGCTTATTCCAAGACATATGAAGCCCACCTGGAGCACCTGGCAGAAGTGTTCATGGCCCTCTCCAAGAATGGGATGAAGTTGAAGCTGGGCCTGGTGGGCTATTACCGTCACTTTATCAAGGGATACACGAAGATGGCCGCACCCATGCAGGACCTCCTTGTGGGACAGACCAAGAATGGCAGAGCTCCCGGACCCCCGTTTGTCTGGAGTGAAGAGCATGAAGAGTCCTTCCAGCAGCTGAAGTCGGCCTTGACAGGGGGAGAAATCTTGGCTTATCCCGATTATGGCCTCCCGTTCATTCTTTACACTGACGCCAGCAATGTGGGCTTAGGTGCGGTCCTGTCCCAGATGCAAGATGGCAGGGAGAAGGTGATCGCCTATGCAAGCAGGAAGCTCCGGCCGACGGAGAGGAATCCCGAGAATTACAGCTCCTTCAAGCTGGAGTTCCTGGCCCTCGTTTGGGCGATAACGGAAAGGTTTAAACACTACCTGGCGTCAGCGAAGTTTACTGCTTACACGGACAACAATCCGTTGACCCATTTGGACACGGCCAAACTCGGTGCCTTAGAGCAGCGATGGGTGGCCCGAGTATCCAACTACGACTTCACCATTAAGTACAGGGCTTGCCGTAAGAACACCAACGCAGACGCCCTGTCTCGAATGCCGCACCTGCCCGATGAAGGGATAGAGGAAGAGGGCATGGAGGAAATCGAGCTGCCCGCATTTCATCAACCAAAGTACAAAAAACCCTGTGTCAGCAAGCAGCAAGTGAACCTCAACCTGATGCCCAGCCAGGGGTGGCAGGAAGCCCAGGATCAGGAGCCCGCAGTCCAGCTCATCAAAATGATGATTGCCCAAGGTGCTGCCAGGCTGGACCCTACCGCTCCCTCTGAAGCCTAGCGGTTGTGGAAAGAGAGGGACCACGTCTACCTGCATCAAGGCAAGCTGTACAGGGGGTTGATTAACCCGAAAACACATGAAAACGTTCGCCAGCTGGTGGTGCCCCAGGCATGTGTGCCCAAGGTCCTGCAGGCCTACCATGACTGCGCAGGGCACTTCGGCTGGAAGAAGCTGGAGATGCTGCTGAGGGAACGCTTCTACTGGAGTGGGATGCGGAAATCCGTGGAGGCCTGGTGCCGAGAGTGTGGTCCCTGTGCGCTGAGAAGACGAGACAAAACCAGTCAGAAGGCCCCACTGCAGCCGATTATCACCCTTTGGAATTGTTCGCTCTGGACCATGTCAAGCTCATGCCTAGCCGGAGCGGATACACATAAGCTCTGACCATCGTAGACCACTACTCAAGATTCATGGTGGTTGTCCCCGTCAAGGATTTAACAGGCTGCACTGCAGCCAGAGCCTTCCAGGCCTACTTCTGCCGGCCGCATGGCTACCCGGAGAAAGTGCTCACGGATCAAGGCCCAGCTTTTGGAGCAGAGGTGTTTCAGGAGTTCTGCAACCTATACGGATGCAAAAAGATCCGGACCACGGCCTACCATGCCCAGACTAACGGG
This sequence comes from Anomaloglossus baeobatrachus, assembly GCF_048569485.1. Classification (NCBI taxonomy): domain Eukaryota; kingdom Metazoa; phylum Chordata; class Amphibia; order Anura; family Aromobatidae; genus Anomaloglossus; species Anomaloglossus baeobatrachus. Next base: position 70,739,455 of record NC_134362.1, on the reverse strand, counting down.
ATGTGTGAGAAGATGAACCATCTGGTCCTTAATCTCCTCAAGACACTGCCCCTGGAAGAACAGAATTTTTGGCCCGAGAAGTTGCTCGACTTGGTGGACATGTACAATAACATCCTCTGCAACTCCACCAAGTGTACACCGGCGTACCTGATGAGGGCTCGGCCGTGACGGCTCCGAGTGAACCTAGAATTGGACATAGAGGTGCCTGAAACTCTTTCCCCCACTGCCAACTGGGACGCCAAGTGACAGAAGCAGTACCAACAGATCCAGGAGTATGTGAAAAATAATCTGCGTCAAAGCCGGGAGAGGCAGGAACAACGCTTCAACAAACAGGCTCAGCCTGCCCCTTTTGGACCCGGAGATGTGGTACTGAAGAGAAAAAGGAGAACGCAGAAGCTCGATGACCAGTGGGAGAGGACCCCCTACGTGGTCCAACCAACCGGATGGGAGGACCGGAAAACATACCTGATCAGTCGCGACCAGGGGAAGACCACGGTCACTGTTTCCAGGGATCACCTGAAGAAGTGCCAGGAACACCTAAAGTTGGTAGAAGAAGCTCCGGCTCTTACGCCAAGCGTGGAAAAGAAGAAAGAGGTGATCCACACAGTGATGGTTGATTTTCCAGCTGATTGGCCTATGCAGAATGGTGCGGTGATTGTTCCCATTATAATGTTCCCACAACCCGTGGAAGAAATAGAGCCAGAGGGGTCCGTCAGCGAGCTACCAGAACGAGCGCCCAGGGATGCACCTACACCACGCCCCCGCAGGTCTCTGCTGGCCATACCTGACACTCGAGAAGAGGGACCTGCGGTCCCCTCTCCTCCACCTGCCCCACAGGAGAGTATTGGGTCAGAAGGTCCACACGACCTAACTTCGGTCAGCCCCCACTTAGATACAGGGAAACTGCAATCTAGGAGTGTTGTATGTTGATTGCATGAATGAATGCCAATTTACCAAATCCTCACCAGATTAAGAATGTTAAGTGGTAGCGGTTTCCGTCTACCTTACTGCCCGTCCCCGTTGGGACTTTGTTGACTTCCCGTTTGCTTTTACCCCGTTTTATACAAAAGGACAAGGCCAAGAACTTGCAGGCCACCCAAAAACTATTGGGTCTTGTAAATAGCCCTGACCACCCTTTACATGTCCTGCAGTCTCCGGAGAGGCTGGTTGGAGGAAGGTCCTGCGGGATCTTGTAGGCCGAGCCCCCGTCACCATGAAGACTGGTGACTACCCTCCGGGTCAGGGGTCCCCTGGACGTGGGGCCCCTGAGAGAGACTACCGGGTAAGGAACTGATTACCTGGCCCTTTAGGGCAATACCCGGACCTAATCCTGTTTCCTGGACTGGGGAAAAGGGGTGCTGACCTGTTTTTAGAGGCAGCATCAAGGTTCAGGTTTGCTTGGGTGGGCAAAATGGAAAGGACCCGGTCCCGTCCCGTTCCCGGTTAATAAAAAAATGTTTTTGTAACGTTAAAGCAATATGCCTCCCGTTAAGGGATGGATACACAGCCTTCTTGATGTAAATATGTTAGTATACTTGTACATGGTTTAAAATCTTTTATCTTTTTCAGTTTAAAGAAAAATAAACCGGTGGTGGTTGGACAGCCCGCGGACGGTCTGTGGTTAACCAAGGGGGAGTGTGATGCCCTGGCTGGACCAGGTAGTCACAGATAAGGCCCCACATTACACCAGTCCTCTAACAAGGTGACAGCAGCCAAACATTTAAACCCTAGTCACCCCCCCTCAGTGTTTGATGGACATACCAGGGGGCGGAGCCAGGTGGTTGGCCACGCCCACCGAGGAGTTCAGAGAGCCTGGGGCGGGAAAAAGCAAGCAGATTCATTTTGGAGGTGAAGTTGAGTGGAGGCAGGCCTGTGTGTCAGGTCTGCAACTAACTGTCAGGTACCAGGGTAGGAGCCCTGGTGCCTTTGGCTAGGAGGCATACGGAGGCCTCCGTCTGCAGGAGCCAGGAAGATGGCTCGGTGGAACCGTGGTGGACCGGGACAGGGTAGTGGCCCACCGGTACCGACCCGGGGAACCGACTCGGAAACTGGAGCACAAAGGGGGGTACTCAGACCCTGAAGCTAGGTCCAGAAGCTACTGGGGGCTAGCTAATTGACTGATTGCGGCCAGGTCTATAGGTCCTGTCCCACCCAAGTCCCGACTGAAGGCAACAGCCCAACGAGGGGGATAGAAAGCCAACGCCACGGCATAGAGATCCCACGGGCAGCGTCTGCGGGCAACGGGCTCCTTAGGCGACCACAAGCCGGGGAGCAGACTCCTGAAGCTACAAACGCAGGTAGTCCACCATCACACAACAGGTGCGGGAGAAAGACGGAGACAACCAACCGGGTGGGGGACCAGACTGCAGCCGGCTGTGGGCACCAACCACCATCACCTTGGTTTACCAGAGACTCGTGTGTTTACTAATAGTGAGTACATCAGTGCCCTCCGGCCACCCATCTCCCTGCACCACAAAGCACCCCAACGGGTCCCGGGGCCAGCATCTCTACCCACGGAGGGGTCAACATCTTGCTGCGTAACATCTCCCCCGGGTGCCCCGTAACTGCAGCGGTGGTGTCTACCTTCACCACATCCCGTGGGTGGCGTCACGAACTTAACACGGCTCCGGCCGTACAACTATGTCCCCAAACCACAAACATCCCCCTTTTTGATCGGAGTGACCGCAGGACCCCCCCCAGGTCCGGAGACCCTCGAGCCACCCACTGAAGGTCCGGACCCGAGCGGCTTGGCTGCCACCGAGCACGGGGCGGCACACCTCCATGTTTCTTAATCCTGCCTCCATGTTTCTTCATCCTGCCCCCATCTGTTTCTTCATCTGGTCCCCATATGTTTCTTCATCCTGCGCCCTTATGTTTCTTCATCTTGCCTCCATGTTTCTTAATCCTGCCTCCATGCTTCTTTATCCTGCCCCCATATGTTTCTTAACCCTGCCCCCCATAGTTTCTTTACCCTGCCCCCATATGTTTCTTCATCCTGTCCCCATATGTTTCTCCATCCTGTCCCCATATGTTTCTTCATCCTGCCCCCATATGTTTCTTCATCCTGTCCCCATATGTTTCTTCATCCTGTCCCCATATGTTTCTTCATCCTGCCCCCATATGTTTCTTCATCCTGTCCCCATATGTTTCTTCAACCTGTCCCCATATGTTTCTTCATCCTGCCCCCATATGTTTCTTCATCCTGTCCCCATATGTTTCTTCAACCTGTCCCCATATGTTTCTTCATCCTGCACCTACATGTTTGTTCATGATAACACATAATCCACTCATACATTCAAACCTATTGAATCAATAATGACACAAGAGAGAATCAGGTGGACATAAATGGCTGTGTATGTTGCTTTATTAAGTTAAAATTCCATATCCATAAATACCAAATCCACCCAAATACTTGGGCGATTCTTCATCACTAATAAACAACACGACATAAAAGAACCATACATAATCATTAACACAGAGGTGGGCAGGCGGGACAAAAATCTGACTTGTCAGCTGTGACTGGCACACAGCTGACCACGTTGTGAATTTATATACACAAAAAAGAGCGCACATAAAAAACCAGAACCAATCCTAACACTTAAAATTGGCGCACAGCAAGCCCATTTGCCATCACGGGTTTGCTCGCATTACTAGGCAGAAACAGTGTTAACCCTTTCATTTATCTCCTATGAAAAACAATTACAAAACCTATATGTAAGAGGGAAAAAAGGGGAGGGGTTCAGTGTCATCATGCAGCCCCTGCGCTAAGCTCTAACAGGGGCTGTTCATGATAAGACATAACCCACTCATACATTCAAACCGATTGAATCAATAATGACACAAGAGAGAATCAGGTGGACATAAATGGCCATGTTGCTTTATTAAGAGATAATTAATTTTTATACACATTTTATTAAAAACCATAAATAGAAGTTACCACAAGTTAAAAACTCCATATCCATAAGTACCAATTCCACCCAAAACTTGAGCAATTCTTCCACCAGGGACACTAATAAACAATTAGTGTCCCCCCCAATACAACACAGCCATTATTCCACTATGTTTTGAAGCCCGAGATTAAAAATATCTAACTCGATATCGGAAAGGTGAACCCATCGTTCCTATACAAACCTTCTACAAAACCTTCTAGCTCCGTGTGCCAATAAGAGAAATCACCTAACGACCGTAAAAACTTCTCATTCAGCCTATTTATCCTTTTTCTGATTCTTTCCAGGAAAATAAACCCATTCCATAACCAAACTATTCTCGGAATGCTTTCCAAAAAAACTATTGTAACACCCGGAAACATATTTTTTATTAGCACCAAATCCCTTCTCATAAAATATGATAGATCCAAAGTTTTAATTTTACCCAGATCATTATCAGATAAATGAACAATCAACAGATCGGGAGGCAGAGCTGCTAAAATGTTCTTCATTACTTCTGAAAGCAATTGTTCCGATTGCATGCCCCTCAAACTAAACCAGAAAACATTAATAAGGTGCAAAGGAAACGATAAATTCTCCATATAATACGGACTCCAGCCCTCTTCTGAGTCCAAAATATAAAGGAATGACCCATTATGCATACGATATAAGGATTTGTAAATAGAAAAAATCCGTTAACACAACATACTGTGTCGAACATACCTCTTATAACACTCAGATTTACACCTTCCAATCTTTTTAATCTTACTACTACTAAGACCAAAACAAGCAGCAGTAGTAGCTGCCCCAATACGAAATGAGTGAGATGAAAACTTCATATCACCTAAACCCAATTCCTTAAAAGAACGCTTAAGTATTGCACCAAACTGAAACTTGGTTGCTGGATCCCCATTACTGTGAACAAATAAAGGACCAGAAACCAAAATACGGATTTGAAGCCAATCACTCAAGTTGCTAACCGGACAAACCCGAGATCCTTTAATCGCTAATAATTTTACAGACCTACCGCTACCCAACTGATCAGTTTTAGACCGCGATATAAAAATTACGCAATAAGAAAAACCCAAATTCACATCCTGTAATAACAGACCGCCTACTTGAGCCATACTATGCGAGACCAATTCGCTAATCCGAAGTGCAGTTAAAAAAGCAACAACAAAAGCACAGCGAAATAGTGTAGCCTCAACTAGATCATAGCAAACAACCCCAAGAACTTCCCATAGCCTAAGCAAAAGATCTACATAAATAGGATGCCTGCTGTGAACTCGACAATTCCCCTTTTTAAAGCCTTTTAAAAACTGCCACACGGAAAAAATGTTTAGAATGGAACCTCCTCCCTGCAACTTCAGGAAAAAAGATATTCCTGCTAGACATTTATGAAGCGAAGCATAATTTCAACCACCAGAAATTGCTGCATTGATGAATTTAAATACCAGCTCTATATCACCACAATTGACTCTCTTATTACATGACTCACAAAATTGGCTCCATTTCTCCCATGCGGCAGAATACGCTGCCCATGTTCCAGGAGCCAATGAATGTTTAATAAAATTCGGGATAACCTTTAAATTATCTCCCATAACGCCTCTGGGTAAGATACCTTTCTCAAGTCTCCATCCATCCGATTTTGCTGCAAAAAAGACAGTGTTACCTTATCACTCGCCTTTGCAACCAGGGAACATTTTAACGAAATATTGCATTTCAAGCACTGTAACACTAATCGCTTTAAGAGCTTGCTGGCCCAAAAACATTTAGAAGAAAGCGTGTTTAAACAGAAAACCACCCCAGCGTCAGCAGACAGTAAGCTAATATGCCTATTAGCTAAAATCTGTCCCCAAACGGATATAGCCACCAAAACCGCAAACAACTCCAGCACCAGGCTATTCTTTACTATACCCACATCGTTCCATCTCTCAGGCCAGCCATCATAAGCAAACTCATTCTTCAACAAAACAGAAAAACCCACGCTATTGTCCGAAAAAATAAAAAGTGACAAATCATCTGAAGAACAAAAAACCTATTGTAAGCATGTCGCACCATTAAAATCCTGTAAAAATTGCTGCCATACTTATCGATCTTCCTTCATTTCCCTAGACAGCCTGATTTGTGCATTAGGAGATTTCAGACCTTTAATGCTATCATAGAGTCATCTGCAAAAAACTCTACCCATAGGAATAATCCTAAAAGAAAAGTTTAATGACCCTAGCAGTGACTGCATCTCCCTCAATGTACACTTCTGTATTAGTAAGATCCTGTCAATAACATTACTTACCTTATCCGCCGGAAGGCTACATTCCATTCTGACAGAGTCCAAGGTTATTCCAAAGAACTCCAAACGGTTGCTAGGAAAAACGGTCTTTTCGCTCGCTATAGGTACCCCGAAATGCTCCATCAGCACTAAAAATGTGTTCAATAAACTAGAGCACATCTCAAAATCCCCATAGCCAACAAATAAGAAGTTGTCCAAATAATGAAGAACGCCTCCTCTCGGAACCTTTTTTTGAATCACCCAGTGCAAAAAAGAAAAGAATTCAAAATAAAAACAGGATAAAGAAAAACCCATTGGCAAGCACTTGTCAAAATAAAATTCATTATTAAAATAATACCCCAATGAATTGAAACCCCCAGGATGAACCGGTAAAATCCGAAAGGCTGATCGTATGTCTGATCTAGCTAAAAATGCATTAAAACCGAAACGTCTCAAAAGATCTACTGCCAAATCAAAAGAGGCATACTGAACCGACGCAAAAGCTTTATCCACCTCACGATTTAAAGAAAAATCATTAGGAAACTAGAGGTAGGGAATAACCCTAAAACTACCTGGATCCTTTTTAGGCACCACACCCAACGTCGAGATCCTAAAATCCTTGAACGGAGGACAAACAAAAGGACCCTCTACTGTACCCAACCTCAATTCTTTCTTTATATGTTCCGCTACAAAATGCTCATTCGTAGCCACTGATGATAAACCAAAACGAAAACCATTAGTTACTATATGGGACTTCTTGTCTGGGATGGGACTTCTTGTCTGGGAACCGCTCTAACCAAGGGAGCATTCTTTCTAGAATCACTGGCATCTGAGACCTTGAAAAGCTGCTACCTTGGATTGACTGGCTGCTGCCCATTTGGAGTGTTCCTCTTAAAGCATCTAAACAAGGCATGTCCTCCGCCACAAAAGGAACACTCGTGCCGAAATTTGCAATTATTCTGCCATTTGCACAAAGATTCATTGAATGAAAAACAAACTCCCCTTTTTACTTGAGGATTATAATTCTGTCTGACCACCGTGCCCCGTTGAGGTACCATTAAATTTATCCAAAAGCCCACATCCTTCTCTCCACACTTCATTGATGGACAGCCATTTTTTGACAGAAAGACTCGTTGTATACCAACCAAGCCGTACCGCCAAAATTCCGGTATGCCTCCAAAATAGGATCTAAATGCTGAAAAAAACCACTGCAATATCCCAAAAACATTTCCCCCAGTACTGAAGCAAAAATAAAAAAGGCATGAAGCCAATTATGAAATGATCTAAATATTCTCTTTTTATCCCCTTCACCCTCGCTTCAGGCCCTACCGAACGTGTCTGCTCCTTAACCCCTTAAGAACGAAGCCAGTTTTGTACTTAATGCCCAGGCCATTTTTTGCAATTCTGACCAGTGTCCCTTTATGAGGTTATAACTCTGGAACGCTTCAACGGATGCCGGTGATTCTGACACTGTTTTTTCGTGACATATTGTACTTCATGACAGTTATAAATTTAGAACGATATTTTTTTATTTTATTTGTAAGAAAATCGGAAATTTGATGAAGATTTTTAAAATTTTGCAATTTTAAAACTTTTAATTTTTATGCCCATAAACCAGAGAGTTATGTCACACAAAATAGTTAATAAATAACATTTCCCACTTGTCTACTTTACATCAGCGCAATTTCTGAAACAACATTTTTTGGGGTTAGGAAGTTAGAAGGGTTCAAAGTTCATCAGCAATTTCTTATTTTTTCAACAAAATTCACAAAACCATTTTTTTAGGGACCACATCACATTTGAAGTGACTTTGAGAGGCCTAGGTGACAAAAAATACCCTAAAGTGACACCATTCTAAAAACTGCACCCCTCAAGGTACTCATAACCACATTCAAGAAGTTTATTAACCCTTCAGGTGCTACACAGGAACTAAAGCAATGTGGAATGAAAAAAAGCAAAAAATAAAATGTTACCTAAAATGTTGCTCTACCCCAAATGTATTCACTTTTAGAAGAAATAACACCACAACATGGACCCCAAAACTTGTTACCCACTTTCTTATGGACGCATTAATACCCCACATGTGGTCAGAAACCTCTGTTTAGACAAATGGGAGGGCTCAGAACAGAAGGAGCAATATTTGAATTTTGGAAAGCAAATTTGGTTGAAATAGATTGCGGGCACCATGTTGCATTTAGATGTCCGCTAAGGTACCTAAACAGGAGAAACCCCTCACAAGTGATACCATTTTGGAAACTAGACCCCTTAAGGCTCCTATCTAGGGGTATAGTGAGCATTTTGGACCCACAGGTACTTCACAGATTTTAATAACGTTACATTGTCATATTGAAAATTTTCATTTTTTTTCTCAAAAATGTTGCTTTAGCATCAATTGTCTCACTTTTTCAAGAGGTAATTCTAAAGATTTGACCCCAATGTTTGTTACCCACTTTTTTATAAGAGCGGTGATACCTCACATGTGGTCTGAAACTTTTGTTTGGAGAAATGGGAGGGCTTGGAACGGAAGGAGCAATATTTGAATTTTGGAAAGGAAATTTGGCTGAAAAAGATTGCGAGCACCATGTCGCATTTGGAGGACCCCTAAGGTACCTAAACAGCAGAAACCCCCCACAAGTGACTCCATTTTGGAAAATAGGCCCCTCAAGGAATTTATCTAGATGTTTGGTGAGTACCCTAAACCCCAAGGTGCTTCACAGAAGTTTATAACGTTGAGCCATGAAAATAAAAAAATACAATTTTACCACAAAATTGTTACTTCAACCAGGTAGCTTTTTTTTTCACAAGGGTAACAGGAAAAAAATCACCATGAAATTTATTGTGCAATTTCTCCTGAGTTTGGCGATACCTTATATGTGGTGGAAATCAACTGTTTGGGCACACGGCGGGGCTCGGAAGGGAAGGATGGCCATTTGACTGCAAAATTGGCTGGAATCAATAGCGGACGCCATGTTGCATTTGGAGAGCCCCTGAGGTGTCTATACAGTGAAGCTCCCCAACATGTGGCCACATTTTGGAAAATAGACCCCTCAAGGAATTTATCCAGATGTTTGATGAGTACCCTGAACCTCCAGGTGCTTCACAGAAGTTTATAATGTTGAGCTGTGAAAATAAAATAAATACATTTTTACCACAAAATTGTTACTTCAACCAGACAGCTTTTTTTTTATCAAGAGTAAAAGGAAAAAATTCAGCATAAAATTTATTGTGCAATTTCTCCTGAGTATGCTGATACCTTATGTGTGATGAAAATCAACTGTTTGGGTGCACGGCAAGGCTCGAAAGGGAAGGAGCGCCATATGACTGCACAATTGGCTGGAATCATTAGCAGACGCTATGTCGTATTTGGAAAGCCCCTAAGGTGCGTAAACAGTGGAGCTCCCCCACAAGTGACCCCATTCTGGAAACAAGACACCTCAAGGCTTTTATCTAGGTGTATAGTGAGCATTTTGAATCCACGAGCACTTCACAGAATTTGATAAGCTTAGGTTGCCATATTGAAAATGTTCATTTTTTTCACAAAAATGTTGATTTAGCATCAAGTTTCTCACTTTTTCAAGAGGCAACAACAAAACATGGACCCCACAGGTTGTTATCCAATTTCTTGTGAGAGCAGGGATACCCCACATGTGGCAAAAAATCTCTGTTTCGATAAATGGGAGGGCTTGGAATGGAAGGAGCACCATTTGAATTTTGGAAAAGTTGAAATAAATTGCGCACACCATGTCACATTAGCAGGGCCCCTTGGGTACCTATAGATCAGAAACCCCCCACAAGTGACCCCATTTTGGAAACTGGACCCCTCAAGGATTTTATTCAGGAGTATAGTAAGCATTTTGATTCCACAGGTACTTCACAAAAATGTTGCTGTAGCAACAAATTTCTCACTGTTAGGCTATGTGACCATGATCCAGCAACACAGCATCTAGAACACCGTGTCAGCCTTCCTGCAGAGATGTGAGTGTTGTCCACGGTAAAACTCAGCTGCCCGTGCCTACGATTTGGGTTCAGGCTGCTGTGGACTTTAGCTCTATTCTACGTGCAGAGAACACTCTCGTCTCCGCAGCATAAATTGACATGCTGAGGCTCGGGAAGCTGCACCACAGGTTGGTTTATGGACGCAGGAAAAACACTCTGCACCCAAAACGCTGCAAACCCTGATTGTGGGCACACAGCCTAAAATGCTACAGTGGATGAATGGATAGATGTCAAACACATATAACATCCCACCCCCCTGCATATTCTAAGCTGGCGCCCTTCAGTGACTTTCATGTGGCACTAAAGGGTGCCTAGCCTTGTATTTAGCCCAAAAAGAAAAAAAAATAATTAAAATAAATGACGTAGGGTCCCCCCTATTTTTGATAGCCAGCTAGGGTAAAGCAGACAGCTGTAGCCTGCAAACCACAGCTGACTGCTTCACCTTGTCTGGTGATCAATTTGGAGGGCTCCCCAAGTTGTTTTTTTTTAAATTTTTTATAATAATTATAAAACAAACAAACTGGGGTCTCCCCAAATTAGATCACCAGCCAAGGTGAAGCTGACAGCTGGGGTATGGTATTCTCAGGGTGGGTAGAGCCATGGTTATTGGACTCTTCCCAGCCTAAAAATAGCAGGCTGCAGCCGCCCCAGAAGTGGCGCATCCATTAGATGCGCCAATCCTGGCGCTTCGCCCCAACTCATCCCGCGCCCTGGTGCGGTGGCAAACGGGGTAATAAATGGGGTTGATACCAGATGTGTAATGTCACCTGGCATCAAGCCCAGCAATTAGTTATGTCTGGGCGTCTATTTGATACCAGACATAACTAATTGACAGTAATACAAAAAAAAATTGACAACAAAAAAAAAATTATTTGAAAAAACACTCCCCAACCATCCCTCTTTGACCAATTTATTGAAAAGAAAAAAAAAATCTCCTGTAAGCCATTTTGGAAGCCCACGATCTTCTAGGATATGGGGGGCACGTTCAGGGAACATGTCCCCCATTTTCTAGGAGTGCAGACCCTCCATTTGAGGAGAGTGGGTGCAAAGAATCTGCACCCACTCTCCCCGGGTCACAGCTGCAGAGTCCGTGCAGTGAGCCAGGGTCTCTGAATCAGACACAGGAAGCTGAGCTGACAGCCGCGCTCTGCAGTGCATATGTGACCGGCGTCTGCTGTAAAGAATGAGGGGGCGCAGGGGATCAGCGCTCCGACAGGTACGGGGGACACCGGGGAACACCGTTTGATGAATACCTTAATACCTATTAAAATGCACACTGCATGTAGTAAGTATTCCAAGTATTTGTCATGTATCTTATAGACCATCTTTGATTCTGTAATTAATACTGGAGGAAAAAATCCCAAATTTATGTTTGGACAACTGTAAATTATCTCAAAAACAGACCTGCTATTAAAATGTAAGGGCATATAGTGAATCAGAGGACTGAATATACCTCATATCAAGCCTAATACCAGAGCTACCAACATTTTTTCCATTTGTTCCCTGGGGTAATAGCACTTTTGTTATGATATAATAATAATGCTAGTATCCAGAAAGGATAGTCACTTAAGAAAATGGGTTCTACTCATTTGTCAGGACTGTCTATAGTTATTGAGGGCCTGTAATGGTTGTCCTATAAAACTGACTGACCAGTCTTTAGTGATAAGAATGTCTTGCCTTAGAAATGGCTGCTTTCTCCAGACACCACCCCACCTTGTCTATAGGCTATGCTTGGAATTGCTGCTCACTACAATTAAAAAAAAATAGATCAATAAATAAAAAATGGTTCAGCTGCAATACCAGACACAACCTATGGGACAAGAGTGGTGCTGTTTCTAGAAAATAAAGTAGCCATGATTTCATGTGGGTTTTTTTTTTACAACTTTTATGTGTCTAGTTTTCAGCACAAAAGATTAGGTTGGGCAAAAACAAGAAATTCACTAGTAACAAAGAAATTAGGAAAATATCAGTTTAGGTTGTTCCAGATTAGATTAAAAAATGTCCTATAAAACTATGTCCAAGTCTGAAAAACTATAAAATTTAGATGATTTACCAACACTTTTGTTTTGCCATCAGCTGTGTTTTGTGATGTTCTGGACTCCAAATGTATTGGAGAAGATACTCGTTGACATAATCAGAGTAGATTTTGCATTTGCTGAGCTTTGTGTGATTCCTTTGAGGTTATTTTCCTTCTTTCCTATACTAGGTAAGTGAAATGATATAATATACGGTACTTTATCTGCATAAATCATGTATTGTTAATTAACTCTACACCTAGTCATTATTTATTATACTCTTTTCTAAAGGTGTGAAGGAAAAATAATCTGTAGCAGCCATCTATTGCAATCCACTATCACTAATTTTTTTTTTTACTAAAACGTAATTTCTTGTTGTGGTTTTAAAGGAAATATGTCAGTAAGAGCAAATAATCTAAGCTGCCTATATGGGTATACAGGTAATGGAAAGTTGTGTAAAATGATACCTTGATATTTGTAATCCAATGTAATCCAATGTATTATTCCACAGAAATCCACTTTTTTTCTTAATATGTAAATGAGCTGTTAAAGGGGTGATTAACTACTTATTTTACTTCTCTCAAATACCTTGTGTTGCCAATAGTGCTTGTGAGCTGCGCTATTGCGGTTCGCTCATCCCCTTCTCGTGATCCCCAGGCTTCGTGGATCTGGTGATATCACATCAACTTAAAGTTGACCTGACATCACCGCTGCCGGCACCAGTCTTCCTGAGTTACTGGGTTGTAGACGGCATTCCACCGCTCTTGCTCTGCAGTGAAGGAGAGAGCAGGGAAATGATGGACTGTGACGCTGGGTTGTGATGAGCGGTGAAACACTGCCCACAACCCAGTCAGTCAGGGAGATTGCAGCCCACCTCAGTTGATGTGACCTCACCGGACATCAGAGATCACGGAGCCCAGGGGTCACACGAAGGGGGTGAGCGGACCATAATAGCGCCACTCACAGGCACTATTGGCAACACAAGGTATTTGAGAGAAGCCTTGTTTCTCAACTTTATATCGATGTCACTTGGAAAAATAAGTAGTGAATCACCTCTATAAGATGTGTGGGCTGGAAACAAATCTGAAAGAGAATCTTCCTCTAGAACTTATTTCAGATGAAAGGGGTCGTTACTAGAGATGAGCGATGTTCGAGGCTCGAGGTTTGCCAATTTCATGTTCAAGTGATTTTGGGGGGTGTTCGAGACGTTCGACGAACTCTAGCCTTTTGCTAAAAGCTCGATAGTTCGAGTAGCATTCGAGAATGGTTCGATCACCAAAGCGTGGCTTTTTACAGCTACGTGTGCAGGGAGCCATCGCTGGCAGCCTGCGGTAAGCTGGTAGCCAGGGTAAATATCGGGTATCCAAGCAAAGCGCTTTGCTTAGTAACCCGATGTTTACCCTAGCTACGTGTGCAAAAATCCCCGAAAGCCACACAGAAGCACTTCCGTGTGACTTCCTTCGGATGCCGCGGCAGTCTGTGTCCCACTCCAGCCCAAGCCCCAGCCCTGCGGCTGCCCGCTCAGCAGTGTCCACAGCTGCCCGCACTGTATGGTGTCCGCAGCTGCCCACACTCCAGTGCCAGCAACTGCGGGGAAGACAAGCGCTGCCGTCAGGAGGTTAGTAAAGTTCCTTACCTGCGGTGATGAAGTCCTGCCCTCCCGACGTCAGCGCTGTCACTGTCTTCCATGGCCGCCGCTTGTCACATCTCCTGTCGCTGCCGACCCGAGACTGTGATTAGCGGTGATGTCACAGGCACCCGCGATACTTGGTTGTGAAGGCGGCGGACATTGAACTCAGTGACAGCTCTGCTTTAAGGAGTGCAGCGATCACCGCAGGTAATGTACCTCGCTACCCTCCTGACAGCAGCGCTCGTCATGCCCTGCAGTGACAGCTCTGCTATCAGGAGTGCAGCGATCACCGCAGGTAATGTACCTCGCTATCCTCCAGACAGCAGCACTTGTCGTTCCATGCAGTGACCTGGGCTGACCTATTGATGTTAGCTCAGGTCACTGCATTGCTCTCCCAGCCAATATGGAACATTCTGTTCTTCATTGACTGGGACATTGACTATGGTATGGATCGTCGTGGGACCCCCTTGGATTACACCAGACCTGGATTTGTTTTTCTTTCTAATAAATTGGTAAAAGAGGAAATGTTTTGGGAAGTGTTTTTTCAAATAAAAATGTGTTTGTCGTCTATTTTTTTTTATTACTGACTAGGTTGGTGATGTCAGGTATCTGATAGACGCCTGACATCACGAACCCCAGGGCTTGATGGCAGGTGACATTACACATCTGGTATTAACCCCATATATTACCCAGTTTGCCAGCGCACCAGGGCAACGGGATGAGCTGGAGCGAAGCACCAGAATTGGCGTATCTAATGGATGTGCCACTTCTGGGGTGGCTGCGGCCTGCTATTTTTAGGTTGGGAAGAGTCCAATAACATAGTTACATAGTTACATAGTTACTTAGGTTGAAAAAAGACCTAGGTCCATCTAGTTCAACCTTCCTCCACCAGTTCTACATTTAGTCACTAAGTCATTTTTAACCAACAATGTTTGGTGTACTGAGGAAAAAGGTACTTGGCTAAATACAAGGCTAAGCACCCCTTAGTGCCACATGAAAGACACCAAAGGGTGCAAAATTACAAAATGCAGGAGAGTGGGACATTGTGTCTTTCTGCCATTATAGTGACAGAAAAGACTGATATGAAGTGTACAAGCACAGTAAAATCACCAGAGCGCTCTTCGCTGTGAAAAGCAGTAAAAAATGGCACTGGAGTGAACATGTGACCGCCTCATGTAGGTTGAAGCTATGGATCCTGGTTAAATTTATGAATTTTCTCTTCTTCAGTTTTTTTGCAGTATGCAAAAAAATGGAAGGCACACGGATGACAAAAGGATGACATACGGACCGTATACGGAAAGGAAACGGATGCCACACAGAGGCATCCGTAAAAAAGTGACCCTTTTTTTGCGGACCGCAAAAACAGATCGGTCGTGTGAATGTAGCCTTATTCTGATCTGCTGTTTAGAAACAGCAGGCAGAAATAAGTGAATAGCGCCCCCCAGCGTCAGAAAATCTTCAGGGTTTCAGGGGGTAGCTGAGACCCTGGAGATCATTATTCAGGCTGGTTTTTCCGGTCACCGCTCATGTGATCACCGGTATACACCGTATACCGATGATCACGTTACAGTAAATGACAGCGTCGGTAAAAAAATTATTTATCTCCCATCTGCCATGAACAAACATGTCAGATGGAAGATAAATCTCCTCCCCAGTCCCCCGGTGTCACCAAAGTGCCCACCCCGACCCCCTCCTGGAAATCGAAGATGGCCGCACGCACAGCAACGCTCTGGCTGCATTCACCTTACTCCTCTGATTTCTGTCACATGTGCCATGACACATGCGACAGAAAACTCCTCTCCAGGCCCTGCCAGGTCACCCCCTATAACCCCACCGGTGTTCCCCGGTGTCCCACGGTACCTGTTCAGCGTTGATCACCTGCAGCTCCCTCCTTCACAATAGACGCTGCCGCATGCACAGAGCGGCTGTCAGCTCAGCTTCCTGTGTTCAGATACAGTGAGTGGCGGTAACCATGCATCTGTAAGCTACTGCAATGCCCTGCTCATGAGGTAAGGAACATAGTTGATCAGGAGAGCTATACTACATTTCCAAATAGAGGTATTTGATTTTATAGTTGCCCTGCTGAACGACTACCAAACATGAGAGTCCGTTATTCGCCACAAGAAAACATGTGTAAATAGCGAGCTGTTTAGTATTCATTCAGCTGGATAACTGGACTTAAAGGGGTATTTCATCTCCAAGATCCTATCCCCAATATATATTAGGTGGAATAGCAATAATATCAGCAATTACCAATATTTGGAAATGTAGAATAGTTCTCCTGATTAGGCATGCCCTTACCTGCTTACCATGAGCAGGGCATTGCAGCTTTGGTAGCAACAGTTACGACATGAACTCTGCTGCTGTGGACCCGGGGAGAGTGGGTGCAGATTCATTGCACCCACACTCCTCACATGGAGGGTCTGCACTCCTAGAAAATGGGGGATACGTTCCCTGAGCTTGTCCCCCCATATTCTAGATGGTCCAGATTCGTCGTGGGACCCACTTATTTTTTTTCCTTACAATAAATTGGTGAAAGAGGGAATGTTTTGGGGAGTGTTTTTTGAAATACATTTTTTTTTTGTTTATTATTTTTGTTAGTACTGACAGTTTGTGATGTCGGGTATGTGATAGATGCCATGACATCACAAACTGCTGGGATTGATGTCAGGTGACCTTGCAGCTAGTGTCAACCCCATTTATTACCCAGTTTGCCACTGCACCAGGGCAAGGGATGAGCTGGGGTGAAGCGCCAGGATTGGCACATCTAGTGGATGCGCCACTTCTGGGGCGCCTGCGGCCTGCTATTTGTAGGCTGTGAAGGGCCAATAACTACGGACCTTCCCACCCTGAGAATACCAGACCACAACTGTCCGCTTTACCTTGGCTGGTGATCCAATTTGGGGGGGACCCTACTTTTTTTTTGTAATTATTATTATTTATAAAATAATTATAAAAAAAGAGCCTGGGGTGACCTCCACATTGGATCACCAACCACGGTAAAGCTGCCAGCTGTGGTTTTCAGGCTACAGCCGTCTGCTTTACCCTAGCTGGCTATCTATCAAAAATGGGGGGACCCCACGTCATTTTTTTTTTAAACTATTTTTTTAAATAAAAAAAAATTAATGGGCTTCCCTGTATTTTGATTGCCAGCCAAGGTAATGCCAGGCAGATGGGGGTGGCAACCCGTAGCTGTCTGCTTTATCTGCGCTGAAAATCAAAAATACCGCGAAGCGCTATGTCATTTTTTTTAATGATTTATTTTTACAGTAGTGTGACGTCAGGCAACCAAAATACAGGGAAGCCCATTTTTTTTAGTTATTTAAATAAATAATTAAAAAAATATATATGGGCTCCCGCTGCATTTTTTGTATTGCTAGCTAAGGGTAATCCAAGCAGCTACTGGCTGCTAACCCCCACTGCTTGGTGTTACCTTCACTGGCAATGGAAAATCCAGGGAAGCATTTATTATTTTTTTGTGCCAAAAAACTAAAAAAAAAATGACGTGAGCTTCGCCATGTTTTTGTATGCTAGCCAGGTACAGCAGGCAGATACGGCTGCCCCAAACCCCCAGCTGCCTATTTGTACCCGGCTGGGAACTAAAAATATAGGGAAGCCCTTTTTTTAATTATTTTTTGAAAAAATTAAAAAAAAAACCGACGTGGGCTTCGCCCCATTTTTGTGTCCAGCTAGGTACAACTAGGCAGCTGGGGATTGGAATCCACAGCACAGGTTGGCCCGAGGTTTCTGGGCCCCTCTGCTGCGAATTGCAGTCCGCAGCAGCCCCAGAAAATGGCGCTTTCATAAAAGCGCCATCATCTGGCGCTGTATCCAACTTTTCCAGCAGCCCTGAAGCCGGGTGGCTTGCTGGGTAATAATAAGTTAATACTAGCTTTGTTTTACTAGCTAGTATTAAGCCAGAAATTCTTAATGTCAGGCAAGTTTTACCCGGACATTAAGAATCTCCAATAAAGGGTTAAGAAAAAAAACACCACACTGAGAAAAAATACTTTAATAGAAATAAATACACAGACACATTAGAGACTCCATGTTTATTACTCCCTGTCAGCCCTCCACGATCCTGCTCTTCTGTCTTCTTTCTCCTTCAACCCATGCAGCTCTGCTACATCGGACAGCACTGCATGGGAGGAAGACGCTGCTGCTTCCCGTGCAGTCTATTCACTCAGTGAGTGAGCAGAAGCTGCGTGCTGTAAGCGGTGACGTCACCGCTGACAGACGGGTTACCATAGCAACGGTGCTCTGATCACGTGATTCCCGGTGCCGCTATTTACCGGCTGTGACAGCTAGTCCCTGCATGTGGGCTGACTCAGTAAAGAGCGCACACATGCAGGAACGGGAAGTCGACCATGTGCCAGAGCATTTCGCCGGTACACGAACATGCTAAAACGAGCACCGCGTATCGGAGAGATGCACTGACAGGAGCTAGCAATGACGTCTAGCCATGTGACCAGTCTGTAGCCAATGAGATAATAGACACGTGACTGGTCACATGCTATTTTGACGTCACGATAGATCCTATCATCAGTGCTGGTTACCGGGAGGACGCAGTGATTATCGGAAAAAAAAGCGGCAGGAGACAAAGTGCAGGACGCGTCGCGGGGACCTGTAAGTGTTATGGCAATGTTTATTAACTGTATGTGTACACGTATAATGTGTTTTTATGTGTTTGTGTTTGCCTCTCATTGTTTTCAATGGGGTTCGAGAGGTTTGTCGAACGGTTTGCCAAACGGAACTCGAACGGGCTCTCTGTTCGACGAACTGAACTGAACTCGAGCCTTCAGAGGCTCGCTCATCTCTAGTCGTTACTAGTGTGGGACATGTAATGAATGACAGTCTGTTCTCCTTGAGATCTGCGTGTGATTGCAACTAACACAGTACAATAGAGCTGAGCTTTGTTTCATTACAAACAACTCTCCATATCTCCTCTCACAGTGCTGTCAGCTTAGCTGTACTACTCCTCCCCCCACACTGGCTGCCTGTGAGATGGAAGCCGAAGAACTGTTAGCTGTAATCAGGCACAGTTCTGCAGCTGAGCTGAAAACAGGTATATCTTCAAATGTGTTAGTTATGGGATAAAGCTCAGCTCTGCTGTATTGTTAGTTATTAAACACAACCCTGCTGCAAGATCAGGAAAGCAGAGTGTAAGCCAGAGTGTTAACGGAGATATGCTGCAGTGCTGTCATCGCCTGAGACCAGTGTGTAGTTACTAAGGTCTATATACAATATACTGGCCAACCTGCAGGACATTTTAATGGTATTAATATGAAATGCATTTTTCTTACTATTTCTCTTGGACCAGGTTAAGGAATTTGATTGTCGATTAACTTGTATCAACGTGTAAAGGATGTATAGTACATATATAATATTAGACTCTGCTTTCTAGAGTTTTCAGGTTATGTGAGGATTTCATGTTCAGAAAAAGCTACATCAGCACTACATTGTCTGACTCTGTCCTCTTATTTCTCTTCATTTAGTTACTGTGCGGGCTCACTTAACTGGATGGCTAATGACACTCAAGAAGACTTTTGTGCTGGCACCGAGCTCTGTTGTAAGAATAATCATACTCATCTCGAGTCTTATTATCTTGCCTTATCTAGGGTAAGTTTCTTCATTACATAACTGCTTGGAAAACCATGACTTCGAGTACTGCATTACACTACCTACTGCCAGTGTGTGTACAGTGTGCCTATAAAGGATTGCCTGTATTTAATGATATATATTATAGGTTCTCACCAGTTACACAACATAAAGTTAATATTTAAGTGGCAAAGAATGTTGGACGTTTAATTATATTTAATTAATTACATTGTTCTGCACTAAGAGGTAAAGGGTAGAGTTAGTTATTAGGCTGTATAGCTACTGATGATCAAAAGCCAATTTTATTCTAATGATATAGAAAAGGCCAGTATAGTAACCAGCTTCTAAAAGCCTGATCCATGTGTCAAGACTCCTTGTGGATGGGGAACGTGAAATGGTACCCTGGTGTCATACTCTGTGTCTTGCAACAAAAGCTTTTAGATCTACTCCCCACACTTATATTCTAATTCATGGTTTTTCAGTCTTTTTCTATTGCGGTCTCACCATAAGTTGAAATCTGTATCAAGATTCTTTAAAGTAATTTTACTTTATGTTAAGAGGAACCTGTCATGTTAATAAACCCTATTAACCTGCAGATATGGGGTTAATCTGCAGGTTAATAGTGTCTGATAGGTGCCCAGTGGCCACATTTAGAACCCCGCTGCTGGGAGGAAATTCATTTTATTCCTAACCCCTCCATGCCCGGCGTAATCCACGGAGTTCCAGTGTCGCTTCCAGCTCTGCTACATGGAGGTGACAGGAGCAGCAGAAGACACCGCTGTATGGAGGGGTTTTTCGGGCATAATAAAGTGGTGACCGAGGGTATTTGTTAGTGTTTTTTATTGCAAATAAAGGATTTTTTCTGGTGTGTGTGTGTGTTTATTTAGTGTAATTTACAGATTAATCATGGAAGGTATCTCGGGGAGACGCCTGACATGATTAATCTAGAATTTAGTGGCAGCTATGGGCTGCCATTAACTCCTTATTACCCCGATTGCCAACGCACCAGGGCAAAGTGGGAAGAGCCGGGTACAGTCCCAGAACTGTCGCATATAATGTATGCGGCAATTCTGGGCGGCTGCTGACTGATATTGTTAGGCTGTTTTGTGATGTTCTGGACTCCAAATGTATTGGAGAAGATACTCGTTGACATAATCGGAGTAGATTTTGCATTTGCTGAGCTTTGTGTGATTCCTTTGAGGTTATTTTCCTTCTTTCCTATACTAGGTAAGTGAAATGATATAATATACGGTACTTTATCTGCATAAATCATGTATTGTTAATTAACTCTACACGTAGTCATTATTTATTATACTCTTTTCTAAACGTGTGAAGGAAAAATAATCTGTAGCAGCCATCTATTGCAATCCACTATCACTAATTTTTTTTTTTTTACTAAAACGTAATTTCTTGTTGTGGTTTTAAAGGAAATATGTCAGTAAGAGCAAATAATCTAAGCTGCCTATATGGGTATACAGGTAATGGAAAGTTGTGTAAAATGATACTTTCATATTTGTAATCCAATGTAATCCAATGTATTATTCCACAGAAATCCACTTTTTTCTTAATATGTAAATGAGCTGTTAAAGGTGTGATTAACTACTTATTTTACTTCTCTCAAATACCTTGTGTTGCCAATAGTGCTTGTGAGCTGCGCTATTGCGGTTCGCTCATCCCCTTCTCGTGATCCCCAGGCTTCGTGGATCTGGTGATATCACATCAACTTAAAGTTGACCTGACATCACCGCTGCCGGCACCAGTCTTCCTGAGTTACTGGGTTGTACACGGCATTCTACCACTTTTGCTCTGCAGTGAAGGAGAGAGCAAGGAAATGATGGACTGTGACGCTGGGTTGTGATGAGCGGTGAAACACTGCCCACAACCCAGTCAGTCAGGGAGATTGCAGCCCACCTCAGTTGATGTGACCTCACCGGACATCAGAGATCACGGAGCCCAGGGGTCACACGAAGGGGGTGAGCGGACCATAATAGCGCCACTCACAGGCACTATTGGCAACACAAGGTATTTGAGAGAAGCCGTGTTTCTCAACTTTATATCGATGTCACTTGGAAAAATAAGTAGTGAATCACCTCTATAAGATGTGTGCGCTGGAAACAAATCTGAAAGAGAATTTTCCTCTAGAACTTATTTCAGATGAAAGGGGTCGTTACTAGAGATGAGCGATGTTCGAGGCTCGAGGTTCGCCAATTTCATGTTCAAGTGATTTTGGGGGGTATTCGAGACGTTCGACGAACTCTAGCCTTTTGCTAAAAGCTCGATAGTTCGAGTAGTGTTCGAGAACAGTTCGATCACCAAAAGCGTGGCTTTTTACAGCTACGAGTGCAGGGAGCCATCGCTGGCAGCCTGCGGTAAGCTGGTAACCAGGGTAAATATCGGGTATCCAAGCAAAGCGCTTTGCTTAGTAACCCGATGTTTACCCTAGCTACGTGTGCAAAAATCCCCGAAAGCCACACAGAAGCACTTCCGTGTGACTTCCGTCGGATGCCGCTGCAGTCTGAGTCCCACTCCAGCCCAAGCCCCAGCCCTGTGGCTGCCCGCTCAGCAGTGTCCACAGCTGCCCGCACTGTATGGTGTCTGCAGCTGCCCACACTCCAGTGCCAGCAACTGCAGGGAAGACAAGCGCTGCCGTCAGGAGGTTAGTGAAGTTCCTTACCTGCGGTGATGAAGTCCTGCCCTCCTGACGTCAGCGCTGTCACTGTCTTCCATGGCCGCCGCTTGTCACATCTCCTGTCGCTGCCGACCCGAGACTGTGACTAGCGGTGACGTCACAGGCACCCGCGATACTTGGTTGTGAAGGCGGCGGACATTGAACTCAGTGACAGCTCTGCTTTAAGGAGTGCAGCGATCACCGCAGGTAATGTACCTCGCTACCCTCCTGACAGCAGCGCTCGTCATGCTCTGCAGTGACAGCTCTGCTATCAGGAGTGCAGCGATCACCGCAGGTAATGTACCTCGCTATCCTTTTGACAGCAGCACTTGTCATGCCCTGCAGTGACAGCTCTGCTATCAGAACTCCTGACAGCAGCACTTGTCATGCCCTGCAGTGACCTGGGCTGACCTATTGATGTTATCTCAGGTCACTGCATTGCTCTCCCAGCCAATATGGAACATTCTGTTCTTCATTGACTGGGACATTGACTATGGTATGGATCGTCATGGGACCCCCTTGGATTACACCAGACCTGGATGTTTTTCTTTCTAATAAATTGGTAAAAGAGGGAATGTTTTGGGAAGTGTTCTTTCAAATAAAAATGTGTTTGTCGTCTTTTATTACTGACTAGGTTGGAGATGTCGGGTATCTGATAGACGCCTGACATCACTAACTTCAGGGCTTGATGGCAGGTGACATTACACATCTGGTATTAACCCCATATATTACCCAGTTTGCCAGTGCACCAGGGCAACGGGATGAGCTGGAGCGAAGCACCAGAATTGGCGCATCTAATGGATGTGCCACTTTTGGGGTGGCTGCGGCCTGCTATTTTTAGGCTGGGGAGAGTCCAATAACCATGGACCTCCCTAGTCTGAGAATATCAGACCCCAGCTGTCCGCTTTACCTTGGCTGGTGATCCAATTTTGGGGGGACCCCGACGTGTTTTTTTTTTAATTATTTATTTAATTTAAATAACAGCATGGGGTGCCCTCAGTTTTGTTTTGCCAGCCAAGGTGAAGCTGCCAGCTGTGGTCTGCAGGCTGCAGCCGTCTGCTTTACCCTAGCTGGCTATCAAAAATAGGGGAACCCCACGTCATTTTTTTTTAAAATGTATTCTTTTTTTTGGCTAAATACAAGGCTAAGCACCCCTTAGTGCCACATGAAAGACACCAAAGGGTGCAAAATTACAAAATGCAGGACAGTGGGACATTGTGTCTTTCTGCCATTATAGTGACAGAAAAGACTGATATGAAGTGTACAAGCACAGGAAAATCACCAGAGCGCTCTACGCTGTGAAAAGCAGTAAAAAATGGCACTGGAGTGAACATGTGACCGCCTCATGTAGGTTGAAGCTATGGATCCTGGGTAAATTTATGAATTTTCTCTTCTTCAGTTTTTTTGCAGTACGCAAAAAAATGGAAGGCACATGGATGACAAAAGGATGACATACGGACCGTATACGGAACGGAAAGGGATGCCACACGGATGCATCTGTAAAAAAGTGATCGTTTTTTGCGGACCGCAAAAACAGATAGGTCGTGTGAATGTAGCCTTATTCTGATCTGCCGTTTATAAACAGCAGGCAGAAATAAGTGAATAGTGCCCCCCAGCGTCATAAAATCTTCAGGGTTTCAGGGGGTAGCTGAGACCCTGGAGATCATTATTCAGGCTGGTTTTTCCGGTCACCGCTCACGTGATCACCGGTATACACCGTATACCGATGATCACGTTACAGTAAATGACAGCGCCGGTAAAAAAATTATTTATCTCCCATCTCTCATGAACAAATTTGTCAGATGGAAGATAAATCTCCTCCCCGGTCCCCCGGTGTCGCCAAAGTGCCCCCCCGACCCCCTCCTGGAAATCGAAGATGGCCGCACGCACAGCAGCGCTCCGGCTGCATTCACCTAACTCCTCTGATTTCTGTCACATGTGCCATGACACATGTGACAGAAAACGCCTCCCCAGGCCCTGCCAGGTCACCCCCTATTACCCCACCTTTGTTCCCCGGTGACCCACAGTGCCTGTGCAGCGTTGATCCCCCGCGGCTCCCTCCTTCACAATAGATGCTGCCGCATGCACAGAGCGGCTGTCAGCTCAGCTTCCTGTGTTCAGATACAGTGAGTGGCGGTAACCATGCATCTGTAAGCTACTGCAATGCCCTGCTCATGAGGTAAGGAACATAGTTGATCAGGAGAGCTATACTACATTTCCAAATAGAGGTATTTGATTTTATAGTTGCCCTGCTGAACGACTACCAAACATGAGAGTCCGTTATTCGCCACAAGAAAACATGTGTAAATAGCGAGCTGTTTAGTATTCATTCAGCTGGATAACTGGACTTAAAGGGGTATTTCATCTCCAAGATCCTATCCCCAATATATAGTAGGTGGAATAGCAATAATATCAGCAATTACCAATATTTGGAAATGTAGAATAGATCTCCTGATTAGGCATGCCCTTACCTGCTTACCATGAGCAGGGCATTGCAGCTTTGGTAGCAACAGTTACGACATGAACTCTGCTGCTGTGGACCCGGGGAGAGTGGGTGCAGATTCATTGCACCCACACTCCTCACATGAAGGGTCTGCACTCCTAGAAAATGGGGGATACGTTCCCTGAGCTTGTCCCCCCATATTCTAGACGGTCCAGATGTTGGGTATGTGATAGATGCCATGACATCACAAACTGCTGGGATTGATGTCAGGTGACCTTGCAGCTAGTGTCAACCCCATTTATTACCCAGTTTGCCACTGCACCAGGGCACGGGATGAGCTGGGGTGAAGCGCCAGGATTGGCACATCTAGTGGATGCGCCACTTCTGGGGCGCCTGCGGCCTGCTATTTGTAGGCTGTGAAGGGCCAATAACTATGGACCTTCCCACCCTGAGAATACCAGACCACAACTGTCCGCTTTACCTTGGCTGGTGATCCATTTTGGGGGGACCCTACTTTTTTTTGTAATTATTATTATTTATAAAATAATTATAAAAAAAAGAGCCTGGGGTGACCTCCACATTGGATCACCAACCACGGTAAAGCTGCCAGCTGTGGTTTTCAGGCTACAGCCGTCTGCTTTACCCTAGCTGGCTATCTATCAAAAATGGGGGGACCCCACGTCATTTTTTTTTTAAACTATTTTTTTAAATAACAAAATTAATGGGCTTCCCTGTATTTTGATTGCCAGCCAAGGTAACGCCAGGCAGATGGGGGGTGGCAACCCGTAGCTGTCTGCTTTATCTGCGCTGAGAATCAAAAATACCGCGGAGCGCTACGTCATTTTTTTTAATGATTTATTTTTACAGTAGTGTGACGTCAGGCAATCAAAATACAGGGAAGCCCTTTTTTTTTAGTTATTTAAATAAATAATTAAAAAAAATATATATGGGCTCCCGCTGCATTTTTTGTATTGCTAGCTAAGGGTAATCCAAGCAGCTACTGGCTGCTAACCAGTAAAAAAAACTAAAAAAAAATGACGTGAGCTTCGCCATGTTTTTGTATGCTAGCCAGGTACAGCAGGCAGGTACGGCTGCCCCAAACCCCCAGCTGCCTATTTGTACCCGGCTGGGAACTAAAAATATAGGGAAGCCCTTTTTTTAATTATTTTTTGAAAAAATTAAAAAAAAAACGACGTGGGCTTCGCCCCATTTTTGTGTCCAGCTAGGTACAACTAGGCAGCTGGGGATTGGAATCCACAGCACAGGTTGGCCCGAGGTTTCTGGGCCCCTCTGCTGCGAATTGCAGTCCGCAGCAGCCCCAGAAAATGGCGCTTTCATAAAAGCGCCATCATCTGGCGCTGTATCCAACTTTTCCAGCAGCCCTGAAGCCGGGTGGCTTGCTGAGTAATAATAAGTTAATACTAGCTTTGTTTTACTAGCTAGTATTAAGCCTGAAATTCTTAATGTCAGGCAAGTTTTACCCGGCCATTAAGAATCTCCAATAAAGGGTTAAGAAAAAAAACACCACACAGAGAAAAAATACTTTAATAGAAATAAATACACAGACACATTAGAGACTCCATGTTTATTACTCCCTGTCAGCCCTCCACGATCATGCTCTTCTGTCTTCTTTCACCTGCAACCCATGCAGCTCTGCTACATCGGACAGAACTGCATGGGAGGAAGATGCTGCTGCTTCCCGTGCAGTCTATTCACTCAGTGAGTGAGCAGAAGCTGCGTGCTGGAAGCGGTGACGTCACCGCTGACACACGGGTTACCATAGCAACGGTGCTCCGATCACGTGATTCCCGGTGCCGCTATTTACCGGCTGTGACAGCTAGTCCCTGCATGTGGGCTGACTCTGTAAAGAGCGCACACATGCAGGAACGGGAAGTCGACCATGTGCCAGAGCATTTCGCCGGTACACGGACATGCTCAAACGAGCACCGCGTATCGGAGAGATGCACTGACAGGAGCTAGCAATGACGTCTAGCCATGTGACCAGTCTGTAGCCAATGAGATAATAGACACGTGACTGGTCACATGCTATTTTGACGTCACGATAGATCCTATCATCAGTGCTGGTTACCGGGAGGACGCAGTGATTATCGGAAAAAAAAGCGGCAGGAGACAAAGTGCAGGACGCGTCGCGGGGACCTGTAAGTGTTATGGCAATGTTTATGAACTGTATGTGTACACGTATAATGTGTTTTTATGTGTTTGTGTTTGCCTCTCATTGTTTTCAATGGGGTTCGAGAGGTTTGTCGAACGGTTCGCCGAACGGAACTCGAACGGGCCCTCTGTTCGACGAACTGAACTGAACTCGAGCCTTCAGAGGCTCGCTCATCTCTAGTCGTTACCAGTGTGGGACATGTAATGAATGACAGTCTGTTCTCCTTAAGATCTGCGTGTGATTGCAACTAACACAGTACAATAGAGCTGAGCTTTGTTTCATTACAAACAACTCTCCATATCTCCTCTCACAGTGCTGTCAGCTGTACTACTCCTCCCCCCACACTGGCTGCCTGTAAGATGGAAGCCGAAGAACTGTTAACTGTAATCAGGCACAGCTCTGCAGCTGAGCTGACAACAGGTATATCTTGAAATGTGTTAGTTATGGGATAAAGCTCAGCTCTGCTGTATTGTTAGTTATTAAACACAACCCTGCTGCAAGATCAGGAAAGCAGAGTGTAAGCCAGAGTGTTAACGGAGATATGCTGCAGTGCTGTCATCGCCTGAGACCAGTGTGTAGTTACTAAGGTCTATATACAATATACTGGCCAACCTGCAGGACTTTTTAATGGTATTAATATGAAATGCATTTTTCTTACTATTTCTCTTGGACCAGGTTAAGGAATTTGATTGTCGATTAAATTGTATCAACGTGTAAATGATGTATAGTACATATATAATATTAGACTCTGCTTTCTAGAGTTTTCAGGTTATGTGGGGATTTCATGTTCAGAAAAAGCTACATCAGCACTACATTGTCTGACTCTGTCCTCTTATTTCTCTTCATTTAGTTACTGTGCGGGCTCACTTAACTGGATGGCTAATGACACTCAAGAAGACTTTTGTGCTGGCACCGAGCTCTGTTGTAAGAATAATCATCCTCATCTCGAGTCTTATTATCTTGCCTTATCTAGGGTAAGTTTCTTCATTACATAACTGCTTGGAAAACCATGACTTCGAGTACTGCATTACACTACCAGTGTGTGTACAGTGTGCCTATAAAGAATTGCCTGTATTTAATGATATATATTATAGGTTCTCACCAGTTACACAACATAAAGTTAATATTTAAGTGGCAAAGAATGTTGGACGTTTAATTATATTTTACATTGTTCTGCACTAAGAGGTAAAGGGTAGAGTTAGTTATTAGGCTGTATAGCTACTGATGATCAAAAGCCAATTTTATTCTAATGATATAGAAAAGGCCAGTATAGTAACCAGCTTCTAAAAGCCTGATCCATGTGTCAAGACTCCTTGTGGATGGGGAACGTGAAATGGTACCCTGGTGTCATACTCTGTGTCTTGCAACAAAAGCTTTTAGATCTACTCCCCACACTTATATTCTAATTCATGGTTTTTCAGTCTTTTTCTATTGCGGTCTCACCATAAGTTGAAATCTGTATCAAGATTCTTTAAAGTAATTTTACTTTATCTTAAGAGGAACCTGTCATGTTAATAAACCCTATTAACCTGCAGATATGGGGTAAATCTGCAGGTTAATAGTGTCTGAAAGGTGCCCAGTGGCCACATTTAGAACCCCGCTGCTGGGAGGAAATTCATTTTATTCCTAACCCCTCCATGCCCGGCGTAATCCACGGAGTTCCAGTGTCGCTTCCAGCTCTGCTACATGGAGGTGACAGGAGCAGCAGAAGACACCGCCGTATGGAGGGGTTTTTCGGGCATAATAAAGTGTTGACCGAGGGTATTTGTTAGTGTTTTGTATTTCAAATAAAGGATTTTTTCTGGTGTGTGTTTATTTGTCACGCTCCCCGGGTCCTCGGCTCCCCTTCCCGGGTCCTCTGTTCCGCTCCCCGGGTCCTCAGCCCCGCTCCCCGGCTCACCTGCCACGCTCCCCGCTCTCCAGCCTCCGGTGCCCGTCCTTCCCAGGTCCCCTGGTCTCCGATCCCGGCGCCCGACGGCTTCCCAGGCCCTGGCCGGCTCCCCTGCGTCCTCCTCTCAGCTTCCTTCCCTGGCTTCTGGCACCCGGGCCGCGCGCATGCGCATTAGGGCGCGCGCGCGGTCACTGACCCTTTCTTAAAGGGCCAGCGTCCATTAACAGGAAATGAGGCTAAACAGGTACAGGGTATAAAGGGGTTTATTGTCCAAGGGGGCGGGGCCTGATCTTCGTGTTTCCTAAGCTAGGAGTCAGGTCTCCTGGTGTCTCTGTGCATATACTCACCTATCTCTCTTGTAGAGCCGTGCCTGCCTCGCCATCCAGTCCTGCCGTATCCTGAACCCCGAACGCTGTCCATCTGCCATCCTGACAGTCCGCACCATCTCGGATCCCTGCGGTGACCCGTCATCTCGCTCCAAAGGTTCCGGACCCCGCCTGACATCATCTCGGCTTCCGAACCTGAGCTGCGTCACCCGGACTACCACCCTTGACTCCGTGGTCCCAGGGACTTCTCCGCTATACTCGTGTGCACGGACTGTTCTGCTGTTTATAGTGTTCCAGCTACCGGACTCTTTACTACCATCTAGGAGTTCGGCCCAGTGGATCCACCTCCTGGGTCTGCCCGTCCACCTGGCCGTGACAGTAAGATCAGGCCATGGATCCCGCTGCAGCACTAGCAGCCGTACAGGAGGAACTCCAACGCCAGCGTGAGACTCAGACCCGCATGCTGCAATTCATGTCTTCTGTGGACGCCCGCCTGAACACGCTACAAGCGGCAGTCACGTCTTCAGCATCGCGGGCTTCCACTAGTCAATCCACGGATCCAGCTCCTGTGGCGACTTCTTCAGATACCACCAGACTTCGGTTGGCTTCACCACCCCGGTACGCCGGAGACCCCAAGACCTGCAGGGGATTCTTAAACCAATGCTCCCTCCATTTCACGCAGCTGCCGCATTTGTTTGCCTCCGACCAAGCCAAGGTCGCCTTCATCATGTCCCATCTAGAGGGTGAGGCACTGGCGTGGATGAACCCCTTGTGGGAGAAGGGGGATCCTGTGACCACGAACATCCAGGACTTCCTGCAGGCATTCCGTGGTACCTTTGATGAGCCCGGACGCGCCTCCGCGTCTGCTTCGTCTCTTCTCCGGTTACGTCAGGGGACTCTGACGGTGGGTCAATACGCGATCCGGTTTCGCACCCTGGCCTCAGAACTCGGGTGGAACAACGAGGCCCTAACCGCCGCCTTCTGGGAAGGACTCTCAGGGCGAATTAAAGACGAGCTGGCGGGTCGTGACGTACCGACCACCCTGGATGCCCTGATTGCCCTAGCGACTCGAGTGGACATTCGCTTTCAGGAGCGATCCAAGGAAGTGTCCAGTGAGAGACGTCCGGTACGGCATTCCTCTCCTCCGCAGAAACCCTCCGTACTTCAGTCATCGACAGCTGGGGCTCCCGTCCACGAGCCCATGCAGATCGACCGAGTGCGTCAGTCTGAACAACGTCGAGCAGAGCGGCTCGCCAAGGGTCTCTGCTTTTACTGCGGTGAGGGCACACACCTGCTACGCTCCTGTCCAGAGAGGCCGGGAAACTCCAAAGCCTAGGGTTGGTAGGAGAGGCCACCCTAGGTGCTGGGACTCTCTCTGACCCGGTTACATGGACAGTGCAAGTGACAACGGGAGAGACGCGGTTCACGGCTGATGCCTACCTCGATTCCGGGGCAGCAGGCAATTTCATCCAGCAGGCCACGGTGGACAAGTACCGGGTGCCTGTTATTCCACTCGACAAGCCCCTAGTGATTGCCTCGGTGGATGGGAGACCCCTCTCTGACACCATCTCCTGGATCACCAGGCCGGTCGAACTGCGTATCGGTGCCCTTCACACCGAGAACATCGCTTTCTACGTCCTCCCACACATGTCCCACCAGATCCTGCTGGGACTTCCATGGTTGCGGACACACGAACCATCAGTTAGCTGGGGCACTGGCGAAATCACCCGATGGGGCTCTTCGTGTCATGAGAGGTGCCTAAAGTCCATACAACCCATCCGACGACCTCCGGTTCCAGAGAACCTACCGGGGCTGCCCTCGGCCTATTGGTCCTTTGCAGATGTCTTTGATAAAAAGGAATCCGAGGTACTGCCGCCACATCGTCCATACGATTGTGCCATCGATCTGCTCCCAGGAACAACACCACCACGAGGACGGATATATCCTTTATCTCCAGCCGAAACAAGGGCCATGTCTGCTTACATCTCAGAGAGCCTGGCAAGGGGGTTCATTCGGAGATCCTCCTCTCCTGCTGGAGCAGGTTTCTTCTTTGTCAAGAAGAAAGAGGGCGACTTACGCCCATGCATAGACTACCGGGGTTTGAATCAAATCACCGTAAAAAACAAGTACCCTCTGCCGCTCATTCCCGAATTGTTTGACCGGCTTAGAGGAGCTCGTGTGTTCACCAAGCTGGATCTTCGGGGTGCTTACAATCTGGTACGCATCCGCTCTGGTGACGAATGGAAAACCGCGTTCAATACGCGCGATGGACATTATGAATACTGCGTGATGCCCTTCGGCCTGTGTAACACTCCTGCCGTCTTTCAAGAACTGGTGAACGACGTGTTCCGGGACCTTCTCTACATCTGTATGGTAGTGTATCTAGATGACATCCTTGTCTTCTCTCCGGACCTCCAAACCCACAGAGAAAACGTACAGCTGGTTCTACAAAGACTGAGAGAGAATCGTCTGTACGCAAAGCATGAGAAGTGTGTCTTTGAGCAGTCTTCTCTCCCCTTTCTGGGGTACATCATCTCTGATACTGGACTGCAGATGGATCCCAAGAAGGTCTCCGCCATTCTCAACTGGCCTCCTCCTTCTGGACTGAAGGCAATCCAACGCTTCCTGGGATTCGCCAACTACTACCGCCAGTTTATCCCTCACTTCTCTGCCTTGACTGCTCCTCTCTCCGCTTTGACTAAGAAGGAGGCTAATCCAAAGGACTGGTCACCTGCGGCTGACGCCGCGTTTGGCTCTCTGAAGCGGGCTTTTGCTTCCTCTCCTGTACTTCACCGTCCGGAGTTAAACCGCCAGTTCACCTTGGAGGTGGATGCCTCCTCCTCAGGAGCCGGAGCAGTGCGCATGCAAAAGTCCTCCTCCGGGAAGATGGTGACTTGCGGATTCTTCTCCAAGGGCTTCTCAGCGCCTGAACGCAACTACACCATCGGTGACCGAGAGCTCTTGGCAGTCAAACTGGCTTTGGAGGAATGGCGCTACCTCCTGGAAGGTGCAGTGTACCCCGTGATTATTTACACGGACCACAAGAACTTGGAATACCTACGGTCCGCTCAGCGTCTGAACCCACGGCAAGCCAGGTGGTCCCTATTCTTTGCCAGGTTTGATTTCCAGCTTCACTTCCGACCCGCGGACAAGAATGTACGCGCTGATGCCTTGTCCAGGTCTTTCATGCCCATGGAGCAGGAGGAAGAGACTACCCAACCCATCATTTGTCCTAGTAAAATCATTCCGGTGGCCCCTGTCACCCTGGCCCAGATACCGCCCGGGAAGACCTATGTCTCCGAGGTAGACAGGAAAAAAGTGTTACACTGGGGTCATGCCTCGAAAACAGCCGGTCATGCTGGTCAGAAAAAGACATGGGGTGCGATTGTACGTCATTATTGGTGGCCATCCCTTCGCACGGACGTCGCTGCTTTTGTATCCGCCTGTTCCTCTTGTGCCAGGAACAAGACGCCCAAACACCTCCCATATGGCCGTCTTCTGCCTCTGCCGATACCCTCAGTTCCGTGGCAACACATAGCAATGGACTTTATTACGGACTTGCCATTGTCCTCCGGACACACAGTCATATGGGTCGTGGTGGACCGGTTCTCTAAAATGGCTCATTTCGTCCCTATGGCTGGACTGCCCTCTGCTCAGGAACTCGCGGACGCCTATATACAACACATCTTCCGCTTGCATGGCTTTCCATTACACATCGTATCCGACAGAGGAACTCAGTTCACCTCCCGCTTCTGGAGGGCTCTCTGTAAACATCTGGGAGTGACTCTGGACTTTTCATCTGCATACCATCCTCAGTCTAATGGCCAGGTAGAGAGGGTCAATCAAATCTTGACCTCTTTCTTACGTCACTATGTTAACGCCCATCACGACGACTGGTCCGCTCTTCTTCCTTGGGCTGAATTCTCCCACAACCACCACATCAGTGAGTCGTCCTCCAGCTCTCCCTTCCATGTCGTTTACGGACTTCAGCCTTCCATCCCATTGCCTGTATCCCCTTCTTCGGATGTCCCTGCTGCAGATACAGTAGCCCGTGACTTTGCAACCATTTGGGACTCTGTCAAAGCGTCCCTTGGGCGTGCTTCCCTGCGGATGAAAAGACACGCAGACAAGAAACGTCTGGACCCTCCGTGTTTCTCTCCTGGAGATCTCGTCTGGCTTGCTTCCCAGTACGTCCGCCTGAAGATACCATCATACAAGCTGGGTCCTCGCTACATTGGGCCGTTTAAAATCCTCAACAAGATCAATGAGGTCTCCTACAAACTACAGCTCCCGGCCACGATGAGGATACCCAACTCATTCCACGTCTCCCTGCTCAAGCCGGTTGTCCTTGGTCCCTTCTCCGCTGCTGCCAGTCCGGCTCCTCCACCTATTGCCGATGACGACATCTATGCGGTAAGGGATATCGTGGCCATGAAGACCGTACGAGGTCGACAGTTCTTCCTGGTGGACTGGGAAGGGTATTGTCCTGAGGATAGGTCCTGGGAGCCCAGGGAGAACGTAGGCACTCCTCTGATCCGTGCCTTCATGTCCCGGTTGCGGGGAGGGGGGCGTGGGGGGGGGGTGTACTGTCACGCTCCCCGGGTCCTCGGCTCCCCTTCCCGGGTCCTCTGTTCCGCTCCCCGGGTCCTCAGCCCCGCTCCCCGGCTCACCTGCCACGCTCCCCGCTCTCCAGCCTCCGGTGCCCGTCCTTCCCAGGTCCCCTGGTCTCCGATCCCGGCGCCCGACGGCTTCCCAGGCCCTGGCCGGCTCCCCTGCGTCCTCCTCTCAGCTTCCTTCCCTGGCTTCTGGCACCCGGGCCGCGCGCATGCGCATTAGGGCGCGCGCGCGGTCACTGACCCTTTCTTAAAGGGCCAGCGTCCATTAACAGGAAATGAGGCTAAACAGGTACAGGGTATAAAGGGGTTTATTGTCCAAGGGGGCGGGGCCTGATCTTCGTGTTTCCTAAGCTAGGAGTCAGGTCTCCTGATGTCTCTGTGCATATACTCACCTATCTCTCTTGTAGAGCCGTGCCTGCCTCGCCATCCAGTCCTGCCGTATCCTGAACCCCGAACGCTGTCCATCTGCCATCCTGACAGTCCGCACCATCTCGGATCCCTGCGGTGACCCGTCATCTCGCTCCAAAGGTTCCGGACCCCGCCTGACATCATCTCGGCTTCCGAACCTGAGCTGCGTCACCCGGACTACCACCCTTGACTCCGTGGTCCCAGGGACTTCTCCGCTATACTCGTGTGCACGGACTGTTCTGCTGTTTATAGTGTTCCAGCTACCGGACTCTTTACTACCATCTAGGAGTTCGGCCCAGTGGATCCACCTCCTGGGTCTGCCCGTCCACCTGGCCGTGACATTATTTAGTGTAATTTACAGATTAATCATGGAAGGTATCTCGGGGAGACGCCTGACATGATTAATCTAGGATTTAGTGGCAGCTTTGGGCTGCCATTAACTCCTTATTACCCCGATTGCCAACGCACCAGGGCAAATCGGGAAGAGTCGGGTACAGTCCCAGAACTGTCGCATATAATGTATGCGGCAATTCTGGGCGGCTGCTGACTGATTTTGTTAGGCTGGGGGGCTCCCCTTAACGTGGGGCTCCCCATCTTGAGAATACCATCCTTCAGCCGTATGGCTTTATCTGGCTGGTATTTAAATTGGGGGGGACCGCACGCCGTTTTTTTTTAATTATTTATTTATTTTACTGCACAGTATAGACACGCC
The DNA here is from genome assembly GCF_048569485.1 of Anomaloglossus baeobatrachus. Taxonomy (NCBI): domain Eukaryota; kingdom Metazoa; phylum Chordata; class Amphibia; order Anura; family Aromobatidae; genus Anomaloglossus; species Anomaloglossus baeobatrachus. The sequence continues at coordinate 70,704,784 of NC_134362.1, read as the reverse complement.
CACCGGCGGCTGTGATTGGGTGCAGTGAGACACCTGTCACTCAGCGTGGTGGGCGTGTGTGACTGCAACCAATCACAGGCGCCTGAGAGCATGGAAAGCAGGGAATACGAGATTGATTAATGAGCGGCCGGCTTTTTCAAAATAGTAAAAGCCGCCGGAGTTTTTATAACAGCCGTGCAGTGCCGCGCTGGAGATCGGAGAACGGTAAGTATGAGAGAGGGCTGCTCACTTCAGTCACTCAGGGGATTAGCGGTCACCGGTGAATCCTGCACGGGTGACCGCTAATAAGTACGTGGCAAACAGACAGAGCCGCGGCATGACAATGAAGTCGGGTGAAGTTCACCCGAGTTCATTCTCATCGCGCAACTCTGTCTGCTGTCTGCCGACATGTATCAACGACATTGTGCATCACACACACACACGAAACATTTCACACGGGCAACACACACACATGTCAGTTATTTCACTCACGCAGACACGGACATTTCACACGCACGTACGGCTAGCATACGGGATACACACGCAGGCCACACATACCATAAAAACGGACCTAAAAAAACGGAAAACAGAACCGAAAAACCACCCGTTTTACACGGACGAGGTTTTAACGGATGTGTGTTGGAGGCCTAAGTGACATCACTAGAATCAGGGTCTGCTCTTATATCATGCTGTTCTCAGTTTAGATGGCAAAAACCTTGTGACTGATTCCCTTTAAAAGAGGCATAGATGCTCATGAGCATAGTTTTTCCTCTATATATGTCACTCATCAGGCTGCACCTATACTCTATAGCCCCAAACTGTGCACATTAATTTAAGAAGGACGCAGTTGAACAAACTGATATCAGTAAGCAGATCTAGCTAAAAGCACAATTAATATAGTCAGACAGAATTCATATAGATTACAATGTCTCCGCAATTATTGTTTTGTTTTTTTTTTTTGTTTCTGTTAATGAAACGAAGAATAAAAGTTACATTTTAATGTATGAAAATTAGAGCAGTAACAACAGTTACTATTTGGATGTGCATGGGACACTCAGATTGTAAGTACATGAACTTTAATACGTGGCACCTACCTATTAGGGTTGATGTACAATTTATACAGACTCTTCTTATGGAGGGAAAAATGTGAAAGATTTCAGACATTTCTACCTAGGAAGTACAGCTAGCTCTCCTAAAGAAAGCTATGTCTTAGGTAATAAAGATTCCAATGCAAGCTAAAATCTCCTGCTTTATGCAGAATTACACCATCCTTAATATACACTGACTATAGGGAGGCAGTATTTTGGCAGAAATGTCATCCATGCCTACAAAGTAATCAGTAATGGGTACTGTTACTGATGAAGATCAGCATAGGCAGCTACATGGAGCACCTGCTGAAGCCTGCAACCATGGAACGTCCTGCCTACTGACATGGAACAATAGCAACTATGGAGCAAGTGCCGTCAGTGTCACACCCCACCATAAAAAAGAGCTACAGAATTACTTTTATGAGGTTAGCATTATGACTAATGTAATGACGACTGACTATATCAGTGTCGAAGTATGACTATTGGGGCTAGATATTATTGGCTGCAATGGACTTTCTATAGCTTAATCAATCATTGATTTAGGAACATAACTGGCTATTTTTGTGCTTATTTATTGATCTATTGAGTTCAGGAAACAAACATTAAAGGGAACCTGTCATGTTAAAAAAACAAACAAACTATTTGTCTGCAGATGGGGTTAATCTGCAGGCTAATAGCAGTTTGAACCTGCCTGGCGCCTGCACTTAGGGGCACTTTGCACGCTGCGACATCGGTAACAATGTGTTACTGATGCTGCAGCGATAGTCCCCGCCCCCGTCGCAGGTGCGATACCTTGTGATCGCTGCCGTAGCGAACATTGTCGCTACGGCAGCTTCACATGCACTCACCTGCCCTGCGACGTCGCTCTGGCCGGCGACCCGCCTCCTTCCTAAGGGGGTGGGTCGTGCGGCGTCACAGCGATGTGACACGGCAGGTGGCCAATAGCTCGTTCCTGCGGCAGCATACATCGCTGTGTGTGAAGCCGCAGGAGCGAGGAACATCAGCTTACCTGCGTCCAGGCTGCAATGTGGAAGGACGGAGGTGGGCGGGATGTTTACGTCCTGCTCATCTCCGCCCACCTCCGCCCTTCCACATTGCAGCCTGGACGCAGGTAAGCTGATGTTCCTCGCTCCTGCGGCTTCACACACAGCGATGTATGCTGCCGCAGGAACGAGAAACAACATCGTACCTGTCGCTGCACCGGCGTTATGGAAATGTCGGACCCTACACCGATGATACGATAACGACGCTTTTGCGCTCGTTAATCGTATCAAAAAGGATTTGCACACTACGATATCGACAGCGACGCCGGATGTTCGTCACTTTCGATTTGACCCCACCGACATCGCAGCTGCGATATCGTAGTGTGCAAAGCCCGCCTTAGAGCTGGGCTGCCAAGAGGAAATTAACTTTTTTCCTCACAGCAGTGTTCGGCTTCCAGTTATAGGGGTGGAGTCGGCGCAGGGTCAGTCACCGCTCAGTGTAAAGTTAGGGGTGCAAAGTCAGCTGTCAGTCAGTACTGGGGGTGTGGTTACAGCTGCCCCTCGACGTGCACTGCCGCAACCCTTATGACTGGAAGCTGAATGCTGCTGGGAGGAATAAAATGAATTTCCTCCCAGCAGCGGGGTTCTAAATGTGGCCACTGGGCACCTTTCAGACACTATTAACCTGCAGATTAACCCCATATCTGCAGGTTAATAGGGTTTATTAACATGACAGGTTCCTCTTAAGATAAAGTAAAATTACTTTAAAGAATCTTGATACAGATTTCAACTTATGGTGAGACCGCAATAGAAAAAGACTGAAAAGCCATGAATTAGAATATAAGTGTGTGGAGTAGATCTAAAAGCTTTTGTTGCATGACACAGAGTATGACACCAGGGTACCATTTCACGTTCCCCATCCACAAGGAGTCTTGACACATGGATCAGGCTTTTAGAAGCTGGTTACTATACTGGCCTTTTCTATATCATTAGAATAAAATTGGCTTTTGTTCATCAGTAGCTATACAGCCTAAGGCTATGTTCACACTAGAAAAATGAATTTTCTTAAGAAATTTCTTGAGAGTGAAGGATTAGCGCACCTGCGTTAAACGCACCAATAACGCACCTGCGTTTTTACCGCAATTTGGTGCGTTTTTTGGTGCGTTTTTACTGCGTTTTTGGTGCGGTTTTGGTGCATTTTTTTTAGGTTGGTTCCTGCGTATTTTAATGCTTTTACAGCAATAAAGCTTGTTGAAAATAAAAAAAAAATTGTGATGTCACTTCCTTCATCAGTCTTCTCCATTTTCTGTAGTGTGGATCTTTGCAATTGTGCCTTACAATATGGCTAGCAATATAATTGAAATACAGCTAGACAGACCGCACTTTCAGCACCTTTTGGTGACTTTAATCACACTTCTATGTCGTCGGAGACAGCAGGTATCTTTTTTTTGTTTTTTTTTTTCTATACTAATTAACTATTTTTTTCCTGTGTTACATTTTAACCTTCCTTTTTTAGGCACAAAGAAAAAGATTGTGGGTACATCCCCTGCTTGTAGCTCATGAAGCCAAAGGGCATTTTAGTGTTCTTTATCAAGATTTAAGAAGGTAAGAAACCTGAAAACACTGTTTTCTAATTATCTATCTCTATATGTGGATCTATCTATCTATCTATCTATCCCTTTATCTATCTATCCATCCCTTTATCTTTCCATCTATCCCTCTATCTATCTATCTATCTATCTATCTATCTATCTATCCCATTATCTATCGATCTATCTATCTATCTATATATCTATCTATCTAACTATATTTATTTAGTTATCCTTATTAGTGATGAGCGAGTACCAAAAAGCTCGGGTGCTCGAGGCTCGGGCTCCAGCTCTGCTACATGGAGGTGACAGGAGCAGCAGAATACACCGCCGCTCCTGTCAGCTCCACACAGCAACTGAGGTAAGTAGCGCGATCAGCTGAGCTGTCACTGAGGTTATCCGCGGCCAACGCTGGATCCAGCGGTGGCCGTGAGTTACCTGACTGACAGCAGCTGATCGCGCTACTCACCTCAGTTGCTGTGTGGAGCTGACAGGAGCGGCGGTGTATTCTGCTGCTCCTGTCACCTCCATGTAGCAGAGCTGGAAGCGACGCTGGAGGTCCGTGGATTACGCCGGATATGGGGGGCTTTTTGGGGCTTATTAAAGTGGTGAACCAGGGTATATGTTTGTGTTTTTTATTTCTAATAAAGGATTTTTTCGGGTGTGTGTGTTTATTTACTGTAATTTACAGATTAATCATGGAAGGTTTCTCGGGGAGACGCCTGACATGATTAATCTAGGATTTAGTGGCAGCTATGGGCTGCCATTAACTCCTTATTACCCCGATTTGCCAACGCACCAGGGCAAATCGGGAAGAGCCGGGTACAGTCCCAGAACTGTTGCATCTAATGTATGCGGCAATTCTGGGTGGCTGCAGACTGATATTGTTAGGCTGGGGGGTTCCCCATAACATGGAGCTCCCCATCCTGAGAATACCAGCCTTCAGCCGTATGGCTTTATCTCTGGCTGGTATTAAAATTGGGGGGACCGCACGCTGTTTTTTTTTAATTATTTAATTATTTATTTCACTGCACAGTATACACACGCCCACCGGCTGCTGTGATTGGGTGCAGTGAGACACCTGTCACTCAGCGTGGGGGCTTGACTCACTGCAACCAATCATAGGCGCCTGTGGGCGGGGAAAGCAGGGAATACGAGATGGCTGTGTGCAGAGCACAGCGCGCCCGCCGGTATAAAGGCTCGGTCACGCTGTGCGGGCCGGCAAATCACTGCAATTCCACAACTAACAGGGCTGTGGCATTGCAGTGGTCTGCCAGCCAATCCCTGCATGAGGGCTGGCTCTCAAAAGAGCCACAACATGCAGGGATGAAGACCACGAGTACAGCACGAGTATCGCGAAATTACTCGGTACCCACCGAGTAGCCCGAGTACAGTGATACTCGTGCGAGTACCGAGTAGTGACAAGCGTACTTGCTCATCACTAATTCTTATCTCTGTCTCTCTTTATTCTTTATCTATATCGCTTTTTACGTATGTATCTACATAATTTTTTTTAATATTTGTAATTAATTCCTCCTTTTTTTGGCAGATATCCTGAAAAATTCACATCTTTTTGTCGTCTACCCATTACCGGCTTTGACCGACTGTTATGATTGATCCGTGATGATTTATCGTATGCCGATACGAGAATGAGGAAGTCAGTGTCTGCTGAGGAGCGGCTGCTCATCACCTTGCGGTAAGCAACTTCAAAAATCCTTTTTGTGTATATATTTATATTTTTTAAAAAAAAAATCAAACTAGAGTATATTGTACGGGATTGCATGTGGCAGGTGAACGATGCACCAATTTAGCACATCTAACCCAAGGGTACTGTTTATCAAGACTGACATGTAATGTGGCAGTCTTCATAAATCAAGGCCATATTTTTTTTATTTTGTTGTGGAGAAACTATAGTTACTCTCTGTAGTGCCATGACCCCAACCAAATGAGACTACTTTTGTATACGGAGACTAGCTGTAGTAACCAGTGTTGCCCGGGATAGTAAGGGGTACTTTACACGCTGCAACATCGCTAGCCGATGCTAGTGATGTCGAGCGCGATAGTACCCGCCCCCGGTGCACATGCGATATCTTGTGATAGCTGGTGTAGCAAACATTATCGCTACGGCAGCTTCACATGCACTCAGCTGCCGTGCGACGTCGCTCTGGCCGGCGACCCGCCTCCTTCCTAAGGGGGCGGGTCGTGCGGCATCACAGCGACGTCACATGGCAGGCGGCCAATAGAAGCGGAGGGGCGTTGATGAGCGGGACGTAAACATCCCGCCCACCTCATTCCTTCCGCATAGCTGTTACTGGTGCCGGATGTGTGTCACTTTCGATTTTACCCCAACAATATCGCAGTAGCGATGTCGCAATGTGCAAAGTACCCCTAACTAGAGTTGAGCGCGGTTCGTGGTTCGTGGTTCTCCAGTTCGTGGCTCGAGTGATTTTGGGGCATGTTCTAGATCGAACTAGAACTCGAGCTTTTTGCAAAAGCTCGATAGTTCTAGAAACGTTCGAGAACGGTTCTAGCAGCCAAAAAACAGCTAAATCCTAGCTTGGTTTCTGCTGTAATAGTGTAAGTCACTCTGTGAATCAAACTATTATCACATTTCAGTGTATAGTGTGCGTGAACAGCGCCTTCAGATCACTGCTGTTTCTATAATGGCGATCGCCATTTTTTTTTTTTTTTTTCTTGTCTTCCTTCCCTAAGCGCGCGCGTCTTGTGGGGCGGGCCAGCATGTCAGCCAATCACAGACACACACACACCTAAGTGGACTTTGAGCCAGAGAAGCAACGGCATGTGTGATAGGATCTGCATGTCACATGTCCCTGCATTATAAAACCGGACATTTTCTTCACGAACGCCATTATCTGCCTTCTGCGTCTTTGGTGTCAGACATCAGTGTCGCAGCTCCGTCCTCCTGAGTCCTATAGCCGATACAGCTGTATGCGCTGCATACACAGCGTTAGACAGCTTAGGGAGAGCACATTCTAGCAGTCCTTTTAAGGGCTCAAAGCGGCAGGGTCAGAGAGCCATAAGTGACAGGTCCTGCAAACAGCAACAGCGTCTGTGTAGCCCAGGTCAGGGATTTCCTCCCTGCATTTCACCATTAGGAGGGAATAGAAAGGCAGGCTTCCATTCCTCTACCCAGAGCACCACAATCCTGCCACTGTACCCTCTTGTCCTCTGCACACTCCAACTCATTCTAAGTAAGCCATTATACTAGCAAACACTCAGTGTACCTAGTGGCATCCTAAACGTGGCTATTGGACTTTGCTATAGTCCCACTAGTGCAAAGACATTAGCAGAGCACATCTGCCTGCATTGCACACTCCAAGTTTTTTAAACTAAGCAATTTTACTAGCAAACACTCAGTGTACCTAGTGGCATCCTATACGTGGCTATTGGACTTTGCTATAGTCCCACTAGTGCAAAGACATTTGCAGAGCACGTCTGCCTGCATTGCACACTACAACTTTTTTAAACTAAGCAATTCTACTAGCAAACACTCAGTGTACCTAGTGGCATCCTATACGTGGCTATTGGACTTTGCTATAGTCCCACTAGTGCAAAGACATTTGCAGAGCACGTCTGCCTGCATTGCACACTACAACTTTTTTAAACTAAGCAATTTTACTAGCAAACACTCAGTGTACCTAGTGGCATCCTATACGTGGCTATTGGACTTTGCTATAGTCCCACTAGTGCCAAGACATTTGCAGAGCGCATCTGCCTGCGTTGCACACTCCAACTAATTATAACGAAGCCATTATACTAGCAAACACTCAGTGTACCTAGTGGCATCCTATACGTGGCTATTGGACTTTGCTATAGTCCCACTAGTGCAAAGACATTAGCAGAGCACATCTGCCTGCATTGCACACTCCAAGTTTTTTAAACTAAGCAATTTTACTAGCAAACACTCAGTGTACCTAGTGGCATCCTATACGTGGCTATTGGACTTTGCTATAGTCCCACTAGTGCAAAGACATTTGCAGAGCACGTCTGCCTGCATTGCACACTACAACTTTTTTAAACTAAGCAATTTTACTAGCAAACACTCAGTGTACCTAGTGGCATCCTATACGTGGCTATTGGACTTTGCTATAGTCCCACTAGTGCAAAGACATTTGCAGAGCACGTCTGCCTGCATTGCACACTACAACTTTTTTAAACTAATCAATTTTACTAGCAAACACTCAGTGTACCTAGTGGCATCCTAAACGTGGCTATTGGACTTTGCTATAGTCCCACTAGTGCAAAGACATTAGCAGAGCACATCTGCCTGCATTGCACACTCCAAGTTTTTTAAACTAAGCAATTTTACTAGCAAACACTCAGTGTACCTAGTGGCATCCTATACGTGGCTATTGGACTTTGCTATAGTCCCACTAGTGCAAAGACATTTGCAGAGCACGTCTGCCTGCATTGCACACTACAACTTTTTTAAACTAAGCAATTTTACTAGCAAACACTCAGTGTACCTAGTGGCATCCTGTACGTGGCTATTGGACTTTGCTATAGTCCCACTAGTGCAAAGACATTTGCAGAGCACGTCTGCCTGCATTGCACACTACAACTTTTTTAAACTAAGCAATTTTACTAGCAAACACTCAGTGTACCTAGTGGCATCCTATACGTGGCTATTGGACTTTGCTATAGTCCCACTAGTGCCAAGACATTTGCAGAGCGCATCTGCCTGCGTTGCACACTCCAACTAATTATAACGAAGCCATTATACTAGCAAACACTCAGTGTACCTAGTGGCATCCTATACGTGGCTATTGGACTTTGCTATAGTCCCACTAGTGCAAAGACATTAGCAGAGCACATCTGCCTGCATTGCACACTCCAAGTTTTTTAAACTAAGCAATTTTACTAGCAAACACTCAGTGTACCTAGTGGCATCCTATACGTGGCTATTGGACTTTGCTATAGTCCCACTAGTGCAAAGACATTTGCAGAGCACGTCTGCCTGCATTGCACACTACAACTTTTTTAAACTAAGCAATTTTACTAGCAAACACTCAGTGTACCTAGTGGCATCCTATACGTGGCTATTGGACTTTGCTATAGTCCCACTAGTGCAAAGACATTTGCAGAGCACGTCTGCCTGCATTGCACACTACAACTTTTTTAAACTAATCAATTTTACTAGCAAACACTCAGTGTACCTAGTGGCATCCTAAACGTGGCTATTGGACTTTGCTATAGTCCCACTAGTGCAAAGACATTAGCAGAGCACATCTGCCTGCATTGCACACTCCAAGTTTTTTAAACTAAGCAATTTTACTAGCAAACACTCAGTGTACCTAGTGGCATCCTATACGTGGCTATTGGACTTTGCTATAGTCCCACTAGTGCAAAGACATTTGCAGAGCACGTCTGCCTGCATTGCACACTACAACTTTTTTAAACTAAGCAATTTTACTAGCAAACACTCAGTGTACCTAGTGGCATCCTATACGTGGCTATTGGACTTTGCTATAGTCCCACTAGTGCAAAGACATTTGCAGAGCACGTCTGCCTGCATTGCACACTACAACTTTTTTAAACTAAGCAATTTTACTAGCAAACACTCAGTGTACCTAGTGGCATCCTATACGTGGCTATTGGACTTTGCTATAGTCCCACTAGTGCCAAGACATTTGCAGAGCGCATCTGCCTGCGTTGCACACTCCAACTAATTATAACGAAGCCATTATACTAGCAAACACTCAGTGTACCTAGTGGCATCCTATACGTGGCTATTGGACTTTTGTCAATTCACAGTATTGGAACGTTATTTGCAGGACGTCTGCCTGCATTGCACACTCAAACTTTTTTAAACTCAGCCATTATACTAGCAAACACTCACTGTACCTAGTTATATCCTAAACGTGGCTATTGTACTTTTGTCAATTCACAGTATTGGAACGTTATTTGCAGCACGTCTGCCTGCATTGCACACTCAAACTTTTTTAAACTCAGCCATTATACTAGCAAACACTCACTGTACCTAGTTGTATCCTAAACGTGGCTATTGTACTTTTGTCAATTCACAGTATTGGAACGTTATTTGCAGGACATCTGCCTGCCTTGCACACTCAAACTTTTTTAAACTCAGCCATTATACTAGCAAACACTCACTGTACCTAGTTGTATCCTAAACGTGGCTATTGTACTTTTGTCAATTCATAGTATTGGAACGTTATTTGCAGGACGTCTGCCTGCATTGCACACTCAAACTTTTTTAAACTCAGCCATTATACTAGCAAACACTCACTGTACCTAGTTGTATCCTAAACGTGGCTATTGTACTTTTGTCAATTCACAGTATTGGAACGTTATTTGCAGCACGTCTGCCTGCATTGCACACTCAAACTTTTTTAAACTCAGCCATTATACTAGCAAACACTCACTGTACCTAGTTGTATCCTAAACGTGGCTATTGTACTTTTGTCAATTCACAGTATTGGAACGTTATTTGCAGCACGTCTGCCTGCATTGCACACTCAAACTTTTTTAAACTCAGCCATTATACTAGCAAACACTCACTGTACCTAGTTGTATCCTAAACGTGGCTATTGTACTTTTGTCAATTCACAGTATTGGAACGTTATTTGGAGGACATCTGCCTGCCTTGCACACTCAAACTTTTTTAAACTCAGCCATTATACTAGCAAACACTCACTGTACCTAGTTGTATCCTAAACGTGGCTATTGTACTTTTGTCAATTCACAGTATTGGAACGTTATTTGCAGCACGTCTGCCTGCATTGCACACTCAAACTTTTTTAAACTCAGCCATTATACTAGCAAACACTCACTGTACCTAGTTGTATCCTAAACGTGGCTATTGTACTTTTGTCAATTCACAGTATTGGAACGTTATTTGCAGCACGTCTGCCTGCATTGCACACTCAAATTTTTTAAACTCAGCCATTATACTAGCAAACACTCACTGTACCTAGTTGTATCCTAAACGTGGCTATTGTACTTTTGTCAATTCACAGTATTGGAACGTTATTTGCAGCACGTCTGCCTGCATTGCACACTCAAACTTTTTTAAACTCAGCCATTATACTAGCAAACACTCACTGTACCTAGTTGTATCCTAAACGTGGCTATTGTACTTTTGTCAATTCACAGTATTGGAACGTTATTTGCAGCACGTCTGCCTGCATTGCACACTCAAACTTTTTTAAACTCAGCCATTATACTAGCAAACACTCACTGTACCTAGTTGTATCCTAAACGTGGCTATTGTACTTTTGTCAATTCACACTACTGCAAATCTATGTGCAGCACCTCTGCATGACAACCTCGTGCTCTGTTTTTAATAAGCTATAATGATAGCACAAAATACTGCCATTTTGTGGCATCATAGAACTGGCTGTTGTATTCCATTAGTGCCCCACTGGTGACAAGCTATTTCTAGCACCTCTACATCACACCCTCATGCACATTTTGCTACGCTAATGTTATAGCAAACTCATGGAATTCATTGCTGCATTTCATAATTCGGAGGGATAGAAAGTCAGGCTTCCTTTAGCTTTTCCTTCTGTTCATAGACAGCATCTCCAAGACAAATTTCCCCTCCACGTCTAAGTGTGGAGAGGCAGCTAGTGCGCATGCGTGTGCCGATGTACCCCAGCTGCAGCATAATTACAGTGTTTCGCCTAGTGAGTATGCTCAGCCTGACTGTGCCATTCCTGACGCTAAGTTTTCATTTCGGGATACAGCGCATGCTCCCACACTAAGTGTGAAAAGCCTCTTTGCACAGGTGCTTGCATTCCGTGCCGGGTATAAGTCCTGTTTTGGGCATAGACACCATGCTAAAGCTGATAGTCTTTTTTCAGAGACTGTATTTCATGCTACTGAGCATGCTCAGGCACTTCCTGCATCAGAGACTAGGTCCGGTAATGAACTCTTTGGCCCTGGCCCTGATGTGGGGGTCCCATATAGACCACAGGGCATCAGGTGTCCTCCCAAATGGCTTGCAGAGGCCCACACCTATGACTTGTCACCGCATTATTGATGCTCAGACGATGACTGGTGAGGTGTTTGGGTCATGGCAGCCATGAGGTCATCATTGAAGTTGCGTTTCCAAATAGGACGCTAGTTATGCCACTCATGACGTGTCACTCTACTTTTGTCTCCAGGAGGTGCATTGTGGTTCACCCTGGTTTGGGGCGGACCCAGGTTATAAAAGGGGCTGGAGCCAACAAGGAGGTGCGCAGTCTTCTATTATGCTCCGAAAGAGCACACCTCCATGTGTTGAACCCATTGCGGCTTTAGGCCAGAGGTAGGCAGGGATCGGGTGGTGGATGCAGGCCACCACCACAGTTGGTAACGCAGAACGGTTAAGACCAGCTCCTGTCCTAACAGTCCTGCTTGTGCAGCCCAGTGGCATTAACAGGCCTGCTGCTGCTGATGCGCCTGCTGTCCACAGGTGTGGCCCCTACGCACACGGTCAGCGTACTCAATGGCCCCTGTGTTGTTAACAGGGAGTTCCTGGGCTGGGTGGGCATGTGGACCCTGTGACGCTAACAGGGCTCACAGTCTCCAGATCCGAATGGCGTCTAACTCGGTTCAGGCTACTATTAGTTTCATAGCCACACAGCTCTGTATCCTCCACCAAACCTTCAAGTTGCCAACCTCTCCTTTTCCAACTGGGAGCACGGTGGACACTGACTGCTGATGGGGATATATACCTTTCTCTTTCTTTTCTTATTAATTTTCGTTATATAGCGGTCACAGATTATATACCACTTTATCCAAATCTGCCAGTCCCACTGTAACAGATGTTGTTTCTTCAGCAAATGTTACAGTTGCTTAACCACCAAATCCACGGACCAAAACTTTTTTCCCCTTTCCAACACACCTGTTCCCCTTTCCAACAGCATCTGTCCTTTTTCAACTCATTTTGGGATATGACCAAAAGTGCAACTGTGCAGGGACACCGTACTCAACGCCATCTCAGCACAGCAGCCATCCCTCGGTCCCTCCGATGTGGACAAGTAAAAGACCATTTCCTCCTATCCATGACAAAGCGTTGAGATTCACTCTGTGCAGCACTGGTGTTTAGTGGACAAGTAGATCTAAGATTGCGTACCACATTCTGCAGATACTCCTGTATACGTGCGTCTATTTCTATGGCAGGAATTAGTTCGCCAAATTTTGTCTTGTACCGGGGATCTAACAGTGTGGCAACCCAGTATTCAGGATTAGTTCAAATTCATACAATCCGAGGGTCATGTAGGTAGTGCAGCAAGAAGGCGCTCATGTGTCTTGTGCATCCAGGAGGACCAAGTCCTTGGTGTGTTGGTGGCAGAGAGGTGAGAATCGTGCATCCTTCCTCTGCCCTCTCCCCCCAACCTCGCACAACCGAAATGTGAGCAAGCTCTCACTCATCTGCTGAGTCTTCCATGCCCATCGCCAGTTCGTCCTCCATTTCTTCATGGGCTCCTGCACTTTCATCAACACTTTTTGCTGATACTATGCGCCCTTGTTAATCCCTCTCCCTCACCATGACTGCCGCATAGGTGCCGCTGACCATCTGGACCTCGTAGATCTTGTTATCCCTTCCGCATATGACTCCTCCTGTACTTCCTCCCCTTCCTCTTGTCCCAACACCTGACTCCGAATAATAATTACAGTGTGCTCCATCATGTAGATGACCAGAATTGTCACGCTGAGAATGACATTGCCAGTGCTAAACATCTTCGTCGACATTTCAAAACTGTGTAGCAGGGTGCATAGGTCCTTGATCTGACACCACTCCAGCAGCGTGATCTGCACCACCTCTGGATCAAGTTATCCCAGGCTATATGTCTTACCGTATTTCAGCAGGGCTCTGCGGTGCTGCCACACACGCTGCAACATGTGCAGATTCCAATTCCTGCGTGTCGAAACATCGCATTTACGGCGTTTAACTGCCAGACCCTAAGACTTCCGGAGTGATGAAAGTTGTTGAGCTGCTGTGTGCGCACGATGGAAGTGAGCACATAGCGAGCGTGCCCACTGCACAAGGCCATGTAGGCCGTGATGGTGTTTTAAAAATTGCTGGCGAATTCGGTTCAACACGTGAGCCCTAAAAGGCACGTGTGTCACATTGCCCTGAGGATGGCCCGCAGCCAGGTTTGCATCATTGCCGCACACGGCTGTTAAGTCACCAACGGAGTCCGCTCCGTCAATTTGTACTCCGGTCGCCAGGTGACAACGTGTTCCTTTCATGAATAGTGCTGATGATGGGAGAGTAGTCGATGCCAGCGGCGCAGGTGGACGCAGGTTATGCTCACCCACTGGGCTGCATTACCTTGACAGATGCAGAATCTCTGGCTGAATGTAGCTGGTGGGTATCTCACAGATGAAATACCATCATTCAGCTACAACCAATGGGAAGACACCACACCCTTTTTTATGCCCATCCTGTCTGCAGACCACTGCCAGACATAGCTATGAACCTCTGGTTAATTTTACCCCCAGTTCAGTTTTATGATTTTGTGTGCTTGTTACCTGACTACTTTTCCTGCTTGCTGTTTATGTACCTTGTTGGCCGATACGCATTTCACCTCTGCTTGTTTTCTGATTCTTTCCTGGCCGTCCCATTCTGTTCCTGTTCCTCAATTAATGTTTTGACCCTGCCTGACTACTATTCTCTGTAATAGCGGTGTGACTCACATTTCCCATACATTTCAAAGTAAAACTTTGACCGCCTGATGGCATTGAGCTCTGCTGCCAGCATAGTAAGGAGGTGTGTGGTAGTCCTTGTGCGCAGTTGCAAGGAAGGGTGGCCTGACCACACAGGGTTTGCGCCAAGGTAGAGGACCCACACGAGGTTGAAGAGGCAGAAGCAGTGTATTAACTTCTACATACAGAACAAGGATTGAAACAACTTGTGGGGACGGCAAGACTTGTACAGCAGACCCTTCTCCATCTCTCACCATAGTTTGCCAGTGCCCAGTCAGTGACATGTAATGACCCTGTCTATGCTTACTGGTCCAAGTATCTGTGTTGAAATGCACCCTGGCGCACACAGATTTTCTCAAGGAAGTGGTGATGTTGTGTGCGACATGCTGGTGTAGCGCGGGCATGCTTTTCTTGGAGAAGCAGTGGTGATTGGGCATCTGGTACTGGGGCACAGCGACAGACATAAGGTCTGTAAAATCCTGTGTGTCCACTACGCGTAAAGGCAGCATTTCGGTAGCCAACAGCTTACAGAGGGATAGAGTCAACCACTTAGCTTTGTCATGGGTCGCAGTAAGTGGCCTTTTATTTGACCACATCTGAGGGACAGAGATCTGGCTGCTGTCTGTAGACGGTGTTGAGTAGGGTGTCCCTGGAAAAATGCAGGTTTGTGAGAAAAGTGCAGGCGGAGACATGATGTTGCCTTCATCTTGCCTTCAGATCTGTTCATCTTGTATCATTTTTAAAAAACACAGCAAGCAAGGGTTACTCCAAGCGGAGTCTACCTTTTTTCCCCAAATTGGGCACACAGACACCCCATCAGTGGCAGGACTTGTGCCCTAGTTGCAAACAGGATGTTTTGATTTGCATCAAGCACATTCCAAATCCACAAGCATTTACTCTCCCCAGGATGACACAGGGGTAGTAAATTCCTTCTGGATCCATGACTTGTTCATTTTGATGAACGTCAGTCTGTCCACATTGTCACTGGACAGACGCGTGCGCTTATCTGTCAGCACACACCCAGCAGCACTGAAGACACGTTCAGAGACAACGCTGGCAGCTGGACACGACAAAATCTTCAAGGCGTAACTGGAGAGCTCTTGACATTTTTCTAGATTTGAAGCACAAAAGGAGCAAGGCTCCATTTGCAAAGTCATTGCATCGATGTTCATTTGGAGATACTCCTGTATCATCCTCTCCATCCGTTGACTATGTGACACACTTGATGTCTCTGGTGGCCTTGCAAAGGAGGGTCTAAAAAAATTATGAAAAGATTCCATAAAATTGCTGTTACCAGCACCAGATACGGTCCTACTGGTACGGGTAGACTGTTGAAGATGACGAGGCCGTCCCATGTTTGTCAAGTTACAACTGGGAGAATCACTCCCTTCACCTGCACGGTTGTTTGGTGGAAAAGCCGAGCTAAGATCGAGTAACAGCTTCTGCTGATACTCCTGCATACGTGCGTCCCTTTCTATGGGTGGAATTATGTCACAAAATTTGGACTTGTCCCGGGGATCTAATAGTGTGGCAAGCCAGTAGTCATCATCACTTCTAATTTTGACAATACGAGGGTCATGTTGGAGGTAGTGCAACAAGAAGGCACTCATGTGTCTTGCGCAGCCATGCGGACCAAGTCCACGCTGTGTTTGTGGCATAGAGGTGCTAACCGTTCTTTCTTCCTCTGTCATCTCCCCCCAACCTCTTTCAACTTAAATTTGACCAAGGTCCCCCTCATCAGCTGAGTCTTCCATGTCCATGGACAGTTCGTCCTCCATATCTTCATGTCCTCCTGCACCTTCCTCAACATCTCGCCTGCTACCATGCGCCCTTGTTGATCCCTGTCCCCCATGGTCCCATGCCTGCCGCGTTGGTGATGATGAACGTCTGGACCTTGGTGATGTTGTTGTGTCTTGCGCATATGAATCCTCCTGTAGTTCCTCCCCTTCCTGTTGTCCCACCCCCTGACTCCGAATAGTGTTTAGCGTGTGCTCCAGCATGTAAATGACTGTAATCGTCATGCTGATAATGGCATTGTCAGCGCTAAACATATTCGTCGCCATGTCGAAACTGTGCAGAAGGGTGCATAGGTCCGTGATCTGAGATCACTCCATCAGGGTGATCTGCCCCACCTCTGCATCTCGTTGGCCCAGGCTATACGTCATGACGTATTGCACCAGGGCTCTGCGGTGCTGCCACAGTCGCTGTAACATGTGGAGAGTTGAATTCCAGCGTGTCGCCACATCGCATTTCAGGCGATGAACCGGCAGGCCGAAAGACTTCTGGAGCGATGCAAGTCGCTCAGCTGCGGCGCTTGAACGGCGGAAGTGAGCACTGCAGACAGTTTCCGTGCCCTGGTCAGAAGGCCATCTAGGCCGGGATAGTGTGTTAAAAATTGCTGGACAACAAGGTTCAACACGTGAGCCATACAAGGCACGTGTGTCACCTTGCCCAGGCGAAGGGCCGCACCCAGGTTTGCAGCATTGTCGCACACGGCCTTACCAGGCTGCAGGTTGAGTGGAGACAACCATTTATTAAACTCGGACCGCAGAGCTGACCACAACTCCTCAGCTGTGTGACTCTTATTCCCAAGACATGTCAAGCTAAAGACCGCCTGATGCCGTTGCGCTCTGCTGCCAGCATAGTAATGAGGGGTGCGTGATTCCTTCTGCGCAGTGAGAACGCTGGTGGCCTGACCAGGCAGGCTTGGGGCGGAGGTGGAGGACCCAGATGAGGTGGAGGATGCAGAAGCAGTGGCGGAACTTGGACAGACAGAGGATTGACACACAAGTCGTGGGGACGGCAAGACTTGTGCAGCAGACCCTTCACCATCTATCACCATAGTTACCCAGTGCCCAGTCAGCGACATGTAACGTCCCTGTCCATGCTTACTGGTCCAAGTATCGGTGCTGAAATTCACCCGTTCACACACAGAGTTTCTCAAGGAAGCGGTGATATTGTGTGCGACATGCTGGTGTAGCGCGGGCACACCTTTCTTAGAGAAGTAGTGGCGACTAGGCATCTGGTACTGGGGCACAGCGACAGATGTAAGGTCTCTAAAATCCTGTGTGTCCACTAGGCGGAAAGGCAGCATTTCTGTAGCCAACAGCTTACAGAGGGATAGAGTCAACCTCTTCGCTTTGTCATGGGTCGAAGGAAGTGGCCTTTTATTTGACCACATCTGAGGGACAGAGATCTGGCTGCTGTGTGTAGACGGTGTTGAGTAGGGTGTCCCTGGAAAAATGCAGCTTTGGGAGGAAAGTGCAGGCGGAGACATGATGTTGCCTTCATCCAAAGTTGGTGCTATCGATGTCTGAGAGAGCTGTACACTCTCACTTGTTTCCCCTTCCAAACCAACTGACGACCTACCAAGCAAACTGCCTGTTGCGGTTACAGTGGTGGAAGTTGTGGGTGGAAAAACAGGTGTGACAGCTGTCCCCACAGTCCTAGAAGATGACGAGCGCGCGGATGCCCTGGAAGGGGCAGGTGGTGGATGGTTGGCTCCACTAGGCCGCATTGCAGCACGGTGAGCTTCCCACCAGGCCATATGATATTTATTCATGTGACGATTCATGGAAGAAGTTGTCAAACTGCTGAGGTTTTGACCTCTACTAAGATAACCATGGCAAATGTTACAGATCACATAATTTGGCCGATCTTTTTTTATGTCAAAAAAGGACCAGGCTAGGCAAGGCTTAGAGGCCATGCGACCTGTTGATCCACCCCGAATAATGCTCAGAGGCAGAGTGGTGGCTGAGGATGCAGTTGTAGACGTGCTACCAGTGCTCCGACTGTGTCCAGGAAGGCGCCAGGTTACTTCGACGTCGGTTGCATCCTCCTCCACCGCCTCTATTGACCTCCTCGAGTGTCTGACTGTGGGTTGACAGTAGGTGGGATCTAGAACTTCATCATCAATTGTTGTGTTTGCACTCCCCTCCCCCTCAGACCGAGTTTCTTCTTGCCCTGACCGAATATTTAAGTTGTCATCCCAATCGGGTATCTGCGTCTCATCTTCATCAGTATGTTCCTCATTGCCTATAACCACAGTTGTTGGAAAGGCAGCATTTTGGTAGCCAACAGTTTGCATTTTATGAAAGTCAACCTCCAAGCCATGTCATGCCCTTCTAAAAGCATGTATAACACAGCGAGGGGACTCCAACCACAGTCTCCCTCGTTGCCACTCACTGGGCCACACACACCCCACTTGACTGGCATCGGTTGAGCCCCCTTTTGAAAAAGAAAAAGATGCTTTGCATGAAGCACTCTCAAAAATACGCGTGCCTTTCCCGTCCCCTGGCTGACCCCGGGGAAGAAAAGTCCTCTGAGAGCCATGACTTGTTCATCTTGGTTCTTTTAGAAACACAGCGAGGGGACTCCAACCACAGTCTCCCTCGTTGCCACTCACTGGGCCACACACACCCCACTTGACTGGCATCGGTTGAGCCCCCTTTTGAAAAAGAAAAAGATGCTTTGCATGAAGCACTCTCAAAAATACGCTTGCCTTTCCCGTCCCCTGGCTGACCCCGGGGAAGAAAAGTCCTCTGAGAGCCATGACTTGTTCATCTTGGTTCTTTTAGAAACACAGCGAGGGGACTCCAACCACAGTCTCCCTCGTTGCCACTCACTGGGCCACACACACCCCACTTGACTGGCATCGGTTGAGCCCCCTTTTGAAAAAGAAAAAGATGCTTTGCATGAAGCACTCTCAAAAATACGCGTGCCTTTCCCGTCCCCTGGCTGACCCCGGGGAAGAAAAGTCCTCTGAGAGCCATGACTTGTTCATCTTGGTTCTTTTAGAAACACAGCGAGGGGACTCCAACCACAGTCTCCCTCGTTGCCACTCACTGGGCCACACACACCCCACTTGACTGGCATCGGTTGAGCCCCCTTTTGAAAAAGAAAAAGATGCTTTGCATGAAGCACTCTCAAAAATACGCGTGCCTTTCCCGTCCCCTGGCTGACCCCGGGGAAGAAAAGTCCTCTGAGAGCCATGACTTGTTCATCTTGGTTCTTTTAGAAACACAGCGAGGGGACTCCAACCACAGTCTCCCTCGTTGCCACTCACTGGGCCACACACACCCCACTTGACTGGCATCGGTTGAGCCCCCTTTTGAAAAAGAAAAAGATGCTTTGCATGAAGCACTCTCAAAAATACGCGTGCCTTTCCCGTCCCCTGGCTGACCCCGGGGAAGAAAAGTCCTCTGAGAGCCATGACTTGTTCATCTTGGTTCTTTTAGAAACACAGCGAGGGGACTCCAACCACAGTCTCCCTCGTTGCCACTCACTGGGCCACACACACCCCACTTGACTGGCATCGGTTGAGCCCCCTTTTGAAAAAGAAAAAGATGCTTTGCATGAAGCACTCTCAAAAATACGCGTGCCTTTCCCGTCCCCTGGCTGACCCCGGGGAAGAAAAGTCCTCTGAGAGCCATGACTTGTTCATCTTGGTTCTTTTAGAAACACAGCGAGGGGACTCCAACCACAGTCTCCCTCGTTGCCACTCACTGGGCCACACACACCCCACTTGACTGGCATCGGTTGAGCCCCCTTTTGAAAAAGAAAAAGATGCTTTGCATGAAGCACTCTCAAAAATACGCGTGCCTTTCCCGTCCCCTGGCTGACCCCGGGGAAGAAAAGTCCTCTGAGAGCCATGACTTGTTCATCTTGGTTCTTTTAGAAACACAGCGAGGGGACTCCAACCACAGTCTCCCTCGTTGCCACTCACTGGGCCACACACACCCCACTTGACTGGCATCGGTTGAGCCCCCTTTTGAAAAAGAAAAAGATGCTTTGCATGAAGCACTCTCAAAAATACGCGTGCCTTTCCCGTCCCCTGGCTGACCCCGGGGAAGAAAAGTCCTCTGAGAGCCATGACTTGTTCATCTTGGTTCTTTTAGAAACACAGCGAGGGGACTCCAACCACAGTCTCCCTCGTTGCCACTCACTGGGCCACACACACCCCACTTGACTGGCATCGGTTGAGCCCCCTTTTGAAAAAGAAAAAGATGCTTTGCATGAAGCACTCTCAAAAATACGCGTGCCTTTCCCGTCCCCTGGCTGACCCCGGGGAAGAAAAGTCCTCTGAGAGCCATGACTTGTTCATCTTGGTTCTTTTAGAAACACAGCGAGGGGACTCCAACCACAGTCTCCCTCGTTGCCACTCACTGGGCCACACACACCCCACTTGACTGGCATCGGTTGAGCCCCCTTTTGAAAAAGAAAAAGATGCTTTGCATGAAGCACTCTCAAAAATACGCGTGCCTTTCCCGTCCCCTGGCTGACCCCGGGGAAGAAAAGTCCTCTGAGAGCCATGACTTGTTCATCTTGGTTCTTTTATAAACACAGCGAGGGGACTCCAACCACAGTCTCCCTCGTTGCCACTCACTGGGCCACACACACCCCACTTGACTGGCATCGGTTGAGCCCCCTTTTGAAAAAGAAAAAGATGCTTTGCATGAAGCACTCTCAAAAATACGCGTGCCTTTCCCGTCCCCTGGCTGACCCCGGGGAAGAAAAGTCCTCTGAGAGCCATGACTTGTTCATCTTGGTTCTTTTAGAAACACAGCGAGGGGACTCCAACCACAGTCTCCCTCGTTGCCACTCACTGGGCCACACACACCCCACTTGACTGGCATCGGTTGAGCCCCCTTTTGAAAAAGAAAAAGATGCTTTGCATGAAGCACTCTCAAAAATACGCGTGCCTTTCCCGTCCCCTGGCTGACCCCGGGGAAGAAAAGTCCTCTGAGAGCCATGTCCACATTGTCAGTGGACAGACACGTGTGCTTATCTGCCAGCAGACCCACAGCAGCACTGAAGACAGGTTCCGAGAGAACGCTGGCTGCAGGACACGACAAGATCCCCAAGACGTACGTGGCGAGCTCAGGCAATTTATCAAGATTGGAAGCCAAGAATGAGCAGGGCTCAAGTTGCACAATAATGGCATGTTTCCTTGCATATACTCATATATCTGTGTGTCCTCCTCTTTTTCCTTGTCCAGCTCTTTTGTTTTCGCATGAGTATATGTCCTTGTCACTTTCCCATGTGTTGTGAGTTGTTTGTGACCTTTTGGACACCTTTGAGGGTGTTTTCTAGGTGTTTTTCTGTGTTTGTGATTGCCTGCCATTGTTTCCTATGCAGTTCGAGTTCGGTTCGTCGAACGTTCGACGAACCGAACTCGAACGGGAGGTCCGTTCGGCGAACCAACCTCGAGCCGAACCGCGACCGGTTCGCTCATCTCTACCCCTAACTGTCTCTCGCCCTCTCTTAATGTCTCTTGCCCTGGCTGTCTCTATGTCTCCCTGTTTATCTCTTTCTGTCTGTGTCTTTGACTGTCTCTTTACATGTCTTCCTCTGTCTGTCTTTTCGTCTGTCTGTCTCTTACCCTGTCTGTCTTTCACTGTCTCTCTCTCTCCATCTCTCCACTAACATCATAACGCCTCACACATAAGCTTCTTATACTAAAAAGAGTGTGCCTTGATCCTATAGCAACCAATCTCAGCTCCTATTAATGATCTGTACCTCCTAGATCCATTCACTTTAATGGATGCAGGTTTTTTTGAGAGTAACTGGAAAGTGCGTGGTTACATGTTTCCTTAAAAGCATAGTCTATGATGTAGCCTGAGTCACTTGTGGCGTCTGAGCAAAATTTCGTGATTGTAAATGTGTGTGTGCGGATTGCTTTAGCGGAGATACATACATACACTCAGCATTTTATATTAGATCATTGGAATAGTTAATAGTTAAGCATAAAATGCTTTATATTTGTGTGTTTCTCTAATTCTTTCTACTTGTAATTTGCAGGTTTCTGGCCACTGGAGAGAGCTTCACATCCCTGCACCTGCAATTTCGCGTTGGCAAATCAACCATCTCCGGAATTGTGAGGTGCACATGTGACGTGATCTGGCAGAAGTTGCAGCCCATGGTGATGCCTTCCCCAACCGAGGAAAGTTGGCTGCAGATTGCAGCAGGCTTTCAAACTGTGGCCAACTTTCCCAACTGCATAGGTGTGGTCGATGGCAAACATGTAAGAGTTCAGAAGCCACCGCGATCAGGATCACTCTTCTTTAATTATAAGAAGTATTTTTCAGTGGTCCTCATGGCGGTGGCTGATGCACATTACAAATTTGTTGCCATAGATGTCGGTGCTTATGGCAGTACGGGGGATTCCCGGGTGTTGCGATCATCACAGATTGCACTGCAAATTCTTCAAGATTGCGCAACGCTCCCAGCCCCACAACCTTTGCCGGGCTCCACAGATCCAGTCCCCTTTGTGATGGTATCGGATGAGGCTTTTCCTTTATTGCCAAACCTGCTGCGCCCATACCCACGGAGGGGACTGGATACCCGGCGGAGGATTTTTAATTATAGGCTGAGTCGGGCACGCAGATATGTGGAGTGCACCTTTGGAATCATGACTAGTCAGTGTAGGATTCTACACACAACCATCCAGTTAGAACCAGAAACCGTTGACACTGTGATAAAGGCCTGCTGTGTTCTCCACAACTATGCTCGTGAGTATAGCTCTCAGCAAGTTGAGGAAACACAGCAGGCTGAAATTTATCCAGTGAGCAACGTGGTTTCGGAAAGACCTTCTAACTCGGGTGTGTTGGTGCGAGAAACCTTCACTGACTACTTCATGAGTCCAGAAGGTGCCGTGCACTGGCAGTACTCCAGTGTTGGTGATGTCCAGCCGGATCAGCAGACACCCATGGGACAAGAGTGAAATTGAAGAAACAGCTCAACATTTCCTCTGATCCTGTATTATTTGTACATATGTTCTTATTAATATGTCTACATTTCTTTATTTTTTTACCTTCATGAAATATATTGGATAAAAAAATTGAAATTCCTTTATTTTGCAATAAGAATTTTATTATTAAATACATTTTTCAAACAAATATTCTCTTTTGATTTTTTTGCATCACATAGAAACACATACATTTTATCATTTGTATTTTTTATTGGAACATAACAAAAATTACATTACCAAACAGAAAAGTGCATCTACCTGGTGAAATGTGACCACAAACCCACAGCAAAACATAGTGGGTAGAAAATTATTTTGAAAGAAGACCCACACCCTACAGTCATAGGCATGTCATCAAGGATCCTTTTTGTTAAGCTCCCTTTTTGTATGGTAATGTTTCCAGGGAAGGTTTGGCAGGTACGTGACATACATATGCTTTAATTTAATGCCTCAACGTCCCTGGAAAATTCACCATACAAAAAGGGAGCATAAGAAAAAATAATCCTTTCTGATATGCCTGTGACTGTAGAGTCTAGGTCCAATTTCAATGTAACAACAGAAAAGAAATTTAGGGGTGCTTCACACATAGTGAGATCGCTAGTGAGATCGCTGCTGAGTCACGTTTTTTGTGACGCAGCAGTGACCTCATTAGCGATCTCTCTGTGTGTGACACTGAGCAGCGATCTGGCCCCTGCTGTGAAATCGCTGCTCGTTACACACAGTGCTGGTTCATTTGTTTGACGTTGCTCTCCCGCTGTGAAGCACACATCGCTGTGTGTGACAGCGAGAGAGCAACGATCAGAACGTGCAGTGAGCAAGGAGCCGGCTTCTGGTAGCCTGCGGTAAGCTGTAACCAAGGTAAATATTGGGTAACCAAGGGAAGCCCTTTCTTGGTTACCCGATATTTACATTAGTTACTAGCACCGCCGCTCTCAGGCTTCCAGTGCCAGCTCCCTGCTCCCTGCAAATGTAGCTGCAGTACAGATCGGGTAAATAAGCACAGCGGTTTGCTTATTAACCCGATGTGTACAGTGGCTAGGTGTGCAGGGAGCCGGAGCAAGCGGTGTGCGCTGGTAACCAAGGTAAATATCGGGTAACAAGCGCTTGGTTACCCGATGTTTACTAGTGTCCGCAGCTTCCAGACGCTGCCTCCCTGCAAGCGCAGTATCGCTTCCACGTAGCTGCTGGCTGGAGGCTGGTCACTGGTGAGACCTGCCTGTTTCACAGCTCACCAGCGACAATGTAGCGATGCAGCAGCGATCCTGACCAGGTCAGATCGCTGGAGGGATCGCTGCTGCGTCGCTAAAGTGTGACGGTACCCTTAACCCCTTCAGCCCCCAGCCTGTTTTCACCTTAAAGACCCGGACATTTTTTGCAATTCTGACCAGTGTCACTTTGACAGGTTATAACTCTGGAACACTTCAACGGATCCTGGCGATTCTGAGATTGTTTTTTCGTGACATATTGTACTTCATGTCAGTGGTAAATTTAGGCCGATATGTTTTGCGTTTATTTGTGAAAATTTCGGAAATTTAGCGAAAATTTTGAAAATTTTGCAATTTTCAAAATTTGAAATTTTATGCCCATAAATCTGAGAGATATGTCACACAAAAAAGTTACTAAATAACATTTCCCACATGTCTACTTTACACCAGCGCAATTTTTGAAAAAAAAAAAATTTCCGTTAGGAAGTTAGAAGGGTTCAAAGTTCATCACCAATTTCTCATTTTTCCAACAAAATTTACAAAAAAAAATTGTTTAGGTACCACATCACATTTGGAGTGATTTGAGAAACCTAGGCGACAGAAAATACCCAAAAGTGACCCAATTCTAAAATCTGCACCCCTCACTCTGCTCAAAACCACATCCAAGAAGTTTATTAACCCTTTAGGAGCTTCACAGCAACCAAAGCAATGTAGACGAAAAAATGAAAATTTTACTTTTTTAACACAAAAATGTTACTTTAGCCATAAAAATTAGTATTTTCACAAGGGTATCAGGAAAAATGCATCATAAAATGTATCGTGCATTTTCTCCTGAGTACGCAGATACCCCATATGTGGTAATAATCAAATGTTTGGGCACACAGCAGGACTCGGAAGGCAAGGAGCGCCATTTGAATTTTTGAGTGCAAAATTAGCTGCACTCATTAGCGGACGCCATGTCGGGTTTGAAGACTCCCCGAGGTGCCTAAACAATGGAGCTCCCCCACAAATGACCCCATTTTGGAAACTAGAGCCCTCAAATATTTTTTCTAGATGTTTGATGTGCACTTTGAACCCCTGGGGGCTTCACAGAAGTTTATAACGTTGAGCCGTGAAAAGAAAAAAAAATTTTTTTACCACAAAACTGTTGCTTCAACCAGGTAGCTTTTTTTATCACAAGGGTATCAGGAAAAAATGCACCATAAAATGTATTGTGCATTTTCTCCTGAGTACGCAGATACCCCATATGTGGTGGAAATCAAATGTTTGGGCGTACGGCAGGACTCGGAAGGCAAGGAGCGCCATTTCACAGCAAAATTGGTTGGAATTATTAGCGGACGCCATGTTTCATTTGGAGACCCCCCTGAAGTGCCTAAACAATGGAGCTCCCCCACAATTGACCCCATTTTGGAAACTAGACCCCTCATGGAATTTATCTAGCTGTTTAGTGAGCACTTTGAACCCCTGGAGGCTTCACAAACGTTTGTAATGTTCAGCCGTGAAAATATTTTATTCTTTTTTTTACCACAAAATTGTTTTTTCAAACAGGTAGCTTTTTTTTCCACAAGGGTATCAGAAAAAAATGCACCATAAAATGTATTGTGCAATTTCTCCTGAGTACGACGATACCTCATATGTGGTGGAAATCAATTGTTTGGGCGTACAGTGGGGCTCAGAAGAGAAGGAGCGCCATTTCACAGTAAAATTGATTGGAATTATTAGCAGACGCCATGTTTCATTTGGAGACCCCCTGAGGTGCCTAAACAATGGAGCTCCCCCACATGTGATCCCATTTTGGAAACTAGACCCCCCCCCATACAAAAAAAATTAGTTTGGCGAAATAAAAAATACAGACATCAGTAAAAAAAAAAAAAAAAAAAAAAAAGAGCGCCTGCCACTAAGACCAGTGCCAAACGTGAGAGCAATGCACGAGGCTCGCATCGCATCATCCACTGCAGTCTGGAAGCGAGCAACTGCGCTGGATAATGCGATGCGAGAGGGCGGGGCGGCAGATGAGAAAGGGCGCAGCGGATGGAAGATGGGAAAGGGCGCAGCGGATGGAAGAGCGGCAGAGGATGGGAAAGGGCGCAGCGGATGGATGATGGGAAATGGCGCAGCGGATGGATGGGAAATGGCGCAGCGGATGGAGGAGCGGCAGAGGATGGGAAAGGGCGCAGCGGATGGATGATGGGAAATGGTGCAGCGGATGGATGGGAAATGGCGCAGCGGATGGAGGAGCGGCAGAGGATGGGAAAGGGCGCAGCGGATGGATGATGGGAAATGGCGCAGCGGATGGATGGGAAATGGCGCAGCGGATGGAGGAGCGGCAGAGGATGGGGGGGGTGAGATGGGGATACCTACCTTACAGGATGGATCTAGGCAGCAGGATCACAGCAGACAGAAGAGGCAGCAGATGAAGGAGGCAACAGATCGAGGAGGGTGAGAGGGGGCAGTAGATGGAAAATGGGAGAGAGCAGGCAGCAGATCGGGGAGGGGGGCAGAGTCTGATGCGAGAGAGAGATGGCACATGTAGGGGAAGGGAGGGGGGCTTGCAGCACATGTAGGGGGAGGGAGGGGGGCTTGCAGCACATGTAGGGGGAGGGAGGGGGGCTTGCAGCACATGTAGGGGGAGGGTGGCTTGCAGCACATGTGCTGCAAGCCAGCCACCCTCCCCCCACATGTGCTGCAAGCCAGCCACCCTCCCCCCACATGTGCTGCAAGCCAGCCACCCTCCCCCCACATGTGCTGCAAGCCAGCCACCCTCCCCCCACATGTGCTGCAAGCCAGCCACCCTCCCCCCACATGTGCTGCAAGCCAGCCACCCTCCCCCCACGTGGGGGGAGGGTGGCTTGCAGCACATGGAGGGATAGGTGGTGTGGCGATGGAGAAGGGGCAGCCGATGAAGGAGGCGGCGGCCGCCGCCGATCGGAGGCAGCAGCGGCTAAAAAAGGTGGGTGCGACGGCGGCGGGGACAGTGGCGAGCATGGCGGCGGGGACGGCGGTTGATCGGGAGCGGCGGCGGGGACAGCGGTGGAGCGGGAGCATGGCGGCGGAGACAGCGGTGCAGTGGGAGCATGGCGGCGGGGACGGCGGTGGATCGGGAGCGGCGGCGGGGACAGCGGTGCAGCGGGAGCATGGCGGCGGAGACAGCGGTGCAGCGGGAGCATGGCGGCGGGGACGGCGGTGGATCGGGAGCGGCGGCGGGGACAGCGGTGCAGCGGGAGCATGGCGGCGGAGACAGCGGTGCAGCGGGAGCATGGCGGCGGGGACGGCGGTGGATCGGGAGCGGCGGCGGGGACAGCGGTGGAGCGGGAGCATGGCGGCGGAGACAGCGGTGCAGCGGGAGCATGGCGGCGGGGACAGCGGTGCAGCGGGAGCATGGCGGCGGGGACAGCGGTGCATCGGGAGCATGGCGGCGGGGACAGCGGTGAAGCGGCAGCAGCGGCGGGGCGATCGGAGACAGCGGCGGTGAAGCGGGAGCAGCGGCGGGGACAGCGGTGAAGCGGGAGCAGCGGCGGGGCGATCGGGGACAGGGGCGAGCGGCGGGGCGATCGGGGACAGGGGCGGGCGGCGGGGACAACAACTTACCGCTCTCCTCGGCTTCTAGGGACGATCACAGGCCGCAGATCCACATTGATTGGAGAGAGCGGTCACAAGACCGGTCTCTCCAATCAGAGCTGGGGGCGGGTGAAGCATCGATCACCCAGCTCCAGCCAATGGCCAGTGCTACAGCAGCACTGATCAGGGCTGGATTTCAATGTTCCAGCCATTTTCAATGGCTGGAACATTACAGTGGCTGTAATAGGCTGAGCGGCGTTCGTCAGCCAATCACAGCCTCTGTAGGTTCGGGGAGGAGGCACCACCCCTCCTGAGGTCAGGCAGAGGTCCCCTCCTTCCCGAATCTACCGTTTAAGTAAATAAATTTCACTCCCCGGGGCTCCGGGACCGCGATTTCGCCATGACGTACTGAGTACGTCATGGGTCGTTTAGCACCATGTCACCATGACGTACTCAGTACGTCCAAGGTCGTTAAGGGGTTAAACTCGAATTACAACCGAAACAAATCTGGAGTGAAATAGCCAGAATGCAAACTGTCTGACTGGGCAGGCGGGCCAGGCCTCTGTTGACAAGGTACATTAGTTGGCATTGGTCCAACCTATTGTCTTAGAATGTGGCCTTGATAACTTGGGATTGGTATTTGTTGACTTTGTTGACCCATGGTATAATGGTAAGTAGTGTTAGGTGGTTGGGTGACATGTTGGGTTTCTTCAATTTGGTTTTGTTGGGAGAAAAAGTCATAAATATGACTAAGAACACCAGCTACACTGGGATGGGGGGGGGCCTTTCGTAAACATCAAAAAGAGCACAGCAGGCTGTCATACATGCTGACTGTGTGTTTTGTGGCATGTCATGAAGCCTGTTAGCCAGACTGGCTGCAAAGTGCTCGCATTTACCCGTACTTTTTGTTGTTGTTTTTTTTAAAAGTGACAAAGCTTCACATGTGAGCTGGTCACACTGTTCTGAAATATTAGCCGCTTTTTTCGGCGTCTTCCCTTTCTTACGTTGCAATCTTGGAAATGAGATTCCTGCTGCCACTGCGGAAGAGCTGCTGGCCGGTGCATTGGAAGCAGAGACGGAGGAAGCGATTCCCGGATCTGTCCCTTCCTCAGCAGCTGGTGCGTCTCGTGTGCTATCTGCCGTGTGTTCGGCTGCAGCTGATGGGCATTGACCGTCCACATCCTCATTGTAGAAAACGTCCTGCTGACACTGCGATTCGTCTTCCATTGGTGCAGGCATATCTTCAGCTGCAGGCAAGATGTTACCTTCAGTCCTATGATAGGAAAGGGAAAGAAAAACATGAATGTATTGCAAACATACTTTGATTTTTCAAAGGTGTATAATGTAAACTACTCATGGCCGTAAGCTTCTGCCTGTCTTGAGAAATTGTAGCTCATCCTCGAACATAAATTTTTTATTTGGTGCAGCAGATCCACTTCTGCTCTCTTTCAATAGATCTCGGTTAAACCGGTCCTTCAGTGACCGCCACCGATTTTTAACATCTTTATCTGTGCAAATAAAATAGAAAACAAAAATTAGAAAACACATCTTTTTGAAAAAAAAAAATAATTATAATTTTAACCTTACCTATTTGATATTGCAGTTGTGGGTCTGCTTCATCCCACTGGCGGAAAAGCTCCCTGCATATCTGGGTCCAACAGGTATGTCGCTTGAATTTATTCATAAAATCTGGGCACGCTGGGTCCCAGATTAGTGGATTACTCTCCACCTACAATTTTAATTAAAAAAAACAACTTTTAAAACATCTAAAATAACCACAAACACATGTGAGACTCTGCCAGATGGATGGAGGGATAGATAGACAGAGAGATAGATAGAAAAATACATAGATAGATAAATAGATAGATACATAGATGGATGGATGGATGAATAGATAGATAGATAGATAATATAGAAAGATAGATAGAGGGAGGGATAGATAGAATATCTAGATCGATATATAGAGATAATATACCGTATTTTTCGGACCATAAGACGCACTTTTTTCCCCACAAATGTTGAGGGAAAGTGGGGGGTACGTCTTATGGTCTGACTATAGGGCTGCGGGAATGAGGCTGCTGCGGTGGAGCGGGTCATCGGGGGCACGAGCAGGCTGTAGCAGCCTGCCGTGACCACGTGGAACCGCTCATTACATATGCATGCGCATCCTCCCGCCCATCATCTCTCAGCGCTGAAGCCGTCACTGACAGGTGGGCGGGGTGATGGGCGGGGGGTGCGCGCATAATTAACAGCCGGCCGTGATCACCCCTGGCAACTACAGCCTGGAGTGATCATGTGCGGCTGTATTCACTGCTCCCCGCACATCATCATCAGCGCGGGGAGCAGTGAATAAGTACGGCATACTCACCGGCCACTTCTGTGCAGCACGCGATCTCCTCCAGTCTGCCGGTCAGCTGATCTGTATAGAAAGTGGTGAGCACAGCGATTACGTCATCGCTGTGCGCCCCGCTAGTCACGCAAGTCAGCTGACCGGTAGACTGGAGGAGATCACGTGCTGCACGGAAGTGGCCGGTGACGGCTCCACACTGATCAGCTGGCCGGCACAGACAGGGGGAGGAGTGATGCTGCAGGGAGTGAGGAAAGGTGAGTATAAACGTTTATTGTTTTTTTGTGTGATACAGGATACAGGCCATATAGTAGCAAGAGGGTATATAGCAGGATGGGGCCATATTGCAGGATGGCAGTATAAAGAAGCACGGGGGTATATTGCAGGCTGAGGGCATATTCCAGGATGGCAGTATATAGCAGGATGGGGGTATATGAGCAGGATGGGGGTATTTAACAGGATGGGGGTATATATCAGGATGAGGGACATGTATATAATCCCCATCCTTGTATATAAGGCAGGAGGATCATTACTAGGATGGCGTATCTTAGTATAGAATTTGGGGATATTACCTCCATAACAGTGTCAGCAGCAGATCCTCGCCCCATAACAGTGTGTCATCATGACCACATTTTTTGCTTACATTTTTTTTTTCCTATTTTCCTTCTCTAAAACCAGGGTGCGTCTTATGGTCCGGTGCGTCTTATAGTCCGAAAAATACGGTAGATAGATAAATAGATAATATAGATGGATAATATAGATAAATATAGATATATAGATAATATAGATAGATAATATAGATAGCTAGATAGGATAGATAATATAAATAATATAGATAGATAACATAGATATGTAAATAATATAGATAATATAGATAATATAGATAGATAATATAGATAGCCAGATAGGATAGATAATATAGATAGGTAGATGGATAGATAGATAGATAGATAGATAGATAGATAGATAGATAGATAGATAGATACAATGCCTACAAGTAGTATTCAACTCCCCGCAGATTTAGCAGGTTTGATAAGATGCAAATAAGTTAGAGCCTGCAAACTTCAAACAAGAGCAGGATTTATTAACAGATGCATAAATCTTACAAACCAACAAGTTATGTTGCTCAGTTAAATTTTAATAAATTTTCAACATAAAAGTGTGGGTCAATTATTATTCAACCCCTAGGTTTAATAATTTGTGGAATAACCCTTGTTTGCAATTACAGCTAATAATCGTCTTTTATAAGACATGATCAGGCCGGCACAGGTCTCTGGAGTTATCTTTGCCCACTCCTCTATGCAGATCTTCTCCAAGTTATCTAGGTTCTTTGGGTGTCTCATGTGGACTTTAATCTTGAGCTTCTTCCACAAGTTTTCAATTGGGTTAAGGTCAGGAGACTGACTAGGCCACTGCAACACCTTGATTTTTTCCCTCTTGAACCAGGCCTTGGTTTTCTTGGCTGTGTACTTTGGGTCGTTGTCTTGTTGGAAGATGAAATGACGACCCATCTTAAGATCCTTGATGGAGGAGCGGAGGTTCTTGGCCAAAATCTCCAGGTAGGCCGTGCTATCCATCTTCCCATGGATGCGGACCAGATGGCCAGGCCCCTTGGCTGAGAAACAGCCCCACAGCATGATGCTGCCACCACCATGCTTGACTGTAGGGATGGTATTTTTGGGGTCGTATGCAGTGCCATCCAGTCTCCAAACGTCACGTGTGTGGTTGGCACCAAAGATCTCGATCTTGGTCTCATCAGACCAGAGAACCTAGAACCAGTCTGTCTCAGAGTCCTCCAAGTGATCATGAGCAAACTGTAGACGAGCCTTGACATGACGCTTTGAAAGTAAAGGTACCTTACGGGCTCGTCTGGAACGGAGACCATTGCGGTGGAGTACGTTAACTAATGGTATTGACTGAAACCAATGTCCCCACTGCCATGAGATCTTCCCGGAGCTCCTTCCTTGTTGTCCTTGGGTTAGCCTTGACTCTTTGGACAAGCCTGGCCTCGGCACGGGTGGAAACTTTCAAAGGCTGTCCAGGCTTTGGAAGGCTAACAGTAGTTCCATAAGCCTTCCACTTCTGGATGATGCTCTCAACAGTGGAGACAGGTAGGCCCAACTCCTTGGAAAGGGTTTTGTACCCCTTGCCAGCCTTGTGACCCTCCACGATCTTGTCTCTGATGGCCTTGGAATGCTCCTTTGTCTTTCCCATGTTGACCAAGTTTGAGTGCTGTTCACAAGTTTGGGGAGGGTCTTAATTAGTCAGAAAAGGCTGGAAAAATAGATAATTAATCCAAACATGTGAAGCTCATTGTTCTTTGTGCCTGAAATACTTCTTAATACTTTAGGGGAACCAAACAGAATTCTGGTGGATTGAGGGGTTGAATAATAAATGACCCTCTGAATAAACTTTTCACAATTAAAAAAAAAAAAAAAAGAAAGAAATAACATTCTTTTTTGCTGCAGTGCATTTCACACTTCCAGGCTGATCTACAGTCCAAATGTCACAATGCCAAGTTAATTCCGAATATGTAAACCTGCTAAATCTGCAGGTGGTTGAATACTACTTGTAGGCACTGTAGATAATGGATAGATAATAGACAGATAGATAGATAGATAGATAGATAGATAGATAATATAGATAACTAGATAGGATAGATAATATAGATAGATAGATGGATAGATAATATAGATATATAGATAATATAGATAATATAGATAGATAGATAGATAGAAGGATAGATAATATAGATAGATGGATAGATAATATAGATAGATAATATAGATAAATAGATAGAGATAATATAGATAGTGCTAGATAGGATAGATAATATAGATAGATGGATAGATAACATAGATATATAGATAATATAGATAGATAATATAGATAGCTAGATGGAAGGATAGATAATATAGATAGATGGATAGATAACATAGATATATAGATAATATAGATAATATAGATAGATAGATAGATAGATAGATAGATAATATAGATAACTACGGTAGATAGGATAGATAATATAGATAGATAGATGGATAGATAATATAAATATATAGATAATATAGATAATATAGATAGATGGCTAGATAATATAGATATATAAATAATATAGATAGATAAATTAGATAGATAATATAGATAGATGGATAGATAATATAGATAGATAGGTAGATAATAGATAGATAATATAGATATATAGATAATATAGATAGATAGATAATATAGATAGATAAATAGATGGATAGATAATATAGATATATAGATAACAGAGATAGATAATATAGATAGATGGATAGATAGATAATATGGATAGATAATATAGATAGATAGATAGATAGATAGATAGATGGATAGATAATATAGATAGATAGATAGATAGATAGATAGATAGATAGATAGATAGATAGATAGATAGATAGATAATGGATAGATAGATAATAATACATAGATAGAGGTATAGATATTCCAGCTTTATTTATAATGTTTGTGTTTCCCCAACCCCCACACACACTGCACTTCTCGCGGCCAGTAGTGTGTTCACATCACCGGCCATGAGAAATGTCCTGGAGTCACCTCTGCACACGCTCAGGAGACGGATTCAGCAGTCGCTGACCCGTGGAGAACTGTCACACGCAACTGGAGCAGGGCTGGAAGCGCCACGGAACATCGCTGTGGATTATGTCGGAGCTGTGTCTGGGAGGGGTTAATACACTGGAGAAAGAGGGGCTTTTTGTCTTTTATTCAAAATAAAGGATTTTTCGGTGTGTGTGAGTGTTTCTTTACTTTCAATTACAGATTAGTGACGGCGTGTCATAGACACTGCCATCACTAATCTTGGACTTAGCGGCAGCTATGGGCTGCTGTTAACTCCATATTACCCTGATTGCCTCGGCACACGGCAAGAGGAAGAGCCGGTAACACTCCGGTACTGCCGAATAATGCATGCGACAGTCCCGGGGCAGCGGCGGGCTGAGATTCTGGGCTGCGGGAGGGAGGGGGCATTAACCCTGCCCTCGCCCTCCCCAGCCTGAGAATACCTGGCCGCCGCTGTGTGCTTACCCGGCTGGACGGGGAAAATACAGCGGAGCCCGCGTTTGTTTTTTAAAATATACGTTTGATTTCTATGTGTGTGTGCATTATATATGTATGTGTCTGTGTGTGATATGTGTTTGTTTGAGTGCACTATATACTTACCATTTCAATCAATTTTTTCACATCTATACTACTCATTCTGCTGTACCACGCCATTTTGACAACTTGAAAATGGAGGAACTTCCTCTTCCTGTACTAGTGACATCACTTCCCTGCAAAACGCAGTCAGGGAAGTACACTATGTCACGAAAAACGTGAAATAACGTGGGAATAGCGCAGGAATAACGCACATTACTTGCTACCTGCGTTATTCCTGCGCTATTTTATGATTACATTACAGTCAATGGAGTGAAATAACGCAGTTAGCTGCAGAAAAGAAGTGACATGCTCATTCTTTTTCTTAAGAAAATCTACTGAAAGAATTTTCTTAAGAAAAAAATGCAGTGTATGCACAGCTAATTTTTTTTTCCCATAGGTTTTGCTGGGGAATGTCTGCAGAAAGGTTACAAGAATTTCTCAAGAAATTTCTGCAGCAAAAACGGACCAAAAACGCAGGTAAAAAACGCAGTGTGTGAACATAGCCTTATAACTAACTCTAACCTTTACCTCTTAGTGCAGAACAATGTAAAATATAATTAAGCATCCAAAATTCTTTGCCACTTAAATATTAACTTTATGTTGTGTAACTGGTGAGAACCTATAATATATATCATTAAATACAGGCAATCCTTTATAGGCACACTGTACACACACTGGCAGTAGGTAGTGTAATGCAGTACTCGAAGTCATGGTTTTCCAAGCAGTTATGTAATGAAGAAACTTACCCTAGATAAGGCAAGATAATAAGACTCGAGATGAGGATGATTATTCTTAAAACAGAGCTCGGTGCCAGCACAAAAGTCTTCTTGAGTGTCATTAGCCATCCAGTTAAGTGAGCCCGCACAGTAACTAAATGAAGAGAAATAAGAGGACAGAGTCAGACAATGTAGTGCTGATGTAGCTTTTTCTGAACATGAAATCCTCACATAACCTGAAAACTCTAGAAAGCAGAGTCTAATATTATATATGTACTATACATCATTTACACGTTGATACAAGTTAATCGACAATCAAATTCCTTAACCTGGTCCAAGAGAAATAGTAAGAAAAATGCATTTCATATTAATACCATTAAAATGTCCTGCAGGTTGGCCAGTATATTGTATATAGTAAGTAGTAAGTAGTAAAAGGGGAACCCCAGCACTCAAAAAGGAAGGAGAGAAAGATTTTTGGATGCAAGTCTGTTTTATTTACAACCGACAAACAATGCAAATGTGAACCCTAACACAAAGCAACAAACCAACGTTTCGGTTTATCAGACCTTTCTCAAGGTAGTTGCCTGTGGAGGTAAAAGTATACAGTGAGTGTATATACAAGTGTGACAAACAGCAATATATACAAATATACATCTATATACAGGATATGTACATACTTATAATAGAGACGCATGGGCATACGGGTCACAAGGACAGCCGTCAGAGTAGAAGGTATGTGGAAGGCGTCACATTCAGCATTGGGCGGTATCTGACAGTTAAGAGTAACATGCATAAGAGAAAAGCACCACAATGCAAAATGAAAAAGTGAAATCACTGTTCGTTGGATAAAACAGATGGCAATATAGTCATGTGATAATTGGTACAAAGGAACCAAGAGGATATTAAATCTTCATTAAACATGACTGTTAATTACATACATGCATAACCATTAAACATGGGAGGAGATAGTAGTAATCAAGGTAGCAAAACTACATACCAGAGTAGTGGTGATGTGATGATAAAACACAGAGGCAGAAGAGGAGGGGAGAGGACGCCTGGAAAGGAAGTCACAAAGGTTAGGAAGTGTGAAGCAGAAATGGTGAGGAGTCCACAGGGAATGGAAGCGCTGGATTACCTGCTCATGAAGGACCATAAAGTGCTGGAACAGCGGTGGCAATGGTGATGGCAGCGTGGGTATACTGGGCTGGGGAGCGCCATTATAAAGGCAGCGCTGAGTGGAGCGTCACTTCCGGGTTGGGCGGGCTCATTGCATGGAGGGAAGGTGTCAAATGCGCATGCGCGTGACGTCAGCGGTGCTGAGTCAGCGCTGGGAAGGGCCAGGCACAAGAGCATGAGTGCGATAGGAGCAGAGACATGTCGAGGGGTGTGTGCATGACGTCAGTAATGTGGGATGGACACTGGGCAGCGCCAGTGTCATGGGCGCTGAGTCTGATAGGGATATGGATGTGTCCATCATGTAAGGGGGGTGTGGGCCTGGTGTAACGCTGTAGTTGGGGGGGGCTGGAAGCCAAAACGTAAGATCTGATAGGGGTGTGGAAATGTAAGTGATGTAGGTGTATGATAGTGGCTCAAAGAGGGTCTGATATGGGTATGGGAATGGTGTATGAGAGAGGCAATAGATAGGAATATGTAAGAGTGTATATATGCTAGGGACTGCGAACTGTATCTGTTGAAGGGGCTATGAGCGCACTCAGTGTGAATGTAGTATAGTTACCTGTCAGGAGGCCCAAAGGTGCAGAAGGATACTATAGTGGACTGTGGGTGAAGGAGAAGGGATACTAAGATACCTAAAGAAAGAAAGGAGAGCAAATACAGGCGTCAATATACATGCATAGCAAAAAGTTTTAAATAGGGAAAAAAATTCAAAAAACTGCAGATAAGTAAGAAGCACACGTATCACATTATGTAAAATAATAATAAGTCGTAAGAAGCAATGAAAGAACTAGACATGGACCTCATATTCTCGGTTAAGGCCATGAGGCTCTAGGGTTTGTAGGGTATGAATCCAATAAGATTCCCTCTCACGTAATAGTTTGATGCGATTGCCTCCTCGTCTGGGGGGCAGACATGTTCAAGCACCTGAAATCTCAGTTGTGCAATTGAATGACCAGTGGAAATAAAGTGTGCCGGGATAGGTAGAATCATTTGTTTACAGCGAATTGTCGATTTGTGCTTGCTGATGCGGTCTCGGATATGTTGGGTGGTCTCTACAACAT
Organism: Anomaloglossus baeobatrachus; assembly: GCF_048569485.1. Lineage (NCBI taxonomy): Eukaryota > Metazoa > Chordata > Amphibia > Anura > Aromobatidae > Anomaloglossus > Anomaloglossus baeobatrachus. The sequence continues at coordinate 70,667,483 of NC_134362.1, read as the reverse complement.
ATCCGAGACCGCACGGGCACTTGATAAGATACACGACGTAATTAGAGTCACACGTAAAGTATCCCTGGATGGGGTATCTCCTGCCGGTTCGTGGGTGGGTGAAATGATCACCTTTAGTGACGTGGGAACATTGAAGGCAATGAAGACAAGGGAATGTCCCCTTCCGGCTGGTGGATAGGAAAATTTGCCTGATTGGTGGTTTGGATGGGCCGATGTCTGCACGTACTAAAGATCCCTTAAATTAGGGGGACGCTTGAAACAGAATAGTGGCTTATTTTGGAATTCGGGAATGGAGGGATAAACCTGGTGTAGGAGGGGCCAGTGTTTCAGGATAGCAGTTTTGATGAGTGGGGAAAACAGATGGAAGGTGTTCACAAAGGGGAGTTTTGAGAGCCTAATGACTGTGCGGGTTGTGCAGCAGGTTTCACATAGGGGGGATATCCCCTATTGTGGAATTTTTGGTTCATATTGTATATAGACCTTAGTAACTACACACTGGTCTCAGGCGATGACAGCACTGCAGCATATCTCCGTTAACACTCTGGCTTACACTCTGCTTTCCTGATCTTGCAGCAGGGCTGTGTTTAATAACTAACAATACAGCAGAGCTGAGCTTTATCCCATAACTTACACATTTGAAGATATACCTGTTGTCAGCTCAGCTGCAGAGCTGTGCCTGAACACAGCTAACAGTTCTTCGGCTTCCATCTCACAGGCAGCCAGTGTGGGGGGAGGAGTAGTACAGCTAAGCTGACAGCACTGTGAGAGGAGATATGGAGAGTTGTTTGTAATGAAACAAAGCTCAGCTCTATTGTTCTGTGTTAGTTGCAATCACACGCAGATCTCAAGGAGAACAGACTGTCATTCATTACATGTCCCACACTAGTAACAACTAGAGATGAGCGAGCCTCTGAAGGCTCGAGTTCAGTTCAGTTCGTCGAACAGAGGGCCCGTTCGAGTTCCGTTCGGCGAACCGTTCGACAAACCTCTCGAACCCCATTGAAAACAATGAGAGGCAAACACAAACACATAAAAACACATTATACGTGTACACATACAGTTAATAAACATTGCCATAACACTTACAGGTCCCCGCGACACGTCCTGCACTTTGTCTCCTGCCGCTTTTCCTTCCGATAATCACTGCGTCCTCCCGGTAACCAGCACTGATGATAGGATCTATCGTGACGTCAAAATAGCATGTGACCAGTCACGTGTCTATTATCTCATTGGCTACAGACTGGTCACATGGCTAGACGTCATTGCTAGCTCCTGTCAGTGCATCTCTCCGATACGCGGTGCTCATTTGAGCATGTCCGTGTACCGGCGAAATGCTCTGGCACATGGTCGACTTCCCGTTCCTGCATGTGTGTGCTCTTTACAGAGTCAGCCCACATGTAGGGACTAGCTGTCACAGCCGGTAAATAGCGGCACAGGGAATCACGTGATCGGAGCACTGTTGCTATGGTAACCCATCTGTCAGCAGTGACGTCACCGCTTCCAGCACGCAGCTTCTGTTCACTCACTGAGTGAATAGGGAAGCAGCAGTGTCTTCCTCCCATGCAGTGCTGTCCGATGTAGCAGAACTGCATGGGTTGAAGGAGAAAGAAGACAGAAGAGCAGGATCGTGGAGGGCTGACAGGGAGTAATAAACATGGAGTCTCTAATGTGTCTGTGTATTTATTTCTATTAAAGTATTTTTTCTCTGTGTGGTGTTTTTTTTCTTAACCCTTTATTGGAGATTCTTAATGGTCGGGTAAAACTTGCCTGACATTAACAATTTCTGGCTTAATACTAGCTAGTAAAACAAAGCTAGTATTAACTTATTATTACCCAGCAAGCCACCCGGCTTCAGGGCTGCTGGAAAAGTTGGATACAGTGCCAGATGATGGCGCTTTTATGAAAGCGCCATTTTCTGGGGCTGCTGCGGACTGCAATTCGCAGCAGAGGGGCCCAGAAACCTCGGGCCAACCTGTGCTGTGGATTCCAATCCCCAGCTGCCTAGTTGTACCTAGCTGGACACAAAAATGGGGCGAAGCCCACGTCGTTTTTGTTTTAATTATTTCATAAAATAATTTAAAAAAGGGCTTCCCTATATTTTTAGTTCCCAGCCGGGTACAAATAGGCAGCTGGGGGTTTGGGGCAGCCGTACCTGCCTGCTGTACCTGGCTAGCATACAAAAACATAATAAATGCTTCCCTGGATTTTCCATTGCCAGTGAAGGTAACACCAAGCAGTGGAGGTTAGCAGCCAGTAGCTGCTTGGATTACCCTTAGCTAGCAATACAAAAAATGCAGCGGGAGCCCATATATATTTTTTTTTAATTATTTATTTAATAACTAAAAAAAAAGGGCTTCCCTGTATTTTGATTACCTGACATCACACTACTGTAAAAATAAATCATTAAAAAAAATGACGTAGCGCTCCTCGGTATTTTTGATTCTCAGCGCAGATAAAGCAGACGGCTACGGGTTGCCACCCCCATCTGCCTGGCGTTACCTTGGCTGGCAATCAAAATACAGGGAAGCCCATTAATTTTTTTTTATTTAAAAAAATAGTTTAAAAAAAAAAAATGACGTGGGGTCCCCCCATTTTTGATAGATAGCCAGCTAGGGTAAAGCAGACGCCTGTAGCCTGAAAACCACAGCTGGCAGCTTTACCGTGGTTGGTGATCCAATGTGGAGGTCACCCCAGGCTCTCTTTTTTATAATTATTTTATAAATAATAATAATTACAAAAAAAAAGTAAAGTCCCCCCCAAATTGGATCACCAGCCAAGGTAAAGCGGACAGTTGTGGTCTGGTATTCTCAGGGTGGGAAGGTCCATAGTTATTGGCCCTTCACAGCCTACAAATAGCAGGCCGCAGGCGCCCCAGAAGTGGCGCATCCACTAGATGTGCCAATCCTGGCGCTTCATCCCAGCTCATCCCGTGTCCTGGTGCAGTGGCAAACTGGGTAATAAATGGGGTTGACACTAGCTGCAAGGTCACCTGACATCAATCCCAGCAGTTTGTGATGTCATGGCATCTATCACATACCCGACATCACAAACTGTCAGTACTAACAAAAAAATAGACAAAAAAATGTATTTCAAAAAACACTCCCCAAAACATTCCCTCTTTCACCAATTTATTGTAAGGAAAAAAAATAAGTGGGTCCCACGACGAATCTGGACCGTCTAGAATATGGGGGTACAAGCTCAGGGAACGTATCCCCCATTTTCTAGGAGTGCAGACCCTCCATGTGAGGAGTGTGGGTGCAATGAATCTGCACCCACTCTCCCCGGGTCCACAGCAGCAGAGTTCATGTCGTAACTGTTGCTACCAAAGCTGCAATGCCCTGCTCATGGTAAGCAGGTAAGGGCATGCCTAATCAGGAGATCTATTCTACATTTCTAAATATTGGTAATTGCTGATATTATTGCTATTCCACCTACTATATATTGGGGATAGGATCTTGGAGATGAAATACCCCTTTAAGTCCAGTTATCCAGCTGAATGAATGCTAAACAGCTCGCTATTTACACATGTTTTCTTGTGGCGAATAACGGACTCTCATGTTTGGTAGTCGTTCAGCAGGGCAACTATAAAATCAAATACCTCTATTTGGAAATGTAGTATAGCTCTCCTGATCAACTATGTTCCTTACCTCATGAGCAGGGCATTGCAGTAGCTTACAGATGCATGGTTACCGCCACTCACTGTATCTGAACACAGGAAGCTGAGCTGACAGCCGCTCTGTGCATGCGGCAGCGTCTATTGTGAAGGAGGGGGCTGCGGGGGATCAACGCTGCACAGGTACCGTGGGACACCGGGGAACACCGGTGGTGTTATAGGGGGTGACCTGGCAGGGCCTGGGGAGGAGTTTTCTGTCGCATGTGCCATGGCACATGTGACAGAAATCAGAGGAGTAAGGTGAATGCAGCCGGAGCGCTGCTGTGCGTGCGGCCATCTTCGATTTCCAGGAGGGTGTCGGGGGGGGCACTTTGGCGACACCGGGGGACCGGGGAGATTTATCTTCCATATGACATGTTTGTTCATGCCAGATGGGAGATAAATAATTTTTTTACCGGCGCTGTCATTTACTGTAACGTGATCATCGGTATAACGGTGTATACCGGTGACCACGTGAGCGGTGACCGGAAAAACCAGCCTGAATAATGATCTCCAGGGTCTCAGCTACCCCATGAAACCCCGAAGATTTTCTGACGCTGGGGGGCCCTAATCACTTATTTCTGCCTGCTGTTTATAAACGGCAGATCAGAATAAGGCTACATTCACACGACCGATCTGTTTTTGCGGTCCGCAAAAAACGGTCACTTTTTTACGGATGCATCCGTGCGGCATCCGTTTTCGTTCCGTATACGGTCCGTATGTCATCTTTTTGTCATCCGTGTGCCTTCCATTTTTTTGCGTACTGCAAAACAACTGAAGAAGAGAAAATTCATAAATTTACCCAGGATCCATAGCTTCAACCTACATGAGGCGGTCACATGTTCACTCCAGTGCCATTTTTTACTGCTTTTCACAGCGTAGAGCGCTCTGGTGATTTTCCTGTGCTTGTACACTTCATATCAGTCTTTTCTGTCATTATAATGGCAGAAAGACACAATGTCCCACTCTCCTGCATTTTGTAATTTTGCACCCTTTGGTGTCTTTCATGTGGCACTAAGGGGTGCTTAGCCTTGTATTTAGCCAAAAAAATGAATACATTTAAAAAAAAAAATGACGTGGGGTTCCCCTATTTTTGATAGCCAGCTAGGGTAAAGCAGACGGCTGCAGCCTGCAGACAACAGCTGGCAGCTTCACCTTGGCTGGCAAAACAAAACTGAGGGCACCCCACGCTGTTATTTTAAATTAAATAAATAATTAAAAAAAAAACATACCCGAAAATCCAAAATTGGATCACCAGCCAAGGTAAAGCGGACAGCTGGGGTCTGATATTTTCAGACTAGGGAGGTCCATGGTTATTGGACTCTCCCCAACCTAAAAATAGCAGGCCACAGCCACCCCAGAAGTGGCACGTCCATTAGATGCGCCAATTCTGGTGCTTCGCTCCAGCTCATCCCGTTGCCCTGGTGCGCTGGCAAACTGGGTAATATATGGGGTTAATACCAGATGTGTAATGTCACCTGCCATCAAGCCCTGGGGTTCGTGATGTCAGGCGTCTATCAGATACCCGACATCACCAACCTAGTCAGTAATAAAAAAAATAGACGACAAACACATTTTTATTTGAAAAAACACTTCCCAAAACATTCCCTTTTTTACCAATTTATTAGAAAGAAAAACAAATCCAGGTCTGGTGTAATCCAAGGGGGTCCCACGACGATCCATACCATAGTCAATGTCCCAGTCAATGAAGAACAGAATGTTCCATATTGGCTGGGAGAGCAATGCAGTGACCTGAGCTAACATCAATAGGTCAGCCCAGGTCACTGCAGGGCATGACAAGTGCTGCTGTCAGGAGGATAGCGAGGTACATTACCTGCGGTGATTGCTGCAGTTCTGATAGCAGAGCTGTCACTGCAGGGCATGACAAGTGCTGCTGTCAAAAGGATAGCGAGGTACATTACCTGCTGTGATCGCTGCACTCTTGATAGCAGAGCTGTCACTGCAGGGCATGACGAACGCTGCTGTCAGGAGGGTAGCGAGGTACATTACCTGCGGTGATCGCTGCACTCCTTAAAGCAGAGCTGTCACTGAGTTCAATGACCGTCGCCTTCACAACCAAGTATCGCGGGTGCCTGTGACATCACCTTTAGTCACAGTCTCGGGTCGGCAGCGAGAGGAGATGTGACAAGCGGCGGCCATGGAAGACAGTGACAGCGCTGACGTCGGGAGGGCAGGACTTCATCACCGCAGGTAAGGAACTTCACTAACCTCCTGACAGCAGCGCTTGTCTTCCCCGCAGTTGCTGGCACTGGAGTGTGGGCAGATGCGGACACCGTACAGTGCGGGCAGCTGTGGACACTGCTGAGCGGGCAGCCGCAGGGCTGGGGCTTGGGCTGGAGTGGGACTCAGACTGCAGCGGCATCCGACGGAAGTCACACAGAAGTGCTTCTGTGTGGCTTTTGGGGATTTTTGCACACGTAGCTAGGGTAAACATCGGGTTACTAAGCAAAGCGCTTTGCTTGGATACCCGATATTTACCCTGGTTACCAGCTTACCGCAGGCTGCCAGCGATGGCTCCCTGCACACGTAGCTGTAAAAAGCCACGCTTTTGGTGATCGAACCGTTCTCGAACGCTACTCGAACTATCCAGCTTTTAGCCTCGAACATCGCTCATCTCTAGTAACGACCCCTTTCATCTGAAATAAGTTCTAGAGGAAGATTCTCTTTCAGATTTGTTTCCAGCCCACACATTTTATAGAGGTGATTCACTACTTATTTTTCCAAGTGACATCGATATAAAGTTGAGAAACAAGGCTTCTCTCAAATACCTTGTGTTGCCAATAGTGCCTGTGAGTGGCGCAATTATGGTCCGTTCACCCCCTTCGTGTGACCCCTGGGCTCCGTGATCTCTGATGTCCGGTGAGGTCACATCAACTGAGGTGGGATGCAATCTCCCTGACTGACTGGGTTTTGGGCAGTGTTTCACCGCTCATCACAACCCAGCGTCACAGTCCATCATTTCCCTGCTCTCTCCTTCACTGCAGAGCAAGAGCGGTGGAATGCCGTCTACAACCCAGTAACTCAGGAAGACTGGTGCCGGCAGCGGTGATGTCAGGTCAACTTTAAGTTGATGTGATATCACCAGATCCACGAAGCCTGGGGATCACGAGAAGGGGATGAGCGAACCGCAATAGCGCAGCTCACAAGCACTATTGGCAACACAAGGTATTTGAGAGAAGTAAAATAAGTAGTTAATCACCCCTTTAACAGCTCATTTACATATTAAGAAAAAAGTGGATTTCTGTGAAATAATACATTGGATTACATTGGATTACAAATATCAAGGTATCATTTTACACAACTTTCCATTACCTGTATACCCATATAGGCAGCTTAGATTATTTGCTCTTACTGACATATTTCCTTTAAAACCACAACAAGAAATTACGTTTTAGTAAAAAAAAAAATTAGTCATAGTGGATTGCAATAGATGGCTGCTACAGATTATTTTTCCTTCACACCTTTAGAAAAGAGTATAATAAATAATGACTAGGTGTAGAGTTAATTAACAATACATGATTTATGCAGATAAAGTACCGTATATTATATCATTTCACTTACCTAGTATAGGAAAGAAGGAAAATAACCTCAAAGGAATCACACAAAGCTCAGCAAATGCAAAATCTACTCCGATTATGTCAACGAGTATCTTCTCCGATACATTTGGAGTCCAGAACATCACAAAACACAGCTGATGGCAAAACAAAAGCGTTGGTAAATCATCTAAATTTTATATTTTTTCAGACTTTGACATAGTTTTCTAGGACATTTTTTAATCTAATCTGGAACAACCTAAACTGATATTTTCCTAATTTCTTTGTTACTAGTGAATTTCTTGTTTTTGCCCAACCTAATCTTTTGTGCTGAAAACTAGACACATAAAAGTTGTAAAAAAAAACCCCACATGAAATCATGGCTACTTTATTTTCTAGAAACAGCACCACTCTTGTCCCATAGGTTGTGTCTGGTATTGCAGCTGAACCTTTTTTTATTTATTGATTTATTTTTTTTTAATTGTAGTGAGCAGCAATTCCAAGCATAGCCTATAGACAAGGTGGGGTGGTGTCTGGAGAAAGCAGCCATTTCTTAGGCAAGACATTCTTATCACTAAAGTCTGGTCAGTCAGTTTTATAGGACAACCATTACAGGCCCTCAATAACTTTAGACAGTCCTGACAAATGAGTAGAACCCATTTTCTTAAGTGACTATCCTTTCTGGATACTAGCATTATTATTATATCATAACAAAAGTGCTATTACCCCAGGGAACAAATGGAAAAAAATGTTGGTAGCTCTGGTATTAGGCTTGATATGAGGTATATTCAGTCCTCTGATTCACTATATGTCCTTACATTTTAATAGCAGCTATGTTTTTGAGATAATTTACAGCTGTCCAAACATAAATTTGGGATTTTTTCCTCCTGTTTTAATTACAGAATCAAAGATGGTCTATAAGATACATGACAAATACTTGGAATACTTACTACATGCAGTGTGCATTTTAATAAGTATTAAGGTATTCATCAAACGCATAACTGACTATCTGTCATTCTATATCGACCAAGCCAATGGAACTGTTCATAGCGGGGCTTTAAATGTCTGCTTCTACACAATGGAAACAAATATGGATCAATCTCAATAGATCAGTCAACTAAGATGATTGAAGAGAAAACACAACTGCTCTGGTCCTACAGAAAATATCATACCACGATCACCGGTGGCCAATCTGTGTGGATCTAAAGATGGTGAACATTCTACTGGGACAGTAAGGTGGATACTTTTAAGTATCACTAAATCAGTCTCTGGGAAAGTAGATAAAAAAATGATCACTGGGTGAGAAAACAGTGGCCTCTGAGAGAACACATGGCAGTAGGCAGGGCTGTGGAGTCGGAGTCGTGGAGTCGGAGTTGGAGCTCATTTTGGTGGAGTCTGAGTCGGAGTTGGTATAAAATGCATCGACTCCGACTCCTAAAATGTATAATAAACTAGCTGTACTACCCGGCTTCGCCCGGGTTAATAACTGTTGTTAACAAAATAGAATGTATTAACATTCCCGGGATAGAATGTATAAATAGATTGTATTAACGCCCGGGATAGTAACTGTCTCTGTTTCTCTCCCATTCTCTGTCTGTCTCCCCCTCTGTATATATCTCTCCTTCTCTCTATCTCTTTGTCTGTCTGTCTCTTCCCTGTCTCTTTCTCCGTCTGTCTCAATCTCTTTCCCTGTCTGTCTATCTTATTCCCTGTCTGTCTACCTCTGTCACTTTCCCTGTCTGTCACTTTCCCTGTCTATCCCTGTCTGTGTCTTTCCCTCTCTTTCTCTGTCTGTCTCTTTCCCTCTGTCTCTTTCCCTGTGTCTGTCTCTTTGTCTGTCTCTTTACCTGTCTTTCTGTCTCTTACCCTGTCTGTCTCTTTCCCTCTCCTTCCCTGTTTATCTGTTTCCCTGTATCTGTCTGTCTCTTTGTCTGTGTCTGCCTCTTTCCCTGTCTGTGTCTGTCTCTTTCCCTGGCTGCATTGTGACACACCAACATTCCATATAAGGGTGTGGCTGCGCATTCTTCTGAAGTTCTGGCTGCACTGTGGCTCCCAGCTCCATTCGCTTTAATAAAGGCAGTTTTTTTGGCGAATAACTGTAAAGCGCGGGGTAAAAATTTCCCCTCAAAACATAGCATATGACGCTCTCGAGGTCCAGACGTGTGAGAGTGCAAAATTTTGTGGCTGTAGCTGCGACGGTGCAGATGCCAATTCCGGACATGCACATACACACATACATACACACATTCAGCTTTATATAACTAACTAGCTGTACTACCCGGCTTCGCCCGGGTTAATAACTGTTGTTAACAAAATAGAATGTATTAACAAAAATTTATTCTGCACACAATATCCACTGCCCGGGATAGTAACCGTCTCTCTGTTTCTCTCCCATTCTCTGTCTGTCTCCCCCTCTGTATATATCTCTGTCTCTCTCTATCTCTTTGTCTGTCTGTCTCTTTCCCTGTCTGTCTCTGACTGTCTCTTTCTCCATGTGCCTCAATCTCTTTCCCTGTCTGTCTATCTATCTCTGTCACTTTCCCTGTCTGTCTCTTTCCCTCTCTTTCCCTGTCTGGCTCTTTTCCTCTTTCCCTCTGTCTCTTTCCCTGTGTCTGTCTCTTTACCTGTCTTTGTCTGTCTCTTACCCTGTCTGTCTCTTTCCCTGTCTGTCTGTTTCCCTATGTCTGTCTCTGTCTCTTTACCTGTCTGTGTCCGTCTCTTAACCTGTCTCTCTATTTCCCTGTCTGTGTCTTTCCCTGTCAGTATGTCTCTTTGTCTGTGTCTGTCTCTTTGTGTCTGTCTCTTACCCTGTCTATGTCTGTTTCTTACCCTGTCTGTGTCTGCCTCTTTCCTTGTCTCTGTCTGCCTCTTTCCCTGTCTGTGTCTGCCTCTTTCCCTGGCTGCATTGTGATACGCCAACATTCCATTCAAAGGAGTGGCTGCGCATTCTTCTGAAGTTCTGGCTGCACTGTGGCTCCCAGCTCCATTCGCTTTAATGGAGGCAGGTTTTTTGGTGAATAACTGTAAAGCGCTGGGTTAAAATTTCCCCTCAAAACATAGCCTATGACGCTCTCGGGGTCCAAAAGTGTGAGTGTGCAAAATTTTGTGGCTGTAGCTGCGACGGTGCAGATGCCAATCCCGGACATACACACATACATACATACACACACACATACACACATTCAGCTTTATATATAAGACTAGCTGTACTACCTGGCTTCGCCCGGGTTAATAACTGCTCTTAACAAAATAGAATGTATTAACAAAAAAGTATTCTGCACACAAAAACCACAAAACAAATAGATATAAATTATAATGTCTATCTCCCCCTCTGTATATATCTCTCTGTCTCTCTCTATCTCTTTGTCTGTCTCTTTCCTTGTCTGTCTCTGACTGTCTCTGTCTCAATCTCTTTCCCTGTCTATCTATGTCACTTTCCCTGTCTGTCTCTTTCCCTTTCTTTCCCTCTCTGTCTCCTTGTCTGTGTCTGTCTCTTTACCTGTCTGTGTATGTCTCTTAACCTGTCTCTCTCTTTCCCTCTCTTTCCCTGTCAGTCTGTCTCTTTGTCTGTGTCTTTGTGTCTGTCTCTTACCCTGTTTATGTCTGTTTCTTACCCTGTCTGTGTCTGCCTCTTTCCCTGTCTGTGTCTGTCTCTTTCTCTGGCTGCATTGTGACACGCCAAAATTCCATTTAAGGGCATGGCTGCGCATTCTTCTGAAGTTCTGGCTGCACTGTGGCTCCCAGCTTTATTCGCTTTAACATTCCCGAGATAGAATGTATAAATAGAATGTATTAACGCCCGGGATAGTAACTGTCCCTCTGTTTCTCTCCCATTCTCTGTCTGTCTCCTCCTCTGTATATATCTCCCTGTCTCTCTATCTATCTCTTTGTCTGTCTGTCTCTTTCCCTGTCTGTCTCTGACTGTCTCTGTCTCTTTCTCCGTCTGTCTCAATCTCTTTCCCTATCTGTCTATCTATCTCTTTCCCTGTCTGTCTATCTATCTCTGTCACGTTCCGTCTGTCTCTTTCCCTATCTGTCTCTTTCCCTCTCTTTCGCTCTGTCTCTTTCCCTGTGTCTGTCTCTTTGTCTCTTTACCTGTCTTTGTCTGTCTCTTACCCTCTTTCTTTCCCTGTCAGTTTCCCTGTGTCTGTCTCTGTCTCTTTGTCTGTGTCTGTCTCTTTCCCTGTCAGTCTGTCTCTTTGTGTCTGCCTCTTACCCTGTCTGTGTCTGTCTCTTTCCCTGGCTGCATTGTGACACGCCAACATTCCATATACGGGCGTGGCTGCCCATTCTTCTGAAGTTCTGGCTGCACTGTGGCTCCCAGCTCCATTCGCTTCAATGGAGGCAGGTTTTTTGGCGAATAACTGTAAAGCGCGGGGTTAAAATTTCCCCTCAAAACATAGCCTATGACGCTCTCGGGGTCCAGAAGTGTGAGTGTGCAAAATGTTTTGCCTGTAGCTGCGATGGTGCAGATGCCAATCCCAGACATACACACACACACACACACACACATATATACATACACACATTCAGCCCTGTCTATCTCTTTCCCTATCAGTCTGTCTCTTTGTCTGTCTCTTTGTGTCTGTCTCTTACCTTGTCTATGTCTGTTTCTTACTCTGTTTGTGTCTGCCTCTTTCCCTGTCTGTGTCTGTCTCTTTGCCTGGCTGCATTGTGACACGCCAACATTCCATATACGGGCGTGGCTGCCCATTCTTCTGAAGTTCTGGCTGCACTGTGGCTCCCAGCTCCATTCGCTTCAATGGAGGCAGGTTTTTTGGCGAATAACTGTAAAGCGCGGGGTTAAAATTTCCCCTCAAAACATAGCCTATGACGCTCTCGGGGTCCAGAAGTGTGAGTGTGCAAAATGTTTTGCCTGTAGCTGCGATGGTGCAGATGCCAATCCCAGACATACACACACACACACACACATATATACATACACACATTCAGCCCTGTCTATCTCTTTCCCTGTCAGTCTGTCTCTTTGTCTGTCTCTTTGTGTCTGTCTCTTACCTTGTCTATGTCTGTTTCTTACTCTGTTTGTGTCTGCCTCTTTCCCTGTCTGTGTCTGTCTCTTTGCCTGGCTGCATTGTGACACGCCAACATTCCATATAAGGGCGTGGCTGCGCATTCTTCTGAAGTTCTGGCTGCAATGTGGCTCAAAGCTCCATTCGCTATAATGGAGGCAGGTTTTTTGGTGAATAACTGTAAAGCGCGGGGTTAAAATTTCCCCTCAAAACATAGCCTATGACGATCTCGGGGTCCAGAAGTGTGAGTGTGCAAAATTTTGTGGCTGTAGCTGCGACGGTGTAGATGCCAATCCCGGACATACATACATACACACATACACACATTCAGCTTTATATATTAGATGTATATGTATATATATATATATATATATATATACTGTATATATATATATATATGTATATATAAATATATATATCTATCTATATATGTATGTATGTATATGTATGTATATATATGTATGTATATGTGTATGTATATATATATATATATATACAGTACAGACCAAACGTTTGGACACACCTTCTCATTCAAAGAGTTTTCTTTATTTTCATGACTCTGAAAATTGTAGATTCACATTCAAGGCATCAAACCTATGAATTAAAACATGTGGAATGAAATACTTAAAAAAGTGTGAGACAACCGAAAATATGTCTCATATTGTCACCAGCAAAGCACCCCCACACCATCACACCTCCTCCTCCATGCTTCACGGTGGGAACCAGCCATGTAGAGTCCATCCGTACATCTTTTCTACAAAGACACGGTGGTTGGATCCAAAGATCTCAAATTTGGACTCATCAGACCAAAGCACAGGTTTCCACTGGTCTAATGTCCATTCCTTGTGTTATTTAGCCCAAACAAGTCTCTTCTGCTTGTTGCCTGCCCTTAGCAGTGGTTTCCTAGCAGCTATTTTACCATGAAGGCCTGCTGCACAAAGTCTCCTCTTATCAATTGTTCTAGAGATGAGAAGGTGTGTCCAAACTTTTGGTCTGCTGGAAATTTAGACCATTCTTCTTTGGCAAACTGCTCCAGGTCCCTGAGATTTGAAGGGTGCCTTCTCCACGAGTTGTGTTTTGCAAAATTTGTTATAGAAAGCGATAGATATTTTTTATTATTATTATTATTATTATTATTATTATTATCATCAGCGTCCTCCGGTGGACAGAAAGAAAGGTACGTGAAACTTAGTGTAATGAGTAATGGGGGTCATTCCCATGGGGGAGACACGACCTGCAGAGGATTATAGAGGGACATGTAGAGATTCCTGGAAATTGCAATTAACCTTTTCAGAACATGGCCAATATTACCTCCTCTTCATCTCTATTTTTCTGTCCACACAGCCATGTGAAAGCTTGATTTTTTTTGTGACATGAATTGTTCTTTTGAAAAACATCATTCATTTTATTATATAGAAAAATGGTAAAAAAAAATTACAACTGAGGTGAAATGGTGAAAAAAAAGAAATTTAGCAACTTTTTTAGTACTTTCTTTTTACTGCATTCATTTTGTGGTAAGATTGATCTGGAAATGTGATTTCAGTGTGATTACAGCAACACCAAAAATATTTTTTATTATTATTATTATGATTATTACTCAAGTGGCTGCAACAATTTCAGAACAGTATAAAAAAAATATTTGTTTCACCATTTTATGAGCCCCTGGCCTTGTTCTCTCCATGGCGAGTTGACAATTTCATAGACACCATTTTGGGACACACAAAGTTTTGGGGGAAATTGACAGTAAAAAAAATCAATACCCCCCCCCATCTTCCCCCCAAGTCTGTCATTTTATTTCTCTTGGTTTTACAGATAAATCGGTGACAGATATAACAAAGGGTCAGAATTGCATTTTTTTATTCTCTCTCTCTCTCTCTCTCTCTCTCTCTCTCTCTCTATATATATTTACTTATATATTTACTTGAGAGACAATTTATATATATATATATATATATATATATATATATATATACATTTATTAAATTAATATTATAATTTTATTTATTTTTTTAAATTAGGATAATTGCCATTTTTATATTTTATCATTTTTAATATATTGTAAAAGAGGGACTTTTTTTGTTGATTTTCACCTTACTTTTTTAGTCTCACCTAGGGGACTTCTCATAATACTGTAGTACCACAAAACTCAGCATGCACTTTTAGAAAAATATAGGGCTACAAGTGTCAGCAAGTCCTGTTATATGGGTTTCTCATCATTCTGTAATACTACAACACTCAGCATGGACATCTGGGAAAGTATAGAAGTAGCATGCTCCGTCGTCAAGTTTTTCATTGTGCTGTGGTCTATAATGAAATTGATGTCCCCCCTTATGATACTCATCCCATAGTAGGAATAGATGTCCTCCATGGAGGCCCATGCCTCATGGTGGGGAAGGGAGGCGATGAGTATCGGTGAATAACCATTTAATTGATGCTGTTATTGACAGTGGCATCAAATGGTTAAACAGCAGTGATCGGCGCTCTGGTTGCTGTTGTTGGGGCAGGTGATGGCACATACCATCTGTAATTGACAATGGCATCTACATGGTTAAACAGCAGTGATCGGTGCTTTGGTTGCTGCTGCTGGGGCAGATGATGGCACATACCCTGTATGGAGCTCCATGACTGTGATGTATATCTACACCAGGGTGTGTGGAGGGGTTCATACAGTACGGATAGAGGTAAAGTCATCTGATATTAAGACCTCTGAGATGATGGCTCAGTAGAAAGTTATAGTTCTTTTCTGGATTAAGACCAATGCTATATTTTTACCATCTTGTGTGTTTTTCTCCATTGTTTGCAGGGCGCTGAGAACATGGCCCTTCTCGATAATTCCACCAAAAATACACCACTTTTATCTCATGATGTGGAAAAAGGAGCGGATCCGCAAGAGCAGGACCTGCCCCCGCGGACTGGAATTTCATACACCCATTCCATTATTATTATAGTGATTCTATTCTATATGAATCTAGTCACCATCATGGCTACTTCCATTGGCACAGGTAAGTAGCCGTATACCATGTTATGTCGGGCAGCAAGGGTTATCTGGCCCATAGTTATACAGTAAAAAAAAGAACAAATTTTCATTATCAACAAGAAGGCTCATTAGTGTCTGTGACCTCTATTCCTTCTCTGATTACAATAACCTTCATTCTCTGCTCTTCTGCCAGCGATTCTGCCTTATCTGCAAGCCTCGTTCAAGATTGACGACAGCGGAACCGGATTGATCAACATAGGTAAAATTTCAATATACAATCCTATTCTATAGGTCCCTTGTGAGGACGACAATTACTCCAGACTGGAATCTCCTGACATCATAAGGTTCTACTTTGGTAGAGTTCACACGATGGCCGCCTGCAAGTCTTTATAGTTTCCAATAATCCAAAAAGTGATGAGGACGGGAGAAGTTTTTAAGTGCAGACGTTTAAATAATCCCCAAATCTAAAAATCTGGTGTAAAAATAATTTCTATTGTTTGCGACCTCCTGTTTCTTTCTTCCTTTTTTTTGGTATTCACGGGCAGCTACGTGCTGTTTGCTCTGCTCTATGGGTTTCTGGGTGACTGCTGCAACAGGACATGTATCATGTGTGTAGGGATGGCCATCTGGTCAGTCATAGAGTTCTGCAGTTCCTTCCCTCCCAATGAGGTAAGCTGACTATGAATCCCATTGGTAGAAGCTTAAAAGTTACTTAAAACATGCAAATGGTGAATCTAATCGGGCCCGTTTAGTGCCAAATATGGCCGTCATTATGCCGCTTACAAGAGTGGACACACGGCTCACTCAATACAAACTAGGAAATCAGCTGTACGCCTCATGCAGACATCTG
The DNA here is from genome assembly GCF_048569485.1 of Anomaloglossus baeobatrachus. Classification (NCBI taxonomy): domain Eukaryota; kingdom Metazoa; phylum Chordata; class Amphibia; order Anura; family Aromobatidae; genus Anomaloglossus; species Anomaloglossus baeobatrachus. The sequence continues at coordinate 70,651,420 of NC_134362.1, read as the reverse complement.
TGCATCGCGGTCCGATCATCATCAGGCCGCGAGTCTGAGTGTTGCTATCACGCTGGGGTCGGCCGGCCCGCGGACTGTTTGTACATTGTGGTCTGTGATCCCCGTACGTCTGCATGAGCCCTAAAGCCTCACACTTTAGATCAATATTTTTCATTGGTATTTTCAAATCAAAAGCAGGAGAGGGTCCAAAATTTGTGAAAGTTAGAAATCTTTCTTTTAAGGTATTTCTTCAGGAATCTGAAAAACTTTCTTAAATAGTCACTGAATTTTTTTGTGTTTTCACAGAATTTTACACAATTTCTAGTAATTATAGGACTGTTAGGAGCTGCAGGGGCAAGCTTTTTAACACTTGCGCCCTCCGTCATTGCCGACCTCTTTGTGGGAGTCTGGTGCAGCCGCATGCTTTACAGCTATAACTTGGCGGTACCTATTGACAGGTGAGTATAGACCTATTTATATTGTTTTAAGAAAGGAATCTGTAATGATTCATGTTTATCTCTGCTGTTTGAGAGTTGTCATTGTTGCCTATTTTGGCAGTCGGTGTTTTCCGGAGCGTGGTCGGTGGAAGGAGCCTATCCCTCCGTGCCTCATTTCCGGGATCACAGCTCCTTATCATGGTGTCATTTCCATCGGATCGGCGCCAGTTATAGTTCTGCTCTGCAGTGTATTCGCTGCTCCCAGTAAGTTTGCCTGATCCTGCCTGTCTACGTTGTATGACACTGACTCCCAGCCTCCTTACTGCGTCTGTCCCCCCTGACTCTTGTCCTCCCTCTCCAGTCCCTTCTCTGTTGTTCCATCTCTGTGTTCTACCACTACTACCTGCTCTCCCAGATCCCGACCTCGGCTTGATACTGACTCCGGTATAGTTCTCCTCCAGTCCGTGACGATGTTCTGTCCCCATCACTGATTGTGTACACTCTACATAGGCAGAAAGCTGCCAAAGAAAACTGCCAATCACTGATGTAGGTGGGGTTATACAGAGCTCAACATTCAGAGATCTGCAAAATCTGCAGCAGAGAAAACAGATATTTTATCAAAACTACAGCAAGCAGACCAGTAAGTGGTGCATCTCTGAAATCATGGTCTTTGTCCCTACATTATACTGCTCTCAGATGTGCAGAGAAAGACCTGCTGGTGGATTCTCTTTAATGGACCCACTTCCACAACAGTTTATTAAACCAGGCTGTGGTTGCGTCCATTTTGTAATAACACCAGTGTGTATGTAATATCTAATGTCTCTCTCTTCGTCTACACAGATCCCCCCTTCTCTGGGCATTTTAGGAGTCCTGCTAATAATTGCGTTTGTAAAGGAACCTTCCAGAGGAGCTGCAGAGGGAAATAACAGCAAATCCTTCAGCCTCAGAAGATGGATTTCAGATGTGAAACAAATATCAAAAAAATAAGTGTGTTGTGTATATTGTTTGATGTCAGGGATCTACCCCGTGACTTCTGTATTATTGACATGTTTTTTCCTTTTTCACTTTCTGCAGCCGAAGTTTTATATTTTCCACTCTTGGAACAAAAACTGTAAATTTTACAGCCGGTGCCATCAGCTTCTGGGATCCTGAGTTCATGCTGCGGGCCCGGAATATCTTACAAGAGAACGCGCCGTGTCAGACCGACGTCTGCAACTACAATGACAGCTACAAGTTTCAAAGACTTTAACTTGACGATTACTGGTGGGAATTCAATTTCCCCCTACACCAATGTTCTTTAAAAAAAAAAAAGTAATAAATTATTTATATTTCATTCTTCGTGCTCTTTTACTCATCTCTTTACTTCTTTGCAGTATGATTTTCGGCATCCTTACAGTCGTCGCTGGCATCATTGGAGTTGTAGCAGGGGTGGAGATAGCCAAAAGATATAAGAAATACAACCCTAGGGCCGACCCAATAGTTTGCGGCTTTAGCTTGCTGGGCTCGGCCATTTTACTATTCTTGGCTATTTATTTGGCAAATATTACCCTTGTGGCCACTTATGTAAGTACCTGATGATTGCTTTGATCCCCTTACTGGGTCTAGGATATAGGAGCGATGTATTGAGCTGTAGATATCATAGACCATAGCGGGGGCGGTCTATGAATAAATGGAAACTGGGGGGATGAAGGGATTAAAAGGGCAAAATATATAAACGATAGAAAAGTGTGCAAGAAACTAAAGTGTATATTATATTGTTCTTTACTCTCTGCAGGTCTTGATATTCATCAGACATATATTACTTATGATGAACTTTTCCATTTCTGCTGATATTTGCCTGGTGAGTGGAGAAAACCGCTAAACTTATCATAGCTAAAATTACATTTATGTAGTCAGTCTGTATGTTCTGTTTCATCCATCTAATGCCCCATAATCCTGACTGCATCCAAGTGTTTGTTCCCAACTAAAATCCAAAATAGACCTGATGCCAGGTGATTAAAAACGTCTTTATTAAAGTCTCAGTACACAACGTGTTTCGGGGCCCCTTTCTCAGTCCAGGATGACTGTACTGTATTTCCGTGTTATGTATGTTCACTTTGTCCGCGTTCTCTTGTCTCGTTGGGTTCAGTGTCTTCCTTTAACTCACCCAGAATATTCTCTTCTTTCAGTATGTGGTGTCTCCCGCAAGACGAACAACAGCACAGGCCATGTCCATGATATTATCCAACCTGCTGGGGGAAGCCATAAGCCCCCTTATCATCGGGGAGGTAAGTATTTGTTACCTACATTCATATCATATTATAGCTACATTCACACATCTGTTCCTTTCTTACATTCTTATAAAACAGACCTTTTTCTCTCGTGTCATCTGTGTTGCATCCATTTTTCACATCCATTTTTTAAAAAATTAAGAAGGTAGAGTATGTGAGTGTTTATTTATCCATAGACTCTAAATAATAGATCAATGGATGTGTTTTGCAAAATTTGTTATAGAAAGCGATAGATATTTTTTATTATTATTATTAATATTATTATCATCAGCGTCCTCCGGTGGACAGAAAGAAAGGTACGTGAAACTTCGTGTAGTGAGTAATGGGGGTCATTTCCATTGGGGACACAACAACCTGCAGAGGATTATAGAGGGACATGTAGAGATTCCTGGAAATTGCAATTAACCTTTTCAGAACATGGCCAATATTACCTCCTCTTCATCTCTATTTTTCTGTCCACACAGCCATGTGAAAGCTTGATTTTTTTTGTGACATGAATTGTTCTTTTAAAAAACATCATTCATTTTATTATATAGAAAAATGGTAAAAAAAAAATTACAACTGAGGTGAAATGGTGAAAAAAAAGATATTTAGCAACTTTTTTAGTACTTTCTTTTTACTGCATTCATTTTGTGGTAAGATTGATCTGGAAATGTGATTTCAGTGTGATTACAGCAACACCAAATATATTTTTCATTATTATTATTATTATTATTATTATGATTATTACTCAAGTGGCTGCAACAATTTCAGAACAGTATAAAAAAAATATTTGTTTCACCATTTTATGAGCCCCTGGCCTTGTTCTCTCCATGGCGATTTGACAATTTCATAGACACCATATTGGGACACACAAATTTTTGGGGGAAATTGACAGTAAAAAAATAAATACCCCCCCCCCCCCCCCTGTTCCCTCCAAGTCTGTCATTTTCTTTCTCTTGGTTTTATGGATAAATCGGTGACAGATATAACAAAGGGTCAGAATTGCATTTTTTTATTCTCTCTCTCTCTCTCTCTCTCTCTGTATATATATATATATATATATATATATATATATATAAAATTAATATTATAATTTTATCTATTTTTTTAAATTAGGATGATTGACATTTTTATATTTTATCATTTTTAATAAATTGTAAAAGAGGGACTTTTTTTGTTGATTTTCACCTTACTTTTTTAGTCTCACCTAGGGGACTTCTCATCATACTGTAGTACCACAACACTCAGCATGCACTTTTAGAAAAATATAGGACTACAAGTGTCAGCAAGTCCTGTTATATGAGTTTCTCATCATTCTGAAATACTACAACACTCAGCATGGACATCTGGGAAAGTATAGAAGTAGCATGCTCCGTCGTCAAGTTTTTCATTGTGCTGTGGTCTATAATGAAATTGATGTTCCCCCTTATGATACTCATCCCATAGTAGGAATAGATGTCCTCCATGGAGGCCCATGCCTCATGGTGGGGAAGGGAGGCGATGAGTATCGGTGAATAACCATTTAATTGATGCTGTTATTGACAGTGGCATCAAATGGTTAAACAGCAGTGATCGGCGCTCTGGTTGCTGCTGTTGGGGCAGGTCAAGGCACATACCCTGTATGGAGCGCCATGACTGTGATGTATATCTACACCAGGGTATGTGGAGGGGTTCATACAGTACGGACAGAGGTAAAGTCATCTGATATTAAGACCTCTGAGATGATGGCTCAGTAGAAAGTTATAGTTCTTTTCTGGATTAAGACCAATGCTATATTTTTACCATCTTGTGTGTTTTTCTCCATTGTTTGCAGGGCGCTGAGAACATGGCCCTTCTAGATAATTCCACCAAAAATACACCATTTTTATCTCATGATGTGGAAAAAGGAGCGGATCCGCAAGAGCAGGACCTGCCCCCGCGGACTGGAATTTCATATACCCGTTCCATTATTATTATAGTGATTCTATTCTATATGAATCTAGTCACCATCATGGCTACTTCCATTGGCACAGGTAAGTAGCCGTATACCGTGTTATGTCGGGCAGCAAAGGTTATCTGGCCCATAGTTATACAGTAAAAAAAGAACAAATTTTCATTATCAACAAGAAGGCTCATTAGTTTCTGTGACCTCTATTCCTTCTCTGATTACAATAACCTTCATTCTCTGCTCTTCTGCCAGCGATTCTGCCTTATCTGCAAGCCTCGTTCAAGATTGACGACAGCGGAACCGGATTGATCAACATAAGTAAAATTTCAATATACAATCCTATTCTATAGGTCCCTTGTGAGGACAACAATTACTCCAGACTGGAATCTCCTGACATCATAAGGTTCTACTTTGGTAGAGTTCACACGATGGCCGCCTGCAAGTCTTTATAGTTTCCAATAATCCAAAAAGTGATGAGGACGGGAGAAGTTTTTAAGTGCAGAAGTTTAAATAATCCCCAAATCTAAAAATCTGGTGTAAAAATAATTTCTATTGTTTGCGACCTCCTGTTTCTTTCTTCCTTTTTTTGGTATTTACAGGCAGCTACGTGCTGTTTGCTCTGCTCTATGGGTTTCTGGGTGACTGCTGCAACAGGACATGTATCATGTGTGTAGGGATGGCCATCAGGTCAGTCATAGAGTTCTGCAGTTCCTTCCCTCCCAATGTGGTAAGCTGACTATGAATCCCATTGGTAGAAGCTTAAAAGTTACTAAAAACAAGCAAATGGTGAATCTAATCGGGCCCATTTAGTGCCAAATATGGCCGTCATTATGGCGCTTACAAGAGTGGACACACGGCTCACTCATAATACAAACTAGGAAATCAGCTGTATGCCTCATGCAGACATCTGTGGATCGCGGACCGATCATCATCAGGCCGCGAGTCTGAGTGTTGCTATCACACTGGGGTCGGCCGGCCCGCAGACTGTCCGTACATTGTGGTCTGTGATCCCCGTACGTCTGCATGAGCCCTAAAGCCTCACACTTTAGATCAATATTTTTCATTGGTATTTTCAAATCAAAAGCAGGAGAGGGTCCAAAATTTGTGAAAGTTAGAAATCTTTCTTTTAAGGTATTTCTTCAGGAATCTGAAAAACTTTCTTAAATAGTCACTGAATTTTTTTTGTGTTTTCACAGAATTTTACACAATTTCTAGTAATTATAGGACTGTTAGGAGCTGCAGGGGCAAGCTTTTTAACACTTGCGCCCTCCGTCATTGCCGACCTCTTTGTGGGAGTCTGGTGCAGCCGCATGCTTTACATCTATAACTTGGCGGTACCTATTGACAGGTGAGTATAGACCTATTTATATTGTTTTAAGAAAGGAATCTGTAATGATTCATGTTTATCTCTGCTGTTTGAGAGTTGTCATTGTTGCCTATTTTGGCAGTCGGTGTTTTCCGGAGCGTGGTCGGTGGAAGGAGCCTATCCCTCCGTGCCTCATTTCCGGGATCACAGCTCCTTATCATGGTGTCATTTCCATCGGATCGGCGCCAGTTATAGTTCTGCTCTGCAGTGTATTCGCTGCTCCCAGTAAGTTTGCCTGATCCTGCCTGTCTACGTTGTATGACACTGACTCCCAGCCTCCTTACTGCGTCTGTCCCCCCTGACTCTCGTCCTCCCTCTCCAGTCCCTTCTCTGTTGTTCCATCTCTGTGTTCTACCACTACTACCTGCTCTCCCAGATCCCGACCTCGGCTTGATACTGACTCCGGTATAGTTCTCCTCCAGTCCGTGACGATGTTCTGTCCCCATCACTGATTGTGTACACTCTACATAGGCAGAAAGCTGCCAAAGAAAACTGCCAATCACTGATGTAGGTGGGGTTATACAGAGCTCAACATTCAGAGATCTGCAAAATCTGCAGCAGAGAAAACAGATATTTTATCAAAACTACAGCAAGCAGACCAGTAAGTGGTGCATCTCTGAAATCATGGTCTTTGTCCCTACATTATACTGCTCTCAGATGTGCAGAGAAAGACCTGCTGGTGGATTCTCTTTAATGGATCCACTTCCACAACAGTTTATTAAACCGGGCTGTGGTTGCGTCCATTTTGTAATAACACCAGTGTGTATGTAATATCTAATGTCTCTCTCTTCGTCTACACAGATCCCCCCTTCTCTGGGCATTTTAGGAGTCCTGCTAATAATTGCGTTTGTAAAGGAACCTTCCAGAGGAGCTGCAGAGGGAAATAACAGCAAATCCTTCAGCCTCAGAAGATGGATTTCAGATGTGAAACAAATATCAAAGAAGTAAGTGTGTTGTGTGTATTGTTTGATGTCAGGGATCTACCCCGTCACTTCTGTATTATTGACATGTTTTTTCCTTTTTCACTTTCTGCAGCCGAAGTTTTATATTTTCCACTCTTGGAACAAAAACTGTAAATTTTACAGCCGGTGCCATCAGCTTCTGGGCTCCTGAGTTCCTGCTGCGGGCCCGGAATATCTTACAAGAGAACGCGCCGTGTCAGACCGACGTCTGCAACTACAATGACAGCTACAAGTTTCAAAGACTTTAACTTGACGATTACTGGTGGGAATTCAATTTCCCCCTACACCAATGTTCTTTAAAAAAAAAAAAGTAATAAATTATTTATATTTCATTCTTCGTGCTCTTTTACTCATCTCTTTACTTCTTTGCAGTATGATTTTCGGCATCCTTACAGTCGTCGCTGGTATCATTGGAGTTGTAGCAGGGGTGGAGATAGCCAAAAGATATAAGAAATACAACCCTCGGGCCGACCCAATAGTTTGCGGCTTTAGCTTGCTGGGCTCGGCCATTTTACTGTTCTTGGCTATTTATTTGGCAAATATTACCCTTGTGGCCACTTATGTAAGTACCTGATGATTGCTTTGATCCCCTTACTGGGTCCGGGATATAGGAGCGATGTATTGAGCTGTAGATATCATAGACCATAGCGGGGGCGGTCTATGAATAAATGGAAACTGGGGGGATGAAGGGATTAAAAGGGCAAAATATATAAATGATAGAAAAGTGTGCAAGAAACTAAAGTGTATATTATATTGTTCTTTACTCTCTGCAGGTCTTGATATTCATCAGACATATATTACTTATGATGAACTTTTCCATTTCTGCTGATATTTGCCTGGTGAGTGGAGAAAACCGCTAAACTTATCATAGCTAAAATTACATTTATGTAGTCAGTCTGTATGTTCTGTTTCATCCATCTAATGCCCCATAATCCTGACTGCATCCAAGTGTTTGTTCCCAACTAAAATCCAAAATAGACCTGATGCCAGGTGATTAAAAACGTCTTTATTAAAGTCTCAGTACACAACGTGTTTCGGGGCCCCTTTCTCAGTCCAGGATGACTGTACTGTATTTCCGTGTTATGTATGTTCACTTTGTCCGCGTTCTCTTGTCTCGTTGGGTTCAGTGTCTTCCTTTAACTCACCCAGAATATTCTCTTTTTTCAGTATGTGGTGTCTCCCGCAAGACGAACAACAGCACAGGCCATGTCCATCATATTATCCAACCTGCTGGGGGACACCATAAGCCCCCTTATCATCGGGGAGGTAAGTATTTGTTACCTATATTCATATCATATTATGGCTACATTCACACATCTGTTCCTTTCTTACATTCTTATAAAACAGACCATTTTTCTCTCATGTCATCTGTGTTGCATCCATTTTTCACATCCATTTTTTAAAAAATTAAGAAGGTAGAGTATGTGAGTGTTTATTTATCCATAGACTCTAAATAATAGATCAATGGATGGAAAACTTAAGCATGAAGTATGCCTTCCTTTCTCCTTCTCTTTTCAACAGATTCCTACAGACATTAAAGAGTAATGGCAGTTTTAATTTTTATTTCAGAAATCAATCATACACATGAAAATACGAAGTATTGAAAAATATATTTTCAGAGAAATCTACTTTTTCCTCTTCCCAAACTGATCGTTTATTCTGAAAATTCTTAATTCCATGGCAAAATCTGTATTCAGTGAAGAAAGATTCTAACATTACTGGGACAGGAGATGACAGTTGGTGCTTATAACATTCTATGCATGGGGGGGGAGCTAGAGGCAGGACTCCTCCCATCTACATAGAATCTAATCGGCAGCAAGGGCCATCCTCTATCTTAGTAATGTAAAAATCTGTTTTTAGCAAAAAGTTTGGGTAAATTAAGAATTTTAGAAATGTATGGCGGAGAAAGAAACAGATTTATCTGATAGGATCTATCATAAAGTTGCTTATGTTTACATGTACTAGTGTATATATCTATATATATATATATATATATATATATATATATATATATATATATATATATTTTAATATGATGATGGTTACTCTTTAATGGCAGAGTCTGAGAATACGACCCAATCTGAGTCTCACGGATCAGAGACACGGATGAGTTTTTAAAACATCTGTTTGTTTGGATTAGGAAAAAGACGGACAAAGCAGTGACTTATACAGCGGATGTGACTGCAGGGATGCATCTTCCTTCGTCCTGGCTCAGGCCACAAATCCCCTCATAAGTAAATGCTAGAGCCATCTGTCAGGGCTGATGCACAGTGCCTGTATGTCAAGCGCCTTTAAATCCTATAATTCATAATCATTATGCTGCTTACTGATTGCAGGGTTCATGGACCCACATTAGGAGTAGGATCCATTCTGGCTGGCTTTGTGGGAGAATGTACCATGGTGGCTATTGCATCATGCTATGAATATCGAAAACAGGTAATATTTGACTCCATTCATGATAACACAGCAGGTCAGCGGCTATGTTAATATTTATGTCTAATTAATAATAATAAATGATTAGGTTCCAATAAATCAGAGTTATGCAGTTATCAATAGGGTGCTGTTGGTATATGCTGTATATTGGGATATACGTATGTCTGGTCACACAGCAGAACAATAAGGTTTTATCTCACCTCAATGACTTATTACTGTTTTCTGAGTACTTCAGACAAAAGCCCTTGACTCAAAGCAGCAATTTTCAAATTTAGAAAAACTGCACTATAATGCTCCTAGGAACGTTGTGTCCTGCAAATGAATGTTCATGATGTAATAATCGTTTATTTGGCAAATTCTATTAGAGCAGACAATTCAGGACACACTAGCAGTAGCCACACACATACCCATAGAAACTATGTATGGAAGCTATGCACAAGCAAACTATTCTTCCATTGGGTGCACAGCAGCAGAACTCCAAAGACACGATGTCCTGGAGTCATGTCATAGACTATCTGCTGGAGGAGGATATCACATGAGTCCTGTCTCCAGACAATGTGTAGTACTGGGGCTGAGGACACTTGGACCAGTTCTGTTCATAGTTGGGAGGATAGAAGCTCCTCTGCGATCTGCAGTGAGGCCCCTTCTCTTTTTATGACAACCAGATTTCCTTGATATCCATTGACTCCTATCAGGGTAAACGTGTCCAGCGAATTATGCTTTTTTCACTTTCATTAACTATACATAACTATTTATTTTCTTTAATTTTCAGATATCCAACCTCACTAATAGACAAAATCCAGACTCGGCTCGTTTGAGCTTTCACAGTCTGCAGTACGCCCTCTGGGCTTGTCCCTTTGTGGTGACCCTCGGAGGAGGATTCTTTCTAATATCTTCCTGCTTTATTGAAAATGATTGTGAGAAGGCCGAATTGGAGGATGAAGGTACGTGCAGAAATACGTTCATTATCCACTCGCATTAGGTTTATAATCGTAAATGTAACACCGAGCGTCTTTATAATGTATCTATCTCTATTAACCTATTGAGTTAACAGACAGAAGCGGTTAAACAACAAAGCTGCTGTTAACTCATTATTATAACATAGTTAGTTGTATCCTAGTGTGATCCTTCCCTCCTGATTATGGGGCTGATGATATGACATCAATTGTATTTGACAATAATAATTGATAAAAAGCTGCTTTGTATTTTTGGTGGAATCTGCTAAAGTGAACCTGTCACTTGCCATAAATATGCATTTATTTTACCCAGTATAAATGCTGCTATTCTCCTGAATCCCCGGTGTTTTTCGTCTTTTGTTCTCGTATGTCCCCGTTCTTGTTATATCTCCCTCCTTTCCCTGTAAATTAATTTAATATTTTAGTCAACTGGGTGTTGTCCTCAAGTTTTCTCTTGTCTTAAAAAGATAATTTTGAGAGTCACACCCACTTATCAAAATAAAAACAATATTAGATTTATATAAAGGGAAAAGGGGGCCATTTCTCAAGAATTGAGAATCCTAAAAACAAAAGATGAACAACATCAGATTGAGGAAAGCAATGGTATTTACAACAGGATAAAAAAATGGCAAATGTCAGGGTCATCTTGTTCAATCTGTTTAACATTTATGAATTTTACAAAAAAAATAAATTAAAAAGAAATATAAAATTGGGAGGATAAAAGGAGGGAAGAATGGAGTAACAATAGGAAGTTACAGGGGAAAAAAGTAAAGTCAAGTCTGGTCATTATTATTAGTAATAAAACCAGCATTGTAATTTTGCATTTTTTACATATTTGTAAACATTTAATTTGGTACATATCTGGTATATTTTATTAATACGTGTATTTTAGTTTTTAAGTTCTGGGTTTATCCTGGGTAAAGAAAAACCACAACACTTAAACTATTAATTCATCACTAAATATCTTTAAAAACACCCAACATTTTCCCTATTGCAAAGTTGAACTGAGATATATTATATATATATATATATATATATATATATATATATATATGTGTGTGTGTGTGTGCGCTCATATCCTTTCAATTGCTTGTGATATTGATGGGGATATTATTTGCTTCCATTGTGTTGCGATTAAATGTTTAATCACCAAAAAATATATAACAAGAGATGTGCCAGAATTTGGGTGAGATTTCTTCTAGACCTCGTGAGAATAATACTAATTGTGGAGTAAGTGTCATATTGGGTTTAGAAATTCATAGGAGAAAGTTCAAAGTTTCTTTCCATAATTCCATTAATAATGGACACCTCCAAAATCTGTGTGAAATGTATCCCGATTTACAACGGCCTCTCCAGTATAGAGATCTAAAGTGAAAGAAAGACAGGATCTCCCGGAACAATGCCCCAGGCTAGAAAATACGTCCTCTGTGGAATCATTGGCTGCCTCTTCCACTTCCTCTGTATCTTTTTTAGATCGGGGGATACCAACCTCAGTAGGGCACACATTAACAATATAGATGTAGGATCTGGATTAAGAGCTGATTGCCCAAGGGGTCCAAAGGATCTGGGAGCTAGACCTAAACGATCATGTCAAGCTATAGCGGCTGATGTTTTGAACCCTAATAATAACTATGGGGAATCGTGTGCTGGATCCAATGATACTGTAGATAAAATGCAGGTAGTTAATTTGTCTAAAAGGATCTTTAAGGATGGAGATGAAGCTCTGCTCTTGAGAGGATTAACATTTGTACCCACGACAAGATTTAATGTCTTTGACTGGGTCAAGGACCTAGCCCTTTTCACAAGAAAATTAAGATGGGCAAAATACCATAAACAAATGGATAAAAACAGATGACCTTAACTTGGGATACAGGTGGAGGACCTATCTGATCTACGTCTATTGGAAAGTTTGTGGCAAGAAGGCCAGGGAGATGAGGGTGAGGCTCTTTTACTAATTTAAGGTCCAAAAGTACAAAAACACCCCCGCTCTTTGACACTAGCCACATTGATATTTTTGCAAAATATAAACAAGGCACTCCTAGATCCAGTGAAAAAATATTTATTTTTTATTAAATACTCAGTGCAGTTAGACGTTGCGGCCCACACATGGCCTTCATCAGTAACTGAAACAAATTAACAAAATATACAAAATTACCACAAAGTAAATAAAATATATGTATATATAGTGTCATTTATCCATAGCAGAACAACTGTCTGCTTAGTGATACACAAGATAAAAGTAGAGAAGACCAGTAAAATTAGGGAACATCACATGAATAGATATCTGGATCCAAGAGGAAAAGCAAGAAAACAAGAGGGTGATGTGGGGAAAGAAAACCAATACAGAAAACAATAGTAGTAGAATAATGGTAGTATAGAGATGTGCACCCATCTAGCACCTGAATTGAGGAGGAATAGATATGGTATGTTGTTGCCATCAGTGCTAAAGGGAACACTAGAACAAATATGGAAGGATATCAGATATGGTACTCCCTCAAGGAGTGCCTTGTTTATATTTTGCTACATATGGTTCGGAAACCTACCTGAGCACCCTAGCAATTATTTTTGGGTTGAAGTGCTTTATCCTCTTGACATTGATATTTTTGAACATCTGGTAGAAAAGGGGTTTGAAGAGATTACTCAGAATACGAGGACTAAGAGTCCATTATAATCAAGCCCTCCGATAAAGGGGGCAATGTGGTTATAATGGACCGGTCACAATACAGACAGATGTGCTTGGAATTATTGTCCGATCGGGATGGTTATGAGGTCCTAAGAGAGGACTCTACTAATAAATATCTACTGGAATTAGGTTGCATTCTGAGAAGGGCATTTGAAGAAAAATTGATAGATAAAAAAGAAATGCTTTTCATGAAACCCAAGAGTCCGCAGATTGCCACCTTTTACAGTCTCCCAAAGCTGCACAAGGGTTATCCACCTGTGAGGGGACATCCAATTGTCTCGGGCATCGACAGTTTAACACAAAATGTCAGCACATATATCGATACGGTATTAAGATCATTTGTGCTGACATTACCGTCGTATGTCCGAGACACTATGGACGTCCTCCGGAGACTTGAGGATGTGCAGTTGGAGGATGGTGTGCTTTTAATAATCCTGGACGTTGAGGTTTTATATAGCTCGATCTCTCATGAGTATGGCTGTGAAGCCGTAGAATACTTCCTGAAGATGAAAGGGACACATATGTGGAAACACAACAAGTTTGTGATGGAACTTTTGAGATTTGTGTTATCTAGAAACTACTTCCTGTTTGCTGGGCGTGTCTTCCACCAGCTCAGGGGCACTGCGATGGGGAGCCTGTGTGCCCCCACGTATGCAAATATGTTCCAGGCCTTACTTACACCAATCGTGAGTTCATAAATTGTAACACCATGGGCATAGTGTATTTAGATAAGTGTACAAGCCCTAAGATGTATGTAGGGAAGACAATTCGTCATTTCAAACAAAGGATTCTGGAACACATAGGCAATACCAGAAGGAAGGAGGATACTCCTATTTCTAAACATATGTGGGAATTTCATGGAGGGAATTGTGGAGAGATTTCCTTCCAGGGAATTGAAAAAGTGAGGGAGTCTGGCAGGAGAGGAGATATAGACAATAGGGTACAGAGGAAGGAGACGCAGTGGATATATAGGCTGAAGACTGTGTCCCCCAATGGCCTTAATGAGTCTATCTTCTTTACCCCTTTCATTTAATTATTATTCCCACAGTAGATGTCTATTGTAAATTTCCCTACTACTAAATGTGAGCTTACCTAGTAATATTGTGTAAATAGAATAGATATTGAGTGCAGTAGGCTAGTTAATAAACAATACCTCCCCATTACTACTGGTCATGAACGGTGTATAATTGTGAAATGTATGTAAGTGTGGTGTGAGATCAGTGGCCCAAAGCCATTTAACCCCTCAAAAACACCAGTTACTTATTCAAATCTGTAAAACTGGGTTTTTGCCCACTTTGATGCCAGTTCTGATGCCCAGAACCTGTTTGGGCCAGGCTGGAGTGATCTGAATTTGATGTGTGGCATCACTAGGTATGTAAATGTGGTGTGAGATCAGTGGCCCAAAGCCATTTAACCCATCAAAAAAAACAGTTACTTATTCAAATCTGTGAAAATTGGCTGTGTGCCCACTTTGATGCCAGTTCTGATGCCCAGAACCTGTTTGGGCCAGGCTGGAGTGATCTGAATTTGATGTGTGGCATCACTAGGTATGTAAATGTGGTGTGAGAACAGTGGCCCAAAGCCATTTAACCCCTCAAAAACACCAGTTACTTATTCAAATCTGTAAAACTGGAGTTTTGCACACTTTGATGCCAGTTCTGATGCCCAGAACCTGTTTGGGCCAGGCTGGAGGGATCTGAATTTGATGTGTGGCATCACTAGGTATGTAAATGTGGTGTGAGATCAGTGGCCCAAAGCCATTTAACCCCTCAAAAACACCAGTTACTTATTCAAATCTGTAAAACTGGGTTTTTGCCCACTTTGATGCCAGTTCTGATGCCCAGAACCTGTTTGGGCCAGGCTGGAGTGATCTGAATTTGATGTGTGGCATCACTAGGTATGTAAGTGTGGTGTGAGATCAGTGGCCCAAAGCCATTTAACCCCTCAAAAACACCAGTTACTTATTCAAATCTGTAAAACTGGGTTTTTGCCCACTTTGATGCCAGTTCTGATGCCCAGAACCTGTTTGGGCCAGGCTGGAGTGATCTGAATTTGATGTGTGGCATCACTAGGTATGTAAGTGTGGTGTGAGATCAGTGGCTCAAAGCCATTTAACCCCTCAAAAACACCAGTTACTTATTCAAATCTGTAAAACTGGGTTTTTGCCCACTTTGATGCCAGTTCTGATGCCCAGAACCTGTTTGGGCCAGGCTGGAGTGATCTGAATTTGATGTGTGGCATCACTAGGTATGTAAATGTGGTATGAGATCAGTGGCCCAAAGCCATTTAACCCCTCAAAAACACCAGTTACTTATTCAAATCTGTAAAACTGGGTTTTTGCCCACTTTGATGCCAGTTCTGATGCCCAGAACCTGTTTGGGCCAGGCTGGAGTGATCTGAATTTGATGTGTGGCATCACTAGGTATGTAAATGTGGTGTGAGATCAGTGGCCCAAAGCCATTTAACCCCTCAAAAACACCAGTTACTTATTCAAATCTGTAAAACTGGGTTTTTGCCCACTTTGATGCCAGTTCTGCTGCCCAGAACCTGTTTGGGCCAGGCTGGAGTGATCTGAATTTGATGTGTGGCATCACTAGGTATGTAAATGTGGTGTGAGATCAGTGGCCCAAAGCCATTTAACCCATCAAAAAAAACAGTTACTTATTCAAATCTGTGAAAATTGGCTGTGTGCCCACTTTGATACCAGTTCTGATGCCCAGAACCTGTTTGGGCCATGCTGGAGTCACTTCAGTTTGATTAGAGGCATCACTAGATATGCAATTCTGGTGTTAGATCAGTGGCCCAAAGCCATTTAACCCTTTCACTAACATACTTTGGTGCCCACTTTGATGCCCATTTTTATGCCAGTTTTATAATTTTTGCAGCTGATTTTGAGTGTATGTATATTAGGGCACATCAGTGCATTGTATTTTATTATTGTCATGTGTTATTTTTGTTGTTAAATGCATAAAAAACTGAAAAAACTAAATTGCCGAATAAGAAACTGGACGAATAAGAAACCAACTTCAGCATCGTTATACAGCCTGTGTGCTGTATACTGCCTATGTTAGGCCCGAGTGCTGTATACAGCCTGTGCCCCGGGTGCCAGGAAGCCTAAAAACACCTGACTAAACCCTACAACTTTACACTAAGCTGCGCTGTCTGCCCTGTAACTATCCTCTTTTTCCTGTGTATTTGCCCTATAGCCGTTTTTGCCGTTACACAGCGACCGCACTGCTCATCGTCAGTGCTCGCTGCTTCTTTCTTGTGATGATAATGGCGCCGTCTCCCTCACAGCGCTCCTTTTATAGAATCGGTGCAGCGCGCACCGACACTGCGCAGGTCTCTAGCGACACCTAGTGGTGAGTGGACGGAATGGTAGGTAAAACGCCCGGGACTTTCCCTTGTCTGCATGTCATCTGTCTGCAGGGTAGGAGGAGTGATTTCATGTAATCATGATGTCACCAGAAGGGGCGGGGCCTCCTCAGTGCTGTGCTGATCTGTGGGCGGGGCAGTGCTCGGGCTCCTGTGCAGAGCGGAGGGATCCTGACCCTGAGGTGGGAGGAACATTCAGCTTTTCCTCATTAGTTATAGAGCTGGGGTTTCAGACTGTATTTTGGGGGCACAGAACAGTGTCTCCTGTCCCTGCTGGGGGCTGCAGCTCGTGTATATGTCACAGGGAATGTACTGAAGCTGGAGGCTTCAATAAGAAAGTGGGCTTATAGGGGAGGGGGTTACACAGGGCATGGGGGGATGCTGTGTAGGCTTTCATAAGGAATGTGGGGATAACACTAGGCAGGAGGTGACGCTGAACGCTTTGGGGGATCGCAGGGGGCAACGCTGCACGTTTGAGGGGCTCGCTGGGGCAACGCTGAATGCTTGGGGGGGGGCTTGCACTGGGCAGGGGACTATACTACACGATTGGGGGGCTCGCAGGGGGCGACGTACGTTTGAGACGATCCTACTGGGCAGGGGGTGACGCTGCACATTTATGGGAGCTCACGCTGGGCAGGGGTCGACGCTGCACGTTTGGGGGGCTCACAGGGGCGACGCTGAACGCTTGGGGGGGCTTGCACTGGGCTGGGGGCTATACTGCACGTTTGGGGGGTTTGCAGGGGGCGGTGCTGCATGTTTGGGGGGGCTCGCAGGGGCCGACGCTGTATGCTTGGGGGGGACTCGCAGGGGGCGACACTGCACGTTTGGGAGGATCGCACTGGGCAGGGGGCGACGCTGCACGTTTGGGGCAGCTCACACTGGGCAGGGGGCGACGCTGCACGTTTGGGGCAGCTCACACTGGGCAGGGGGCGACGCTGCACGTTTGGGGGAGCTCACACTGGGCAGGGGGTGACTGCACGTTTTGGGGGGCTTGCACTTGGCAGGGGGTGACGCACATTTGGGGGGCTGGCAGGGGGCAATGCTGCACATTCGGGGGGGGTTGCAGGGGCGACGCTGAACGCTTGGGGGAGGGCTTGCACTGGGCTGAGGGCTATACTGCACGTTTGGGGGAGCTCGCAGGGGGTGACGTTGCATATTTGGGAGGATCGCACTGGGCAGGGGGCGACGCTGCAGATTTGGGGGGCTTGCAGGGGGTGACGCTGCACGTTTGGGGGAGCTCACACTGGGCAGGGGGCGATGCTGTACTTTGGGGGGGGCTTGCACGGTGCGCTGAGCAGGGGGCAGTGTTGCACGTTGGGGGGGGGGCTCCCAGGGTAAGAGGCTGCACGTTTGGGGGGGCTCGCACTGGGCAGGGGTCGACGCTGCACTTTGGGGGGGCTTGTAGGGCGCGCTGAGCAGGGAGCCGTGTTGCGCGTTGGGGGTGCTCGCGCTGGGCAGGGGGCCGTGTTGCACGTTGGAGGGGACCCGCAGGGTGAGAGGCTGCACATTGAGGAGGGCTCGCACTAGGTAGACGGTGACGCTTCACTTTGGGGGGGGGCTTGCTGGGCAGGGTGCCTTGTTGCACGTTGGGGGGCTCGTGCTGGGTAGGGGGCCAAGTTGCAGATTGGGGGGGCTTGCACAGGGAACTCTGTGTTATTAATCTTCTCCCTTTTGTTTTTCAAATCCAGCTTGTGACTACTGGAAACTGGGTGTAATTGCCCCCCATCGACCCACCTTAGACCAAGAGAACAGTGTGGTGTAATCCACATCACACCTCCTGTGTTCTCCAATGTATTCAACAAGAGAAGATTTTTATGGTAAATGCAGAAATACATGTTTTTCACCTAAGGGCCGCTTTACACGCTGCGATCTCGCTAGCGTGCGTACCCGCCCCCATTAGTTCTGCGTCACGGGCAAATCGTTGCCTGTGGCGCACAACATCGCGTGGACCCGTCACACTACTTACCTGCGACATCGCTGTGACCGGTGACCCGCCTCCTTTCTAAAGGGGCCGTTCGTTCTGCGTCACTAAGCGACCACCCAATAGAAGCAGAGGGGCGGAGATGAGCGGGACCTCCTTCCCACCACCTTCCTTCCGCATTGCCCGTGGCCGCATGTAAGGTGATGTTCCTCGTTCCTGAGGTGTCACACATAGCGATGTGTGGTGCCGCAGGAACGACGATCAACATCATACCTGCAGCTGCAACGATAATTGGGAATGGACCCCCATGTCACCGATTAGCGATTTTGAATGTTTTTGCAACGATTCAAAATCGTTCATAGGTGTCACACGCAACGACATCGCTAAAGCGGCCGGATGTGCGTCACAACTTCCGTAACCCCAACAAGATCGCTTGAGCGATGTCGTAGCGTGTAAAGCGGCCTTAAATCGCACAGGACTCCGATAGAAAAAAAAATTGTTTCATTGTCGCCAATGTCCAACATGGCTTAATTCTACGTATTGATTTGTAAAGTTGATTGTTATATATTTGTATCCCCGACCTTCTGTCTCCTCCCCATTACCCTGTAGACTGTAAGCCCCCGAGGACAGGGTCCGGTCCCCTCTCTACCAGTCTGTGAGGATTGGTTTATTCACTGTAATTTCTATCTGTGTTTTGTGTGTGACCCATTCCCATGTACAGCATGGAATCAATGGTTCTCTATAAAAATAAAACTGTATAAATATATTTCTCCTTTATTTTTAAGAATTGATATACTTTTTTAATAAAACTGTTCTAGACGTATAGGCTGAATGTTCCTTTCTATAATGATAAAACTCGGTGTGACATTAGTGAGCAGTCACTGCTGGTTGGATCTGTATCGGGCTGTGTTCACACATTGCTGCAGGTAGTTTCCACAACATCACAGTTCTCGCATGCAGACCCACAGTAATTGTTCAGATCTGACAGTGTATTTTCTGTCTTTAGCAGCCCCCTGAGCCTCTCTAATGCCCCCCATTTATTAGGCCCCAGTCCTGTTTCTCGGTGTTTCCCTTCTTTTGTGGCAACATAACTCCATGAGGCTCACACCGCCTGATTCTGATCATATGGGTCAAAACTTTTTTTTTTCCTTAATTTAAAGGGATGTAAGTTGCTTTTCGCTGAGCGTCTGAAGCTGTTGCCACCACTGTTCCATAGGACAGGCTCTGGCAGAGGTCACACTACATATTTTACAGAGGGCTAACAATACTCCTTAGAAGTTGAGAAGTATTTTTAGCCACTGAGGAGAACATCATAATTTGCCGTAACTCAAAACGATAGTACATACAGTAGATGGGTATCCATAAGGCCCCTTTCAGATGTCTGTGTTTAAACAGGTGCAAGCCACATGTACCGGTATGGTCGTCCGTGTTGTACCAGTAAAAAAAGTAAGATACTGAGGTGAATGTTTTGGGTTTTTTTTTAGGTTTTTAATGTGTAAAGCCTGAGAAATGATAGATATAGAAAGATAAATAGAACAGATAGTTAGCTTGACCAGCTGTTTTACACCATTTTTATTTTTTAATTAAAAAATAAAAATGACATGGGGTACCCCCAACTTTCATGTCCAGCACAGGAACAGCAGCAGCTGCAGGCTGCAACCCTCAGCTCTCTGCTATATTTTGGCTGGTTATGAAAAATAGAGGGTATCTCACGTTATTTTTTTTAAAAAATTTAGATTTAAAAAAATTACATGGGGTCCCCTCTATTTTGCTAAAAAACAGCCATGGTAAAGCAGACAACTGGAGGATGATATTATTAGGGTAGAAAGGGCCATGGTTATTTGGCCCTTTCCAGCCTAACAATAGCAGCCCACAGATGTCCAAGAAGTGGCACATCCATTAGATGCGCCAATTGTGGTGCTGGACCCGGCTCTTCTCGTTGCTCTGGTGCAATGGCAAACGGGGTAATATTTGTGGGGTTGATGCCAGCTCCAGCTGGCATAAAGCCTTGATATTAGTAATGGGTGGCGTTTAGCATACACCCCTACTACTAATCCAGTAGTTGAAAGGAGAATAACTTTATTTGAACAAAAAACCTCCGACTCAGCCCTCATTCACCAATTAAAGTTCCGGCGAAATCCATGGTGAGGTCCCACGATGTTCCCCAAAAGCAAACCTGGAAAGACATTAAAAAGAGAAAATCATTCAATAAATAAAGACAAGAGACACCCTCTTTTCCAATTTATTTCTCTATCAAAACCCTAATCCTGGTCTGCCGAAATCCAATTGGGGGCGGCCACGTTGATCCCATACTGCTGTCACATTCAATGGAGAACCGAATGTTCCTCATTGGTTGTGAGAGCACACACACACTGCTGTGTATGCTTCCGTTCAGTGACCTGGATCTCGTAAGATGAGCTCAGGTCACCGCAGGGACGCCCTCAGCAGTATGAGTTGACAATGAACTTAGATGACATGCTGATGACACCTCTGTAACGTCCGCGCTACTGTACGTGTCGCAGCAGTAACGTCATGGATTCATCGGAGTTCCCAATGAACTTTGATGAACGCGTGAAGTCACTGACGATACTCCGATGACCTCCTGACCTCACTGCACACACACTGCTGGATACTCGCCTGTCCCCAGCGATGCTGTCCCTGGCACTGATGTCTCTGACGCTGCTGCTTCCAGGTCCTCCGTGCAGTGCATATTCATTGAGTACAATGAGCGGGGATCTGGAGCAAGTTACAGCAGAGCTGGAGACATGTGAGTAAAAATGATTTTTTTTTTAATTTGTTTTTTTCTCCGGTACGTGTCACACGGATCACATCAGTGTGTGACACCTGTGCTGCCAGAGAAAAAACTGACATGTCTGCGTGCAGGGAAACGTGGGGCCACACAGTCCATGTGAAAACACACGTGTGAGGAACAGCATAGAATAACATGAGTACGTGTGGCATCCGTGTTAAAAATAGATGTCTATTGATGTCTGACAGCTCTCTGACTATCACATACAGGAGTACTGGCCAAATGTTCTTGTGTTCTTTATCTGGGAGCAGATGGTGGCCTTCTCTAGTGGTGGATTATCTTTAAAGAGAACAAAAGGATCAACAAGTGTAATTCAAACACGCCGGTTCCTTCCCTCCCTTGACATCCATTCTCCAGGTAAGTCGGGAAGTCCCCATACACATCAGATTGTTGTCTGATCCTGGCGACTTTAGCCCTATGGGTACCGTCACACTTTAGCGATGCACCAGCGATCTTACCTGGTCAGGATCGCTGGTGCGTCGCTACATGGTTGCTGGTGAGCTGTCAATCAGGCAGTTCTCACCAGTGACCAGCCAGCAGCAACGCTTGGAAGCGATGCTGTGCTTGGTAACTAAGGTAAAAATCGGGTAACCAAGCACTTGGTTACCCGATATTTACCTTGGTTACCAGCGCACACGGCTTAGCGCTGGCTCCCTGCACTCCTAGCCGGAATGCACACCGGGTTAATAAGCAACCCGCTTTGCTTATTTACCCGATGTGTGCTCCGGCTACTTGTGCAGGGAGCCGGCACTGACAGCGTGAGAGCGGCGGACATTAGTAACCAAGGTAAATATCGGGTAACCAAGCAAAGGGCTTCGCTTGGTTACCCGATATTTACCTTGGTTACAGCTTATCGCAGGCTGCCAGAAGCCTGCTCCCTGCTCCGTGCACATTCAGATCGTTGCTCTCTCGCTGTCAAACACAGCGATGTGTGCTTCACAGCGGGAGAGCAACGTCCAAAAAATGAACCAGCACTGTGTGTAACGAGCAGCGATCTCACAGCAGGGGCCAGATCGCTGCTCAGTGTTACACACAGCGAGATCGCTAATGAGGTCACTGGTGCGTCACAAAACCTGTGACTCAGAAGCGATCTCGCTATGTGAGAAGTACCCCTATGTGTATGGGAACCTTCATGTTATCTGTATAAGGGCTTATTCAAACATCTATGCACGTCTGTACAATCTCTGGACACAATGCATGGACTGGCTGAGGCCGTCCTTATAGACAGTGCTGTGAGCTCAGAAATCATGAGCTTCAGTGCAGCAACTCTGATCTAGTCACCGCTGTAGTGAGATAGAATGATGTTACTGTACAGAGGACGTCCCTTATAGACAGTACCCAGAAATCATGGACCTAGGTGCAACAACTCCGATCTAGTCATCTCTGTACTGAAACATCTATAATGGAGTTGATGTACACCAGACGTCCTTATAGACAGTGCTGTGATCTCAGAAATCATGAACCTCGGTGCAGCAACTCCGATCTAGTCACCATTGTAGTGAGATAGAATGGAGTTACTGTACAGAGGACGTTCCTAAGGGCTGCTTCTCACTTGCGAGTTTCTCGCAGTAGAGCAATGCGAGAAAAACTCGCATTGGAATCGGACACATGTTAGTCAATGATTCAGCTCGCATTTGCTATTTTTTTATTTTTTTTTTCTCTCAGTCCAAATCGGACTGAAAAAAATCGCAGCATGCTGCTTTTTTTGGGAGTTTCTACTGCGAGTCTCTCCAATGCAAGTCTATGGGAGCGTGTAAAAAATCGGATGTCACGGGACGGCACTCACCATCCTAGTGACATGCGATTTTCTAAATACATTTCTCGCATGTTTCTTAAAACACTGGAAACGAGTGATGTCTCACAATATCTGTCAATCACTATTCTCTGTCAGTCGGTCTCTCCCTCTCGGTCTCTATTCTCTCTCTGTCCCTCTCACAGTCTGTCGGTCATTTTCCCCTCTCTCATACTCACCGATCCCCGGCGCGGCGCTGCACGGCATTCACACTGCTGCGGCGGCTTTTACTATTTTGAAAAAGCCGGCCGCTCATTAAACAATCTCGTATTCCCTGCTTTCCCCGCCCACAGGCGCCTATGATTGGTTGCAGTGAAACACGCCCCCACGCTGAGTGACAGGTGTCTCACTGCAACCAATCACAGCAGCCGGTGGGCGGGTCTATACTGTGCAGTGAAATAAATAATTAAAAAAACCGGCGTCCGGTCCCCCCAATTTTAATACCAGCCAGATAAAGCCATACGGCTGAAGGCTGGTATTCTCAGAATGGTGAGCTCCACGTTATGGGGAGCCCCCCAGCCTAACAATATCAGTCTGCAGCCGCCCAGAATTGCATACATTAGATGCGACAGTTCTGGGACTGTACCCGGCTCTTCCCGATTTGCCCTGGTGCGTTGGCAAATCGGGGTAATAAGGAGTTAGTTAATGGCTGCCCATAGCTGCCACTAAATCCTAGATTAATCATGGCAGGCGTCTCCCCGAGATACCTTCCATGATTAATCTGTAAGTGACAGTAAATAAACACACACACCTGAAAAAATCATTTATTAGAAAAAAAAAAACACTAACAAATTCCCTGGTTCACCAATTTAATAAGCCCTAAAAAGCCCTCAATGTCCAGCGTAATCCACGGACCTCCAGCGTCGCATCCAGCTCTGCTGCATGAAGGTGACCGGAGCTGCAGAAGACACCGCCGCTCCTGTCACCTTCACGCAGCTAATGAGGTGAGTAGCGCGATCAGCTGATCTGTCACTGAGGTTACCCGGTGGCCGCCACTGGATCCTGCGGTGGCCGCGATTAACCTCAGTGACAGCTCAGCTGATCGCGCTACTCACCTCATTTGCTGCGTGGAGCTGACAGGAGCGACGGTGTCTGCTGCAGCTCCTGTCAACCTTCATGCAGCAGAGCTGGAAGCGACGCTGGACCATCCTGGATTACGCCGGACATGGAGGGCTTTTTAGGGCTTATTAAATTGGTGAACCAGGGAATTTGTTAGTGTTTTTTTTTTTTCTAATAAATGATTTTTTCAGGTGTGTGTGTTTATTTACTGTCACTTACAGATTAATCATGGGAGGTATCTCGGGGAGACGCCTGCCATGATTAATCTAGGATTTAGTGGCAGCTATGGGTTGCCATTAACTCCTTATTACCCCGATTTGCCAACGCACCAGGGCAAATCTGGAAGAGCCGGGTACAGTCCCAGAACTGTCGCATCTAATGTATGCGGCAATTCTGGGCGGCTGCTGACTGATATTGTTAGGCTGGGGGGCTCCCCATAACGTGGAGCTCCCCATCCTGAGAATACCAGCCTTCAGCCGTACGGTTTTATCTGGCTGGTATTAAAATTGGGGGGACCGCACGCCGTTTTTTTAAATTATTTAATTATTTCACTGCATAGTATAGACCCGCCCACCGGCTGCTGTGATTGGTTGCAGTGAGACACCTGTCACTCAGCGTGGGGGCGTGTCTCACTGCAACCAATCATAGGCGCCTGTGGGCGGGGAAAGCAGGGAATACGAGATTGTTTAATGAGCGGCCGGCTTTTTCAAAATAGTAAAAGCCGCCGCAGCAGTGTGAATGCCGTGCAGCGCCGCACCGGGGATCGGTGAGTATGAGAGAGGGCTGCTAACTTTAGTCACTCAGGGGATTAGCGGTCACAGGTGACCGCTAATCAGGACGAGGCAAAGACAGCCGCAGCATGACAATGAAGTAGGGTAAAGTTCACCCGAGTTCATTCTGACAGTGCGGCTCTGTCTGTGTCTGCTGTCATCTGCCATTAAGCTCTGCTGCATGGCTGTCTGTGTCTGCTGTCAGCGGCCATGTAGCAGAGCTGAATAGCAGATGACATAGTAAAAAATACGCATTACACACGCTAGTAAAATCATTAATTTATTCAGAAAAAGCATCGCACTTGCGTTGCACTCGGACCTAACGTGAACTAAAATCAGCCGAGTTTTTTTTCAGCCCAGTCGGACCGATTTTACTCACATAGATGTGTTTCCACCCTTATAGAGAGTGCTGTGAGATCAAAAATCATGAGCCTCAGTGTAGCACCTCCAGTCTAGTCACCTCTGTAGTGAGATAGAATGGAGTTACTATACAGAGGACGTCCCTAATAAACAGTGCTGTGAGATCAGACATCATGAACCTCACTCAGTGCAGCAACTCTGATCTAGTCATATCTGTACTGAGAAAACTAGAATGGAGTTGTACAGAGGGTTTTCCTTAAGGCCCTGTCACACACAGAGATAAATCTGTTGCAGATCTGTGGTTGCAGTGAAATTGTGGACAATCAGTGCCAGGTTTGTGGCTGTGTACAAATGGAACAATATGTCCATGATTTCACTGCAACCACAGATCTGCCAAAGATTTATCTCTGTATGTGACAGGGCCTTTAGGCCAGAGCCACACTAGCATAAGGCATCAGATGCGATATGTTAATAGCACTCGGATCAGATTCTGCTGCGAGTATGAGTCGAGTGTCATTATACAGCGATCGGATCACAGGTGCAGGGGAGAGGGAGGGATTAATCTCTCCATCTCCTCCATTACTTGTCTGCGTATATCCAGATGTCATCTGAGCACAGTGCGATGTTTCACACGCATCTATAGACTTGTATGAGTGCAAGTGAGTTCAGACTTCCTGCAATCGCAGCATGCTGCCATTTTTTCCTCAGTCCGATTGGGACTGAAGAAAAAAATCGTAGATCTGATCTGCATCATTGTCTAACATGAAGCCGAGTGCAATGCGAAATTTTCTCGAGTCATACGCCAGTATGACTTTGGCCGACAGTACAGTGCCCAGAAATGAACCTCAGTACAACAACAGTGATCTAGTCATCTCTGTACTGAGCAGTGGTGTAACTAGAGTTAGATGGGCCCCAGTGCAAAATTAGGACCTGCCCCCCAACACAGACACACGGGGTACAGGATAATGACTCCGACACTCGGGGTACGGGATAATGACGCTGACACTCAGGGTACAGGATAATGATGTTAACACTTGGCTCTTTCCCTCAGCACTCAGGTTTCACATGATCTGAAATCCCTCTTTCTATCATCACCCAGCTTTCCTATGTTCTGATATCCATCTTGTCCTCAGCACCCAGCTTCCCTATGCTCTGCTATACAACTTTCCCTCAGCACACAGATTTCCCATGCTCTAATATCCATCTTTCCCTCAGCACACAGGTTTCCCATGCTCTGATATACATATTTCCCTCAGCACCCAGCTTTCCCATATCAGAGCATCGGAAAGCTGGGTGCTGCGGGAAAGAGCCTCTTTCAAACAGCACAAAACTTTCCTATCCCAAGCTTGTGTCTTTGTCCCCCCTCATATATATAGTTCTCCAAGTACTATAATGGCCCCCACATAGCCTTCCATATAGTATATTGGGTCTCACGTAACCCTTCATTTTATTAGAATGCACCCCATAGTCCTCTTTGTATTATAATGCATTTCTAATAATCCTCCATGTATAAGGTAGCTCTCATAGTCCTCCAATTATTATAATACAACTCCCATAGTCCTCCATTTATTATAATTCACCCCATAGTCCTCTATATATTATACTACACCCCATAGTCCTCCATATATTATACTGTACCACATAGTCCGCCATATATTATAATTCAGCCACCATAGTCCTGCATGTATTATAATGCACCCCCATAGTCCTCCATGTTTTATACTGCACCCCCATAGTCCTCCATGTTTTATACTGCACCCCCATAGTCCTCCATGTTTTATACTGCACCCCCATAGTCCATGCCATGTATAGGGTTGCCCTCATAGGCCTTCATATATTATAATGCAGCCCCCATAGTCCTGTATGTATTATAATGCACCCCACAGCTCACCATGTATTATAATGCAGACCCCATAGGCCTCCATGTATAATAATGCAGCCCCCATAATCCTCCATATATTATAATAAAGCTCACATAGTACTCCATATACAGTTAGGTCCAGAAATATTTGGACAGTGACACAATTTTCGCGAGTTGGGCTCTGCATGCCACCACATTGGATTTGAAATGAAACCTCTACAACAGAATTCAAGTGCAGATTGTAACGTTTAATTTGAAGGTTTAAAAAAATATCTGATAGAAATTGTAGGAATTGTACACATTTCTTTACAAACACTCCACATTTTAGGAGGTCAAAAGTAATTGGACAAATAAACCAAACCCAAACAAAATATTTTTATTTTCAATATTTTGTTGCGAATCCTTTGGAGGCAATCACTGCCTTAAGTCTGGAACCCATGGACATCACCAAACGCTGGGTTTCCTCCTTCTTAATGCTTTGCCAGGCCTTTACAGCCGCAGCCTTCAGGTCTTGCTTGTTTGTGGGTCTTTCCGTCTTAAGTCTGAATTTGAGGAAGTGAAATGCATGCTCAATTGGGTTAAGATCTGGTGATTGACTTGGCCATTGCAGAATGTTCCACTTTTTTGCACTCATGAACTCCTGGGTAGCTTTGGCTGTATGCTTGGGGTCATTGTCCATCTGTACTATGAAGCGCCGTCCGATCAACTTTGCGGCATTTGGCTGAATCTGGGCTGAAAGTATATCCCGGTACACTTCAGAATTCATCCAGCTACTCTTGTCTGCTGTTATGTCATCAATAAACACAAGTGAGCCAGTGCCATTGAAAGCCATGCATGCCCATGCCATCACGTTGCCTCCACCATGCTTTACAGAGGATGTGGTGTGCTTTGGATCATGTGCCGTTCCCTTTCTTCTCCAAACTTTTTTCTTCCCATCATTCTGGTACAGGTTGATCTTTGTCTCATCTGTCCATAGAATACTTTTCCAGAACTGAGCTGGCTTCATGAGGTGTTTTTCAGCAAATTTAACTCTGGCCTGTCTATTTTTGGAATTGATGAATGGTTTGCATCTAGATGTGAACCCTTTGTATTTACTTTCATGGAGTCTTCTCTTTACTGTTGACTTAGAGACAGATACACCTACTTCACTGAGAGTGTTCTGGACTTCAGTTGATGTTGTGAACGGGTTCTTCTTCACCAAAGAAAGTATGCGGCAATCATCCACCACTGTTGTCATCCGTGGACGCCCAGGCCTTTTTGAGTTCCCAAGCTCACCAGTCAATTCCTTTTTTCTCAGAATGTACCCGACTGTTGATTTTGCTACTCCAAGCATGTCTGCTATCTCTCTGATGGATTTTTTCTTTTTTTTCAGCCTCAGGATGTTCTGCTTCACCTCAATTGAGAGTTCCTTAGACCACATGTTGTCTGGTCACAGCAACAGCTTCCAAATGCAAAACCACACACCTGTAATCAACCCCAGACCTTTTAACTACTTCATTGATTACAGGTTAACGAGGGAGACGCCTTCAGAGTTAATTGCAGCCCTTAGAGTCCCTTGTCCAATTACTTTTGGTCCCTTTAAAAAGAGGAGGCTATGCATTACAGAGCTATGATTCCTAAACCCTTTCTCTGATTTGGATGTGAAAACTCTCATATTGCAGCTGGGAGTGTGCACTTTCAGCCCATATTATATATATAATTGTATTTCTGAACATGTTTTTGTAAACAGCTAAAATAACAAAACTTGTGTCACTGTCCAAATATTTCTGGACCTAACTGTATTACTGTATAATGCACTCCCCATAGTCATTCATGTATTATAATGCAGCCCTCAAGCCCTTTGTATATTATACTGAACCCCATAGTCCTGCATATACTGCACCCCATAGTCATCTATGTAAAATTCACCCCATAATACTCCATATATTATACTGCACCACATAGTTCTCCATGTATTATACTGCACCCCATAGTACTACATATATTATACTGCACCCCACAGTCCTCCGTATATTATACTGCACCCCATAGTCCTCCGTATATTATACTGCACCCCATAGTTTTTCATATAATGCACCCCTATAGTCCTATATGTATTATAATGCAGTCCCCATAGTCCTTCATACACTGTGTGCATAATTATTAGGCAAGTTGTATTTCAGAGGATTTTTTTATTATTGATCAACAACTATGTTCTCAATCAACCCAAAATACTCATAAATATCAAAGCTTAATATTTTTGGAAGTTGGAGTGGGGTTTTTTAGATTTGGCTATCTTAGGAGGATATCTGTTTTGCAGGTAACTATTACTGTGCAGAATTATTAGACAACGTAAAAAAAAACCAAATATATTCCCATCTCACTTGTTTGTTTTCACCAGGTAAACCAATATAACTGCACAAAATTTAGAAATAAACATTTCTGACATGCAAAAACAAAACCCCAAAAAATTAGTGACCAATATAGCCCCCTTTCTTTATGATGACACTCAACAGCCTACCATCCACAGATTCTGTCAGTTGCTTGATCTGTTTACGATCAACATTGCGTGCAGCAGCCACCACAGCCTCCAGACACTGTTCCGAGAGGTGCACTGTTTTCCCTCCCTGTAGATCTCACATTTTATGAGGGACCACAGGTTCTCTATGGGGTTCAGATCAGGTGAACAAGGGCGCCTTGTCATTATTTTTTCATCTTTTAGACCTTTACTGGCCAGCCACGCTGTGGAGTAGTTGGATGCATGTGATGGAACATTGTCCTGCATGAAAATCATGTTTTTCTTGAACAATACCGACTTCTTCCTGTACCACTGCTTGAAGTTGTCTTCCAGAAACTGGCAGTAGGTCTGGAAGTTGAGCTTCACTCCATCCTCAACCCGAAAAGGTCCCACAAGTTCATCTTTGATGATCCCAGCCCATACCAGTACCCCACCTCCACCTTGCTGGCGTCTTAGTCGGAGTGGAGCTCTCTGCCCTTTACTGATCCATCATCTCGCCCATCCATCTGGCCCATCAAGAGTCACTCTCATTTCATCAGTCCATAAAACCTTTGAAAAATCATTCTTAAGATATTTCTTGGTTCAGTCTTGATGTTTTATCTTATGTTTCTTGTTCAGAGGTGGTGGTTTTTCAGCCTTCCTTACCTTGGCCATGTCCCTGAGTATGGCACACCTTGTGCTTTTTGATACTCTAGTAATGAGTAACGTTGCAGCTCTGAAATATGGCCAAACTGGTGGCAAATGGCATCTTGGCAGCTTCACGCTTGATTTTCCTCAATTCATGGGCAGTTATTTTGCATCTTTTTTGCCCAACACGCTTATTGCCTCCCTGTTGGTTATTTGCCATGAAACACTTGATTGTTCGGTGATCACACTTCAAATGTTTGGCAATTTCAAGACTGCTGCATCCCTCTGCAGGACATCTTACAATTGTGGACTTTTCAGAGCCCGTCAAATCTCTCTTTTGACCCATTTTGTCAAAGGAAAGGAAGTTGCCTAATACTTAAGCACACCTTATATAGGGTGTTGAAGTCATTACACCACACCCCTCCTCATTACAGAGATGTACATCACCTGATTTACTTAATTGGTAGTTGGCTCTCAAGCTCATACAGTTTGGAGTAGGACAACATGTATAAAAAGTATCATGTGATCAAAATACGCATTTGCCTAAAAATTCTGCACACAGTGTATGGTATTATTCAACCCATAGTCCTTATTGTATTCTAATGCAGCCCTATGGTCCATGTATAAGGTAACGCCATTAGTCCTCATATAATGCAGCCCACATAATCCTATATGTATTATAACGCATCCCCATAGTCCTTCATATTGTATTATGCAGCCCCACAGTTCTCCATGTATAATGCACCCTCGCATTCCATGTATAAGGTGCCCTTCATATTCTATTATGCAGCCCTATAATCCTCCATCTATAATGCACCCCTATAGTCCATGTATAAGGTAACCCCATTAGTCCTCCATATAATGCAACCCCCTAAGTCATATATGTATTATAATGCACCCCATAGTCCTTCATATTGGATTATGCAGCTCCATTATTATTATTATTATTATTATTATTTATTTATAGAGCACCATTAATTCCATGGTGCTGTACATGAGAAGGGGGTTACATACAAAATACGTATACAAGTTACAGTAGACAGACTAGTACAGAGGGAAGAGGGCCCTACCCTTGCGGGCTTACATTCTATAGGATTATGGGGAGGAGACAATAGGTGGGGTGTAGGTCAGGCGGCAGCTCCGCACGGTGGTCGGGCGGCAGCTCCGCACGGTGGTCGGGCGGCAGCTCCGCACGGTGGTCGGGCGGCAGCTCCGCACGGTGGTCGGGCGGCAGCTCCGCACGGTGGTCGGGCGGCAGCTGCGCACGGTGGTCGGGCGGCAGCTGCGCACGGTGGTCGGGCGGCAGCTGCGCACGGTGGTCGGGCGGCAGCGAGTTCATTGTAGATTGTAGGCATTTCTGAACAGGTGCGTTTTCAGGTTCCGTTTCAAGTTTGCAAGAGTAGGGGATAGTCTGACGTGTTGAGGCAGCGAGTTCCAGGAGACTGGGGATGCTCGGGAGAAGTCTTGGAGTCGGTTGTGTGAGGAGCGAATGAGAGAGGAGGAGAGGAGGAGATCTTGGGAGGACCGGAGGTGACGTGTTGGAGTGTAGTGGGAGAGTAGTTCGGAGATGTACGGAGGGGAAAGATTATGCACAGCTTTGTAGGTCAGTGTTAGAAGTTTGAATTGGATACGGTGGAAGATTGGAAGCCAGTGGAGGGACATGCAGAGAGGAGAAGCGGGGTGGTATTGAGGAGAGAGGTGGATAAGTCGGGCAGCAGAGTTAAGGATGGACTGGAGAGGGGCAAGCGTGTTGGCAGGGAGGCCACAGAGGAGGATGTTACAGTAGTCGAGGCGGGAGATTATGAGGGCATGCACTAGCATTTTAGTAGATTGCAAATTGAGGAAAGGGCGGATTCTGGAAATATTTTTGAGTTGAAGACGGCAGGAGGTGGTGAGGGATTGGATGTGTGGTATGAAGGATAAGGCAGAGTCAAAGGTCACTCCGAGGCAGCGAACTTTGGGTACTGGCGAGAGCGTGGTGTTATTTATTGTAATAGATAGATCAGGTAGAGAGTGTAGGTGAGACGGAGGAAAGATGATTAGTTCAGTTTTGGCCACATTGAGCTTTAGGAAGCGAGAGGAGAAGAAGGAGGATATAGCAGATAGACATTTCGGGATTTTGGACAGCAGAGATGTGGCATCTGGGCCAGAGAGGTAGATCTGGGTGTCGTCGGCATATAGGTGGTATTGGAAGCCATGGGACTTTATGAGTTGTCCCAGGCCAAATGTGTAGATAGAGAAAAGTAGGGGTCCTAGGACAGAGCCTTGAGGGACGCCAACAGAGAGATGGTGGGATGAAGAGGTTGTGTGGGAGTGGGAGACACTAAAAGTGCGATTTGAGAGGTATGAAGAGATCCAAGAGAGGGCGAGGTCTCTGACACCAAGGGAAGAGAGGATCTGTAGTAGGAGGGAGTGGTCAACGGTATCGAAGGCTGAGGACAGGTCTAGGAGTAGGAGTATAGAGAAGTGCTTGTTCGCTTTGGCAGTAAGCAAGTCATTTGTGATTTTAGTCAGGGCAGTTTCGGTGGAGTGATGTGGACGGAAGCCGGACTGTAGGTTGTCAAAGAGAGCGTTAGAGGAGAGGTGGGAGGAAAGTTCAGCATGGACATGCTGTTCCAGGAGTTTTGAGGCAAGTGGGAGTAGTGATATGGGGCGGTAGCTGGTAGTAGAGGTTGGATCGAGGGAAGGTTTCTTTAGGATAGGTGTGACTGTTGCATGTTTAAAGGCAGAGGGGAAGGTTCCAGTCGTTAAAGACAGGTTGAAGAGATGGGTTAAGGCTGGAATAAGGATGGTGGTGAGGTTGGGAAGGAGGTGGGATGGCATGGGGTCAAGTGCGCAGGTGGTGAGGTGCGCTTTTGAGAGCAGACGTGCAAGCTCTCCTTCGGTGATGGTGGGGAGGAAGTTTATGGGGGAGGGGCAGTGGTCAGCTACATGAAGGGGTTGTGGTGGCTGAGCAGAGAAGACTTGCCTTATTAGGTCGATTTTTTCTTGGAAATAGGTGGCAAATTCTTCTGCAGAGATGAGGGAGGTTGGAGGGGGCAGTGGTGGGCGAAGGAGGGAGTTGAAAGTGTTGAATAACTGTTTGGGGTTGTGTGTTAGAGAGGATATGAGGTTTCTGAAGTAATCGTGTTTAGCGGAGGTGAGGACTGAACGAAATGTGTGAATTGCATTTTTGAATGTGGTGAAGTCTTCCTGGGAGTGCGTTTTCTTCCACCGCCGCTCTGCAGCCCTAGACCTTTGCCGCAGTTTTTTAGTGAGGCTGTTGTGCCAGGGTTGTCTATTGATTCGTCTCACTCTGCCATGCACAAGGGGAGCGACTGAATCAATAGCTGATGTGAGGGTGGTGTTGTAGAAAGTAGTGGCGCTGTCTGTGTCGTGGAGGGACGATATGGAGGACAGTGGGAGGATAGAGTCGGCGAGGGTGTGCATGTTGAGGTGTGCAAGGTTTCTGCGGGGATGTGCTAGGTGCTGGACAGGGGGGGGGTAGGTGAGGAGGACAGGGCTGAAAAGGTCAGAAGATGGTGGTCAGATAGGGGGAGGGGGGAAGTTGTGAAGTCAGAAAGGGGACAGAGGCGGGTGAAGATAAGGTCTAGTGTGTGTCCATCTTTGTGGGTGGCAGAGGTGGACCACTGAGTTAAGCCAAAAGACGAAGCAAGGGAGAGGAGTTTGGAAGCAGCTTGTTGGCGAGTGTCAGTGGGGATGTTGAAGTCACCCATGATGATGGTGGGAATGTCAGCAGAGAGAAAGTGTAGAAGCCAGGCAGAGAAGTGGTCGAGGAAGGCAGTGGTGGCGCCCGGGGGTCTGTATATGACAGCCACTTGGAGGTTGGAGGGAGAATAGATTCGGACAGAGTGCACTTCAAAGGAAGGCAGGTCGAAGGAGGGTAGAGGTGGGATTGTGGTGAAGTTGTAGTTGTTAGAAAGAAGGAGGCCCACTCCTCCACCTTGTCTATTGCCAGGGCGAGGAGTGTGGGAGAAGTGCAGGCCACCGTAGCATAGTGCAGCTGGGGAGGCAGAGTTGGATGGTGTCAGCCATGTTTCGGTGATGCCTAGAAAGGATAGATTGCTAGAGGTAAAGAGATCATGAATGATGTGCAGTTTATTACACACTGAACGGGCATTCCAGAGCGCTCCTGAGAGAGGGGGCGGCAGAGTGGGTGAGAGGGGAATAGTTTTTATGTTGGATAGATTGCGGTAGTTACTATTATGTGGAGAGTGGTGGGTGGGTGATAAAGAGGGGTGTACCATCCACGGGGGGCCAGGATTGGGGGCTATGTCACCAGCAGTGAGAAGGAGTAGAGAAAGGGAGAGCAGGTGGGAGAAGGAGAGTGGACGGCATGGTCTGCGCGATATTAGGAGCGACCTGAGGTTCAGGAGTAGGTCAGCAGATGAGGACAGATGAGAAGGCAGGAGGGAGGGGGAGATGAATATTTGCTTAGAGGGTGCTGGGGTGTGGGGATAGTGAAGGAGAGTGAGGAGGAGAGGGGCAAAGACTGTGAGGGCATAGGTGAACATGGTGGGGGTAGTGTGGTAAGTATATGATTTAACAAGTTGTGTCAGTGGAAAACTTGGTTAGAAAGAGCTGAAGTTTACCTTCTGGTCATGTCTGGTTCATTTCTGGTATATTTCTGACACTTATGAGGCACTTATCCAGAGGCACGCACACAGACCACGGTCATAGACCTAGTGCAGTACTTATATACATGTCTCATTGACCCAGATGAACATCAGCTGACCAGCAGGGGTGAGGCACATGAAAGAATTACAAACAGGTAGGAAGCACTCAAAGAAGAGAAAAAAAAAACATAAATAAATACAGACAGGATTTAACTAATTATACAACAGTAAAACAGCAGGTTAGCATACCAAAAGCAAAGGGACTTTAAATGTGTATGCAGGTGTATAATGTACCCCTATATTCCATGTAAAAGGGATCTTTCATATAGTATTATGCACCCCTTATATTCCTTCATATAGTATAATACACCTTATATTCCTCCATATAGTAGTCTGCACCCCTTATATTCCGCCATATACTAGTGTGCAGCCCCCATATAGTGCACCACCATATTGTGTGCCCCAATATAATATTGTGCGCCAACATATAGTTATATGCAGCCCCATATACTATTTTGTAACCCCCATATAGTAGTATGCTTCCCCATAGTCCTCTGGAATTCCTGATTAAATACACAAATATACTCACTTCTCCTCATTCAGCCACTGCCCCAGTCTCCTCAGCGTGTGTCCACTGTTCTGCCACTCTGACATTTTAGCACATCAGCGCGCAGTAGTGACATCACCGCACTCCTCCGTGCTGACACATCAGCGTCTCACAGACACATAGCAGTAGACTGATGAGAAATAGAGTGTTCTGCTCCTCCTCTCATTATTTCTTTCAATTGTATTGCCATCTGTGATGGAATGAAACTGCGATCCTTGGCAGGGGGTCCGCGAGAGGGGGGCCGATGCCAGCGATGGCATCGGGCCCAAGTAAGTCACGGGCCCAATCTAGACAGCTCACTAGTGAATCATCTAGAATGGAGTGGCGAAAATGAGGTCCTCAAAATATCCACTCTGATCTAGACGGCTCACTGCTGAATCAGCTAGAACAGAGTGGCTAAAATGAGGTCCTCAGAATATCCACTCCAAAACAATGTGTATATTATGAGGACTTTTGGCTGCGCTGTTACGTTTTTTGCTTTGAGGCTCCTCCCACTCTTTGAAAAAATCCATTCCAGTCACCTCAGTACCAAACTGTACATAATGTAGTTGCTAAAATGAGATCCTCAAAAAATCCACTCCGATACAATGTGTGAATTTATAAGCACTTTCTCGGCTGCGCACCTCAGTACCAAACTGTACAGAATAAAGGCTACAGGGAGATCCTCAAAAAATCCACTCTGATCCAGTATTGTAAGTTTTGAAGACTGTCAGCTGCGCTGTTACGTTTTTCCTTGTGAGGCTCCGCCCACTCTTTCAATGTCAGTCCTGCGGCCACGACTCGTGGAAATACAGTAAAATTAAGATTCTAGCAAAACTGAACAATCAGTGCTATGTGTAATTATTTATATTGCAAAAAGCAATAATAAAATGTAAGTTTTAATAATAATGAAAATAAAAATTTGCCCTTTGGAAAAAAAAAAATAAATATAACAGTTTGAGTATCTAAGGCTAAGTTCACACATCCGTTGTTTTGCATCAGTCACATGCGTTGCTTGACGCATGTGACTGATGCGTTGTACAACGGATGACAACGGTGACAAAGAAAAGAATTTCTTTGTCGGACTCCGTTGTGTGCGGGAGGCGGAGTTCGGGGGGCGGAGTTCGGAGGGCGGAGTTCAGGGGGCGGAGCTGAGGACGTCAGTGCCGCGGTCTGCATGGCTGGGGACAGGTGAGTGAGTGAGTGTGTGTGTATGTACAGTTAGGTCCAGAAATATTTGGACAGTGACACAAGTTTTGTTATTTTAGCTGTTTACAAAAACATGTTCAGAAATACAATTATATATATAATATGGGCTCAAAGTGCACACTCCCAGCTGCAATATGAGAGTTTTCACATCCAAATCGGAGAAAGGGTTTAGGAATCATAGCTCTGTAATGCATAGCCTCCTCTTTTTCAAGGGACCAAAAGTAATTGGACAAGGGACTCTAAGGGCTGCAATTAACTCTGAAGGCGTCTCCCTCGTTAACCTGTAATCAATGAAGTAGTTAAAAGGTCTGGGGTTGATTACAGGTGTGTGGTTTTGCATTTGGAAGCTGTTGCTGTGACCAGACAACATGCGGTCTAAGGAACTCTCAATTGAGGTGAAGCAGAACATCCTGAGGCTGAAAAAAAAGAAAAAATCCATCAGAGAGATAGCAGACATGCTTGGAGTAGCAAAATCAACAGTCGGGTACATTCTGAGAAAAAAGGAATTGACTGGTGAGCTTGGGAACTCAAAAAGGCCTGGGCGTCCACGGATGACAACAGTGGTGGATGATCGCCGCATACTTTCTTTGGTGAAGAAGAACCCGTTCACAACATCAACTGAAGTCCAGAACACTCTCAGTGAAGTAGGTGTATCTGTCTCTAAGTCAACAGTAAAGAGAAGACTCCATGAAAGTAAATACAAAGGGTTCACATCTAGATGCAAACCATTCATCAATTCCAAAAATAGACAGGCCAGAGTTAAATTTGCTGAAAAACACCTCATGAAGCCAGCTCAGTTCTGGAAAAGTATTCTATGGACAGATGAGACAAAGATCAACCTGTACCAGAATGATGGGAAGAAAAAAGTTTGGAGAAGAAAGGGAAAGGCACATGATCCAAGGCACACCACATCCTCTGTAAAACATGGTGGAGGCAACGTGATGGCATGGGCATGCATGGCTTTCAATTGCACTGGGTCACTTGTGTTTATTGATGACATAACAGCAGACAAGAGTAGCCGGATGAATTCTGAAGTGTACCGGGATATACTTTCATCCCAGATTCAGCCAAATGCCGCAAAGTTGATCGGACGGCGCTTCATAGTACAGATGGACAATGACCCCAAGCATACAGCCAAAGCTACCCAGGAGTTCATGAGTGCAAAAAAGTGGATCATTCTGCAATGGCCAAGTCAATCACCAGATCTTAACCCAATTGAGCATGCATTTCACTTCCTCAAATCCAGACTTAAGACTGAAAGACCCACAAACAAGCAAGACCTGAAGGCTGCGGCTGTAAAGGCCTGGCAAAGCATTAAGAAGGAGGAAACCCAGCGTTTGGTGATGTCCATGGGTTCCAGACTTAAGGCAGTGATTGCCTCCAAAGGATTTGCAACAAAATATTGAAAATAAAAATATTTTGTTTGGGTTTGGTTTATTTGTCCAATTACTTTTGACCTCCTAAAATGTGCAGTGTTTGTAAAGAAATGTGTACAATTCCTACAATTTCTATCAGATATTTTTGTTCAAACCTTCAAATTAAACGTTACAATCTGCACTTGAATTCTGTTGTAGAGGTTTCATTTCAAATCCAATGTGGTGGCATGCAGAGCCCAACTCGCGAAAATTGTGTCACTGTCCAAATATTTCTGGACCTAAGTGAATGTGAGTGTGTGTGTATGTATGTGAGTGTGTGTCTACATGCGTGTGTACATGCGGAGTGCGGGAGGGGGCGGAGCGCGAGGGGACGGAGCCGAGCGGGGCCGTGTAGCTAAGGACGTCAATGCCGCGGGGACTGCAGGGCTGGGGACAAGTGAGTGAGTGTGTGTGAGTGTGTGTGTGTGAGTACACATGCGGAGTGCGGGAGGGGGCGGAGCAGAGTGGTGAAGTGTCGGCCTCCTTGCACACTGTATCCAGGGTAAACATCGGGTATAAGCAAAGCACTTTTTGCTTGGTTACCCGATATTTTTCTTGGATACCAGCTTAGCGCGGGTTCCCTGCACCCGTAACCACTGTAAATATCGGGTAACTAACCAAAGCGCATTGCTTGGTTACCCAATGTTTATCCTGGTTACGGGGGCGGGGAGCCAGAGAGATCCTACGGATCGCGCTGCTCAAAAAACATTACAGGCTGCGTTGCTCCCGCCCGGCGGTCAGTTAAAAAACGACTGACCGCGACGCAGCGGATGCAACGCAGCATCATCAGTCACAATCCGTCACTAATAGAAGCCTATGGGGAAAAACAGGATTCCTGCAAAATATTTTGCAGGATACCGTAATTCCTCAAGGCAACGGATTGTGACTGATGCAAAACAACTGAAGTGTGAACTTAGCCTAATAAATAAAAACATGAAATCATTACAATTATAAATCTGATTCCAACCCCTGTGCAATGCTGAGGAAATCCTGAAAACCTGCAGTGTGTGCGGCTCGGAGGCCTGGAGTTCCCCCTGGTATAGAAACTGAACTGTGTAGAAAGGAGACGATCAGAGAGATCATCAAAAAATCCACTCTGATCTAGTTACCTCACTGGTGAATCAGCAAGAACGGAGTGGCTAAAATGAGGTGAACAAAAACATGTGACTACAGTGAGGCCTCAAGAATTCAACTCTGATCTAGTCACCTCAGCACTGAACCGTCTAGAGCAGAGTGGAGTAAATGAGGACCACAAAAAACCCACTCTGATCTAGACACTTCAGTAGTGAGACGTCTAGAGCAGAGTGGATAAAATGAGGCCTCCAATAATCAACTCCGATATAACCGGCTCACTGCTGAATCAGCTAGAACAGAGTTGAGGACCACAAAAAATCAACTCTGAACTAGACGCAACCACTAGCATCTAGCTAGAAGTTGATTTCTTCAGGGAATGACGTCACTTGTAGGGGCGGGGCCTCCTCAGTGCGGTACAGATCTGTTAGGCTAGTTTCACACTTGCGTTGGACGGGATCCGTAGCATTGCGTTGTGTGACGCATGCAACGGGTGCGTTGCATATAGTGGCACAATGCAATGCTACGGATCGTACAAAATAACACCATCCGTTATTGGTTTTTTCCTTGACTTTACACATCTGGGCATGCGCAGGTGTGTAAAGACGGATGCGTTAACGGAATCCGTCAAATGACGCATTCTAACGGAATCCGCCACCATAGGCATCCATTATAAAAACAACGGACGCCAAACGGATTCCTGCAGGTTGCGTTTTTTTGACACTCCGCCAAGCGCAGAAAAACGCTACATGCAGCGTTCCATCCGCCCGACGCAGCGTCAAAATAACGTCCAGTGGATGCAACGCAGACACTTGCGTTACAGTGCGTCGTCCATACAACTCTATGGAGAATAGCGCAGTCCATTACCGGACTGCGCTATTCTCCATAGTGACGGAATGCGCTAAGGCAAGTGTGAAACTAGCCTTACCAGGGAGCAGCGGTGCAGCGTTGTCCTGTGCAGAGCGGGCGGATCGTCTGGTGCTGATTATGACGAGGGGCGGGCCGGTGCTGCAGAGGGGCAGGCAGTGAGGAGGGGCGGGCAGTGAGAAGGGGCAGGCAGTGAGGAGGGGTGGGCCGGTGCTGCGGAGGGGCAGGCAGTGAGGAGGGGCAGGCAGTGAGGAGGGGCGGGCAGTAAGGAGGGGCGGGCAGTGAGGAGGGGCGGGCCGGTGCTGCAGAGGGGCAGGCAGTGAGGAGAGGCGGGCCAGTGCTGTGGAGGGGTGGGCAGTGAGGAGGGGCAGGCAGTGAGGAGGGGCAGGCCGGTGCTGCGGAGGGGCAGGCAGTGAGGAAGGGCGGGCCGGTGCTGTGGAGGGACAGGCAGTGAGGAGGGGCAGGCAGTGAGGAAGGGCAGGCAGTGAGGAGGGCGGGCAGTGAGGAGGGGCGGGCAGTGAGGAGGGGCGGGCCGGTGCTGCGGAGGGGCAGACAGTGAGGAGGGGCGGGCCGGTGCTGTGGAGGGGCAGGCAGTGAGGAGGGGGAAGGAAGTGAGGAGAGGCAGGCAGTGAGGAGGGGCGGGCCGGTGCTGTGGAGGGGGAGCAGTGAGGAGGGGGAAGGAAGTGAGGAGGGGCAGGCAATGAGGAGGGGCGGGCCGGTGCTGCGGAGGGGCAGGCAGTGAGGCGGGGCGGGCCGGTGCTGCGGAGGGGCAGGCAGTGAGGCGGGGCGGGCCGGTGCTGCGGAGGGGCAGGCAGTGAGGCGGGGCGGGCCGGTGCTGCGGAGGGGCAGGCAGTGAGGCGGGGCGGGCCGGTGCTGCGGAGAGGCGGGACTGAGGCGGGGCGGGCCGGTGCTGCGGAGAGGCGGGACTGATTTATCTCCCCTCTTCCGTAGCCGGCTATTGCCAGTCATGGTCTGCCTCCATCACTGCTGTATTTGACCTGTGTCAGAAGAGACAGAACCTAATGACTGATGCTGATTTCACAGCAGAAAAGTGATAAACACTGATGAGGAGCCGCCGAGCAGTGAACCAGGGGAGGCTCACAGTGACACCAGACAATATCACACATGAGCTGTAACATTGCACAATGTTCACCCCGGCCGTCAGCTCTGAGGACCGAAATCTGAAGAACATGTATTCATAGTAAAAACCAAAACACACAGCAGAGAATAACATGACTCCGAGCATGATGTGCTGTTACTGCTGAGAAACACTCATTTACGGCAATAATGAAAATAAAAACAATTTCTATGCACAACACATCATATGGACAACACCAGTGATACATGATCTGCAGTCACCCATGTAATCATACTGCTGTTTGATCCAAGAAGGATGATCCTCCAGTTTTACTCCACAGGTTACATCAATCAGATAAAGTACATTGTAGAGGGACCGTATTATTACTATGAGCAAAAATAGAACTACTATAATAC
This sequence comes from Anomaloglossus baeobatrachus, assembly GCF_048569485.1. Classification (NCBI taxonomy): domain Eukaryota; kingdom Metazoa; phylum Chordata; class Amphibia; order Anura; family Aromobatidae; genus Anomaloglossus; species Anomaloglossus baeobatrachus. The sequence goes on along the minus strand of NC_134362.1, from coordinate 70,610,096 downwards.
TGCTCCTACGTACAAGAATATAACTACTATAATACTGCCCCTATGTACAGGAATATAACTACTATAATGCTGCCCCTATGTACAAGAATATAACTACCATAATACTGCTCCTATGTACAAGAATATAATTACTATAATGCTGCCCCTATGTACAGGAATATAACTACTATAATACTGTCCCCTATGTACAGGAATATAACTACTATAGTACTGTCCCTATGTACAAGAATATAACCACTATAATGCTGCCCCTATGTACAGGAATATAACTACTATAATACTGCTCCTATGTACAGGAATATAACTACCATAATACTGCTCCTATGTACAAGAATATAATTACTATAATACTGCCCCTATGTACAGGAATATAACTACTATAATACTGTCCCCTATGTACAAGAATATAATTACTATAATACTGCCCCTATGTACAGGAATATAACTATTATAATGCTTCCCCTATGTACAGGAATATAACTACTATAATACTGCTCTTATGTACAGGAATATAACTATTATAATACTGCCCCTATGTACAGGAATATAACTACCATAATACTGCTCCTATGTACAGGAATATAACAACTATAATACTGTCCCCTATGTACAAGAATATAATTACTATAATACTGCCCCTATGTACAGGAATATAACTACTATAATGCTTCCCCTATGTACAGGAATATAACTACTATAATACTGCTCTTATGTACAGGAATATAACTATTATAATACTGCCCCTATGTACAGGAATATAACTACTATAATACTGCCCCTATGTACAGGAATATAACTACTATAATGCTGCCCCTATGTACAAGAATATAACTACCATAATACTGCTCCTATGTACAAGAATATAATTACTATAATACTGCCCCTATGTACAGGAATATAACTACTATAATACTGTCCCCTATGTACAGGAATATAACTACCATAATACTGCTCCTATGTACAAGAATATAATTACTATAATACTGCCCCTATGTACAAGAATATAACTACTATAATACTGCCCTCTATGTACAAGAATATAACTACAATAATAATGCCCCTATGTAGAAGAATATAACTACTATAATACTGCCCCTATGTACAAGAATATAACTACTATAATACTGCCTCTATGTACAAGAATATAACTACTATAATACTGTCCCCTATGTACAAGAATATAACTTATATAATGTCCCCTATGTACAAAAATATAACTACTATACTACTGCCCTCTATCTACAAGAATGTAACTACTATAATACTGTCCCCTATGTACTAGAATATAACTACTATAATACTGTCCCCTATGTACAGGAATATGACTACTATAATACTGCTCTAATGTACAAGAATATAACTACTATAATACGCTCCCCTATGTACAAGAATATAACTACTATAATACTGCCCTCTATGTACAAGAATATAACTTCTATAATAATGCCCCTATGTAGAAGAATATAACTTCTATAATAATGCCCCTATGTACAAGAATATAACTACTATAATACTGCCTCTATGTACAAGAATATAACTACTATAATACTGTCCCCTATGTACAAGAATATAACTACTAGAATACTTCCCCCTATGTACAAGAATATAACTACTATAATACTGCTCTCTATACAGAAGAATACAACTACTAGAATACTGCCCCCTATGTAGAAGAAAATAACTACTAGAATACTGCCCCCTATGTACAAGAATATAACTACTATAATACTGCTCTCAGTAGTGTGTATTATACATGATCCATCAAAAGTAATCTGACAGGTGCCCCGCCCCTATCAAAATGTGTCAAGTTGTGCTGTAGCACGCCCCTTATCTATCAAATTGTATCAAAATGTGTTTTCTTTTATTGATTCGTGATATATTTTTTGGCTTTTGATAAATCTTGGTGTTGTAATTCACAATCTATATTCGTGATATATTTATTGGATTTTGATAAATCTTGGTGGTGTAATTCACAATCTATAATATTAGTTCATAGGACTAATATTATAGAATGTGTATTACAGCTTACAATTAACACTTGAATGGGCATATTATGTATATGGCCAATTATACTATTACACGTTCTGTGCTATTATGATCTCGATTGGGCATATTATGTATATGGCCAATTATACTATTACCCCGTCCGTTGCTATTAATTAGCTTTTATAAGTCCCCGAGTATAAAGTTATACTGTTTGCATAAAAGACAGACACATTAAAAGTTTAAATTCTTTATTGATCAAATGTCAATTGCAATCAGTAAAATGTCAGAGCATTACAATTAATACTGTATTAAAACAGAAGAATATAAAAGTATTACAAGCAATGGTATAATACACTATTTAATAAAATACAAATATATATTCTCTTACATAATAATTTATTACATTACATTTCAGCATTCTGGCTGTTACATTGTGAGCCACATTGATTGTAGTATCGGGAGAGTCCTTTTTTTAGGCATCAAACTTGCTTGTGTGATACCTAATGGAGAATGTAGAGATTGAATTGGTCGGCGGGGTGTAGATAGAGTCTGAGATTTAGACACACCACTAGCATAATATGCCCAATCAAGATCATAATAGCACAGAACGGGTAATAGTATAATTGGCCATATACATAATATGCCCAATCAAGATCATAATAGCACAGAATGGGTAATAGTATAATGGGCCATATACATAATATGCCCAATCAAGATCATAATAGCACAGAACGGGTAATAGTATAATGGGCCATATACATAATATGCCCATTCAAGTGTTAATTGTAAGCTGTAATACACATTCTATAATATTAGTCCTATGAACTAATATTAAAGATTGTGAATTACACCACCAAGATTTATCAAAATCCAATAAATATATCACAAATATAGATTGTGAATTACAACACCAAGATTTATCAAAAGCCAATAAATATATCACGAATCAATAAAAGAAAACACATTTTGATACAATTTGATAGATAAGGGGCGTGCTACAGCACAACTTAACACATTTTGATAGGGGCGGGGCACCTGTCAGATTACTTTTGATGGATCATGTATAATACATGTCACGCTCCCCGGGTCCTCTGCTCCGCTCCCCGGGTCCTCTGCTCCGCTTCCCGGCTCACCTGCCACGCTCCCCGCTCTCCAGCCTCCATCGCCCGCGCTTCCCAGGCCTCCTGGTCCCCGCTCCCGGCGCCCGTCGGCTTCCCAGCCCCAGCCCGGCTCTGCTGCGTCCTCCTCTCAGCTTCCTGCCCTGGCTTCTGGCACCCGGGCCGCGCGCATGCGCATTAGGGCGCGCGCGCGGTCACTGACCCTTTCTTAAAGGGCCAGTGTCCACTGACAGGAAATGAAGCACACAGGTACGGGGTATAAAGGGGTGCAATGTCCAAGGGGGCGGGGCCTGATCTTCGTGTTTCCCAAGCTAGGAGTCAGGTCTCCTTGTGTTCCTGTGAGATACTTACCTCTCTCTCTTCTAGAGCCGATCCTGCATTGCCATCCGGTCCTGCCGTATCCCGAACCCCGAACGCTGCCTATCTGCCATCCTGACAGTCCGCACCTTCTCTGTTCCCTGCGGTGACCCGTCATCTCGCTCCAACGGTTCCGGACCCCGCCTGACATCATCCCGGCTTCCGAACCTGAGCTCCGTCACCCGGACCACCATCAGTGACCCCGTGGTTCCAGGGACTTCTCCATTGTGCTCTTGTGCGCGGACTGTTCTGCTACCTATAGTGCTCCGGCTACCGGACTTCTTTCCCTCATCGGGGAGTTCGGCCCAGTGGATCCACCTTCTGGGTCTGCCCGTCCACTTGGCCCTAACAGTAAGATCAGGCCATGGATCCCGCCGAAGCACTAGCGGCCTTGCATGAGGAACTCCAACGCCAGCGTGAAGTCCAGACCCGCATGCTGAACTTTATGACTTCCGTGGACGCCCGCTTGAACACGCTACAAGCATCGGTCACATCTTCAGCACCTCCGGCCTCCACTAGTCAATCCACGGCTCCCGCTCCCGTGGCAGCCTCCTCGGATGCTTCCAGACTTCGTCTGGCCTCACCACCCCGGTACGCCGGAGATCCCAAGACCTGCAGGGGGTTTATAAACCAATGCTCCCTCTATTTCACGCAGCTGCCGCATTTGTTTGCCTCCGACCAAGCCAAGGTCGCCTTCATAATGTCTCACCTAGAGGGCGAGGCACTGGCATGGATGAACCCCTTGTGGGAGAAGGAGGACCCTATGACCAAGAACCTCCAGGAGTTCCTGCAGGCTTTTCGCGGCACCTTTGACGAGCCCGGACGCGCCTCCGCGTCTGCTTCATCTCTTCTCCGGTTACGTCAGGGAACTCTGACGGTGGGTCAATACGCCATCCGTTTCCGCACCTTGGCTTCGGAATTCGGGTGGAATAACGAGGCCCTAACCGCCGCCTTCTGGGAAGGACTCTCGGGTCGAATCAAAGATGAGCTGGCTGGTCGTGACGTACCGTCCACCCTGGACGCCCTGATTACCCTAGCGACTCGAGTGGACATTCGCTTTCAGGAGCGGTCCAAAGAGGTGTCCCGTGAGAGACGCCCGGTACGGCATTCCTCTCCTCCGCAGAAGTCCGCCGTACTCCAGTCAACGGCATCTGGTGTCTCCGTCCATGAGCCCATGCAGGTCGACCGTGTGCGACAGTCTGAACAACGTCGAGCAGAGCGGCTCGCCAAGTGTCTCTGCTTCTACTGCGGAGAGGGCACACACCTACTACGCTCCTGTCCAGAGAGGCCGGGAAACTCCAAAGCCTAGGGTCAGTAGGAGAGGCCACCCTAGGTGCTGGGACTCTCTCAGACCCGGTTACATGGACTGTGCAAGTGACAACGGGAGAGACGCGGTTCACGGCTGAGGCGTACCTCGATTCTGGGGCAGCAGGCAATTTCATCCAGCAGGCCACGGTGGACAAGTACCAGGTGCCTGTTACTCCGCTCGACAAACCCCTCGTGATTGCCTCTGTGGATGGGAGACCCCTCTCTGACACCATCTCCTGGATCACCAGGCCGGTTGAATTGCGTATCGGTGCTCTGCACACCGAGAACATCGCTCTCTACGTCCTCCCACACATGTCATATCAAATCCTGCTGGGCCTTCCTTGGTTACGGACACACGAACCTTCAGTCAGCTGGGGCACTGGTGAAATTACTCGATGGGGCTCTTCTTGCCATGAGAACTGTCTGAAGACCATACAACCCATCCGGCGACCTCCGGTTCCAGAGTCCCTACCGGGACTACCCTCAGCCTATTGGTCCTTCGCGGACGTCTTTGATAAGAAGGAGTCAGAGGTACTTCCGCCACATCGTCCTTACGATTGTGCCATTGACCTGCTCCCGGGAACTACACCACCTCGAGGACGGATATATCCACTGTCTCCAGCCGAAACAAGGGCCATGTCTTCTTACATCACAGAGAGCCTGGCAAGGGGATTCATTCGGAGATCCTCCTCTCCTGCTGGAGCAGGCTTTTTCTTCGTAAAGAAGAAAGAGGGCGACTTACGCCCATGCATAGACTACCGGGGATTGAATCAAATCACCGTAAAAAACAAGTATCCCCTGCCGCTCATCCCCGAATTGTTTGATCGGCTCAGAGGAGCTCGCGTGTTCACCAAGTTGGATCTTCGGGGTGCCTATAACCTGGTCCGTATCCGCTCGGGGGACGAATGGAAGACCGCGTTTAACACTCGCGATGGGCACTATGAATACTGCGTGATGCCCTTCGGCCTGTGTAACGCACCAGCAGTCTTCCAAGAACTAGTGAACGACGTGTTCCGGGACCTTCTCTACGTCTGTGTGGTGGTATATCTGGATGACATCCTTGTCTTCTCTCCGGACCTTCAGACCCACCGAGAGAACGTGCAACTGGTTCTACAAAGACTGAGAGAGAATCGTCTGTACGCCAAGTACGAGAAGTGTGTCTTCGAACAGTCTTCTCTCCCCTTCCTGGGTTACCTCATCACCGATACCGGACTGCAGATGGATCCAAAGAAGGTCTCTTCCATTCTCAACTGGCCTCCTCCTTCTGGACTGAAGGCAATCCAACGCTTTCTGGGATTCGCCAACTATTACCGCCAGTTCATCCCTCATTTCTCTGCTCTGACTGCTCCTCTCTCCGCCTTGACCAAGAAGGGGGCTAATCCAAAAGACTGGTCACCTGCGGCCGACGCCGCGTTTGGCTCCCTAAAGCGGGCCTTTGCCTCCTCTCCTGTACTCCACCGTCCGGAGTTAAACCACCAGTTCACCTTGGAGGTGGATGCCTCCTCCTCGGGAGCTGGAGCAGTGCTCATGCAGAAGTCCTCCTCCGGGAAGATGGTGACTTGCGGTTTCTTCTCCAAGAGCTTCTCAGCGCCTGAACGCAATTACACCATCGGTGACCGAGAACTATTGGCAGTCAAACTGGCTCTGGAGGAATGGCGTTATCTTCTGGAAGGAGCAGTGTACCCCGTTATAATTTACACGGACCACAAGAACCTGGAATACCTGCGGTCTGCTCAGCGACTGAACCCACGGCAAGCCAGGTGGTCCTTATTCTTTGCCCGGTTCGATTTCCAGCTCCATTTCCGACCCGCGAACAAGAACGTACGCGCTGATGCCTTGTCTAGGTCTTTCAGGCCCATGGAGCAGGAAGAGGAGACATCCCAACCCATCATCTGTCCAAGTAAGATTATTCCGGTGGCTCCTGTCACCCTGGCCCAGATACCGCCCGGGAAGACCTATGTCTCTGAGACTGACAGGCAAAAAGTGTTACACTGGGGCCATGCCTCGAAAACAGCCGGTCATGCTGGCCAGAAAAGAACTTGGAGTGCGATTGTACGTCATTATTGGTGGCCATCCCTTCGCACGGACGTCGCCTCTTTTGTCTCTGCCTGCTCCTCTTGTGCCAGGAACAAGACGCCCAAACACCTGCCATATGGCCGTCTTCTGCCTCTGCCTATACCCTCAGTTCCCTGGCAACACATTGCGATGGACTTTATTACGGACTTGCCATTGTCCTCCGGACACACAGTCATATGGGTCGTGGTGGATCGGTTCTCTAAAATGGCCCATTTCGTCCCTATGGCTGGACTGCCCTCTGCCCAGGAACTCGCGGACGCCTATATACATCACATCTTCCGCTTGCATGGCTTTCCATCACACATTGTGTCCGACAGAGGAACTCAGTTTACCTCCCGCTTCTGGAGGGCTCTCTGCAAGCATCTGGGAGTAACCCTGGACTTTTCTTCAGCCTACCATCCTCAGTCGAACGGCCAAGTGGAACGGGTCAATCAGATCTTGACCTCCTTTTTACGTCACTACGTCAACGCCCATCATGACGATTGGTCCACGCTTCTTCCTTGGGCTGAATTCTCCCATAATCACCACGTCAGTGAGTCCTCCTCCAGTTCTCCCTTCCATGTCGTCTACGGACTTCAGCCATCGGTCCCATTGCCTGTATCCTCTTCCTCGGATGTCCCTGCTGCTGATGCGGTAGTCCGTGACTTTATAACCATATGGGACTCAGTTAAGGCGTCCCTTGCACGTGCATCCCTGCGGATGAAGAGACACGCAGACAAGAGACGTCTGGATCCTCCGTGTTTCTCCCCCGGAGATCTCGTCTTGCTTGCTTTCAAGTACGTCCGATTGAAGTTACCATCTTACAAGCTGGGTCCTCGCTACATCGGACCGTTTAAAGTCCTCGGCAAGATGAATGAGGTCTCCTACAAACTGCAGCTCCCGGCCACGATGAGGATACCCAACTCCTTCCACGTCTCTCTGCTCAAGCCGGTTGTCCTTGGTCCCTTCTCCGCTGCTGCCAGTCCGGCTCCTCCTCCTATTGCTGATGACGACATCTATGCGGTAAGGGATATCGTGGCCATGAAGACCGTACGGGGTCGACAGTTCTTTCTGGTGGACTGGGCAGGGTATGGTCCTGAGGATAGGTCCTGGGAGCCCAGAGAGAATGTGGGTACTCCTCTGATCCGTGCCTTCCTGTCCCGGTTGCGGGGAGGGGGGCGTGGGGGGGGGGTACTGTCACGCTCCCCGGGTCCTCTGCTCCGCTTCCCGGCTCACCTGCCACGCTCCCCGCTCTCCAGCCTCCATCGCCCGCGCTTCCCAGGCCTCCTGGTCCCCACTCCCGGCGCCCGTCGGCTTCCCAGCCCCAGCCCGGCTCTGCTGCGTCCTCCTCTCAGCTTCCTGCCCTGGCTTCTGGCACCCGGGCCGCGCGCATGCGCATTAGGGCGCGCGCGCGGTCACTGACCCTTTCTTAAAGGGCCAGTGTCCACTGACAGGAAATGAAGCACACAGGTACGGGGTATAAAGGGGTGCAATGTCCAAGGGGGCGGGGCCTGATCTTCATGTTTCCCAAGCTAGGAGTCAGGTCTCCTTGTGTTCCTGTGAGATACTTACCTCTCTCTCTTCTAGAGCCGATACTGCATTGCCATCCGGTCCTGCCGTATCCCGAACCCCGAACGCTGCCTATCTGCCATCCTGACAGTCCGCACCTTCTCTGTTCCCTGCGGTGACCCGTCATCTCGCTCCAACGGTTCCGGACCCCGCCTGACATCATCCCGGCTTCCGAACCTGAGCTCCGTCACCCGGACCACCATCAGTGACCCCGTGGTTCCAGGGACTTCTCCATTGTGCTCTTGTGCGCGGACTGTTCTGCTACCTATAGTGCTCCGGCTACCGGACTCCTTTCCCTCATCGGGGAGTTCGGCCCAGTGGATCCACCTTCTGGGTCTGCCCGTCCACCTGGCCCTAACAATACAACTTCTATGAGGTTGTAAGCTCTCACATGGACCGAGGAGAATCATTGGATGTCATTTATCTCGACTTCGGTAAAGCATTTGACACTGTCCCACATAAAAGACTGATAAGTAAAATGAGAAAGCTTGGGCTCGGGGAAAATGTGTGTAGATGGGTAGGTAGCTGGCTTAGTGGTAGAAAACAAAGAGTGGTTATTAATGGCACATACTCAGATTGGGCCAGGGTTACTAGTGGGGTGCCACAGGGGTCTGTATTGGGCCCCCTACTATTTAATATATTTATTAATGATCTGGTGGATGGTTTACAGAGTAAAATATCAGTATTTGCAGATGATACAAAACTATGTAAGGTAGTTAACACAAAGGAGGACAGTTTGCAACTACAGATGGATTTGAGTAAATTGGAGAATTGGGCTGAAAAATGGCAAATGAGGTTTAACACAGATAAGTGTAAGGTTATGCACATGGGAAGGAGAAACAGATGCTACGATTACTTACTAAATGGGAAACTGCTGGGGAAATCAGACATGGAAAAAGACTTAGGCATCTTAGTGAATAAGAATCTAAATTGGAGTGCCCAGTGTCAGGCAGCAGCCACCAAAGCAAATAGGGTGATGGGATGCATTAGAAGAGGTTTGGGGGCACGAGATGAAAACATCATTCTCCCTCTGTACAAATCACTCGTCAGACCACACTTGGAGTATTGTGTGCAATTTTGGGCGCCGGTGCTGAAGAAAGACATTACTGAACTTGAAAGGGTTCAGAGGCGGGCTACTAAAATAATAAATGGAATGGGTGCATTACAATACACGGAAAGGTTATCAAAATTAGGTCTATTTACTCTAGAAAAGAGAAGACTTAGGGGAGACCTAATAAATATGTACAAATATATCAGAGGGCCATATAGAGATCTCTCCCATGATCTGTTTGTACCAAGGACTATGACAAGAACAAGGGGGCATTCTTTTCGATTGGAGGAAAGAAAATTCCTACATCAGCATAGAAGAGGGTTCTTCACGGTAAGAGCAGTGAGGCTCTGGAACTCTCTTCCTGAGGAAGTGGTGATGGCCAACTCACTGAATGAATTTAAGAGAGGAATGGATGCATTTCTTGTTAGCAAAAGTATAGAAGGTTATAAATAGCATAATCTTACAGGTAGATAGAAGAGCGACCAAGATTATTAGAGGAATGGGTGGGCTGCAATACCAAGACAGGTTATTAAACTTGGGGTTAGTTAGTTAGGAAAAACAAAGGCTTAGGGGGATCTAATCACAATGTATAAATATATGAGGGGACAGTACAGAGACCTTTCCAAAGATCTCTTTACACCTAGGCCTGTGACTGGAACACGGGGGCATCCGCTACGTCTTGAGGAAAGAATGTTTAATCATAATCACAGATGAGGATTCTTTACTGTTCGAGCAGTGAGACTATGGAGCTCTCTGCCGTATGATGTTGTAATGAGGGATTCACTAGTAAAATTTAAGCAGAGCCTGAACGCATTTCTTGAAAAATATAATATTACCAGTTATGTGTATTAGATTTTATGACAGGGTGTTGATCCAGGGAACTAGTCTGATTGCCGTATGTGGAGTCAGGAAGGAATTTTTTTCCCCATTGGAGCTTATTTGACACATTGGGGTTTTTTTGCCTTCCTCTGGATCAACATGTTAGGCTACAGGTTGAACTAGATGGACTTAGAGTCTCCCTTCAACCTTAAAAACTATGAAACTATGAAATACACACTACTTCAGCTCAGGCAATTCCTTGGAGCATAGTTTCTATTGTCAGGGATAGAAAGTGAGGCTTGCTCTGCTGACAAGCTAGCTACAGCACCTGTGCATTGTACACCACCTGTCCATTTTTGCTACGCAATTTTTATTGTAAAAAGTGCTGCCATTTTTAGGGCCATACTTTCATTGCCTGGGATACTACATAAGGGTTCCTCTGCTGTCAAGCAAGCTACACCACCTGTGCATTGTACACCACCTGTCCATTTTTGCTACGCAATTTTTATTGTAAAAAGTGCTGCCATTTTTAGGGCCATACTTTCGTTGTCTGGAATACTACATTAGGGTTCCTCTGCTGAAAGTTTAGCTATACCACCTCTGCATTGTACACCACATCTCTATTTTTGCTACGCTATTTTAAATTGCAAAAAGTGCTGCCAGTTTTAGGGCCATAGTTTCATTGTCTGGGATACTATATTAGGGTTCCTCAGCTGTCAAGCAAGCTACACCACCTGTGCATTGTACACCACATGTCCATTTTTGCTCCGCAATTTTAATTGCAAAAAGTGCTGCCATTTTTAGGGCCATACTTTCATTGTCTGTGATAGTTAGTGTTGGTTCTTCAGCTGTCAATAAAGCTAGACCACCTCTGCAATCTACACCACCTCTCCATTTTTGCTACGACTTTTTAAGTGTCCAATTTGTTCACAAACAAAATGAGTGGCAAAAGGACAGATGCTGGTGGAAAGGGGAAGAGGCGTGTTGGAAAGGGAAAAAAAGTGACTGCTGAGACCTCAAAAAACCCACAACCAATCGTCCCATGTAATTGTGGCGCCCCTGAGGCTTCCGTCGCCACAGGTCATTGCACCCCATCTGCGGTGTGATGCCCATTCTGGGAGAAGAAGAGAGTGAACTCCGGTCCCCTGGTAAATTCACACTACACCCATTGCTAGGGACACACAGGACCAGGGAAAGTGGCAGGCAACCCTCCCATGCTGCATGCTGAGAGGGGCTGTAAGACCCATCCCTGCTCCCATAGGGTGGTAGCTTAGCAACTGGGGAGGTGGGAGGAGCCACCAGAGAGCAGATAGAGAAAGGAAGGTCAAGTTAGTTTCAGTTTACCTCAGGGAGTGAGAGAAGCAGCATGTAGTTGGAGGAGAAGAACGAGAGAAAGGAGGGAGGAGGAGGCCTGCTGAGGCAGGCAAGGAGGAGAAAGAAGAGAAGGAAAGAAAGGGTCGCAGGGCCGCGGGTAGTCCTGTAGGTACCACGAGCTGTCCTTGTTGGGTACCGCTGCCGAGGGCCCAGAGGCGCTACGGGTAGCTGCAGGCTGCGGTGGCCCGTTCCACAGTGACATCGGTGGAGTGATTAGCTGCGACAGGGGACGGTCCCTAGAAACTGGAGGAGTGAAAAGACAATCTCCAAACAGTAAAAACCGAGGCCCAGGGACGTTGTAAGCTCCCAGGGCCAGAACCCAGAGCAGCCCTTCAGAAAAGGGGTAATCAGCCGACAGGTGACCCCCCAGCCTGGAGGCTGTAATGGAGGCCAAGCCAAGTCCAGCTTAACAAAGGCAAGGCTAGTGAAGACAGCAGAGAAAGAGACACTAAGCGGAGGGTACCGGATTTCACACTCTGAATCACCCAGAAGACGGAGGTCCCTGACAGTGGTCTCAGCAGTCCAAGGGTCCTTCCTGCCCTGACAAGAACTGTGAGTAAAGAACTTGAACTGCACCTCTGAAGTTGCCTCAGTTATTTCCGCTGCATAGACATTCACAAGCACCAACTGTGCCCCGGGCATTGCTCCACCTGTGGGGAGCAGTACTACCATTGCTGCCATAACATCATCCCGGTGGCCTCACACAGCAGCGGCGGCTTATTAGCCGCATACCACAGGTGGCGTCACGAACACAAACTTTAACTTAAGCCACATATTCAACTGACACCCACCAGGGCCACGGAGCCGGGCCCAGCCACCACTGACTACCACCGGACTAGTCCGGCCCGGCACCGGGTGTCCCATAGCCCTGGGGTGGGCGAGTCAACTTTGGCGTCACGAACAGGATTTCGTGCCCGGTCTAACCGGGTACTGTGCGCCTGGAGAACCGTGTGACAGACTGTGTACTTTACTGAGAAACCGCCGCCATTAGCGCTGCTGAGAGCGGGAAGAAGGGGGGCGTGCAAGAAGAAAGGGCGCGAAGAGAAGCCCCGCCCCCTTGTCCAAGAAAAGCGAGCGAAGCGGTGCCCGCCATAGAAAGCGGAAGAAAAGGAAGCGGCGACCAAATAAGCTGGCCGGCTGGCAGAAAAAGCTTAAACGCCCGACCAACAGATAAAGAAAAAGAAAATGTACCTGATACTAAGTGGAGCGGTGCCGGCCGTGATGGGCTGGGCGCCAGTCTGGCGCCAGATGCAAGTGCAGCCTCCGGCCCCGCCGCCAAGAAGGGAAAGGGAGAAGCCGAGTGGCGTGGTCGAGCACCCGAGCAGTGATCCAGCAAGCGTTCCCCAGGTCGGCAGCATGGCAGAGAGGCTGCAGGAGTGTACCCCAGGGACCGGGAAGATGGATCCCGAGCTGGACCTGCTCCGGGAGGAAATGCGAATCCTGGCTCGGAGACTGCGTAACCTGCAAGCAGAGGTGGACCGGCGGAGTGAAACATCGATGGTGCCGGAGAATGTGGGCCACAGGATGGAGGCCGCGGAGCAGCGACCGGGTGAGCAATGTGAAGCCCCGACCCGTCCGGACCCACTGACCCACTGACCCACCAAGCGCCACCGCCCTGTCCCTCCACTGTCCCGCAGGCCTTCCCCGCCAACCCCGCTGATGCCCGGTGGGGCACCGGAGGCCTGCCCGAAACCCCCGCAGACGGAGCCTGGGGAGGGGTGGACCCCGACCAGCTAGTGGGCCCCCTACCGAGTCCCCCTGTGAGTCTCCTGGGAGCGACATCCCCGGGAGTGCACTGGGACGCAGCGCCCATAGAGAGTAGGGGACTGCAAAAGCCCCTGCGCCCCAAGGAAACCGCACTGCCAAACGAGCTGACCTGCCGGAGATTGGTGCAGGAGTACCAGCAGGAGCGGGAGGCCCGGGAGGAGACGGCCTCAGAAGAACCGGAGTGGCGCCGCACTATGCCAGCGTGCAGCGTCTCTCCTGTCAGCAGCAGCCGCAGCACTACCTCAAGGCAGACCCAGGTCACAGAACTGAGCAGAGGTCCTGTGACAGCCACGCAAGAAACGCAGACCAGGATCTCCATGGCCTACATGCTGCCCAGGGCCCTGCCAAAGAAGGACCCCTGCAATGAAGAGTAAAGATGAAGAGCTGCTGAACTGTAAATAGCCCCTGTTTGCCCCTCATTCTTTTCGAAGATGACACCCTTTCCTACTGTACTGCCCCTGATTCTTTTTGAAGACGTCACCCCCATGTTATGTGCTACCGGGCCACTGAACTGGAATGTGGGCCCCGGTGGAAGTGTATGTGTTATGTCCTACCAGGCCACTGGACTTAGTGGCTGGTATGTTGTTGATATGTTATATGTAACCAGGCCATTGGACTTAATGGCTGGTTGAAGATGTCACTTTAGTTTGATTGAAAGAAACGAACTGCCGGGCTACTGGACTTGTAGTAGCCAAAAATGTAATTAGTTGCACCTGTTGTGCCCCCTACCAGAATTATGGGGGATGTGCCCAAACCGTGCAATGGACTGGAAGTGCACACTTAGAATTTTTCTTTATAAGAAGTTTGCAACGTTTACTTTCATGTGCCTCCCATAAAGGGAAGAAATGTTTTACTGTTTATGTTATTGCATACAAAAATGTTTTTGCAGTGTCTCCACATGTTTTTGTTGTTTTTCAGCCCGAGGACGTGCTGGGATTTGCTGTGGGGGAGTGTGGCGCCCCTGAGGCTTCCGTCGCCACAGGTCATTGCACCCCATCTGCGGTGTGATGCCCATTCTGGGAGAAGAAGAGAGTGAACTCCGGTCCCCTGGTAAATTCACACTACACCCATTGCTAGGGACACACAGGACCAGGGAAAGTGGCAGGCAACCCTCCCATGCTGCATGCTGAGAGGGGCTGTAAGACCCATCCCTGCTCCCATAGGGTGGTAGCTTAGCAACTGGGGAGGTGGGAGGAGCCACCAGAGAGCAGATAGAGAAAGGAAGGTCAAGTTAGTTTCAGTTTACCTCAGGGAGTGAGAGAAGCAGCATGTAGTTGGAGGAGAAGAACGAGAGAAAGGAGGGAGGAGGAGGCCTGCTGAGGCAGGCAAGGAGGAGAAAGAAGAGAAGGAAAGAAAGGGTCGCAGGGCCGCGGGTAGTCCTGTAGGTACCACGAGCTGTCCTTGTTGGGTACCGCTGCCGAGGGCCCAGAGGCGCTACGGGTAGCTGCAGGCTGCGGTGGCCCGTTCCACAGTGACATCGGTGGAGTGATTAGCTGCGACAGGGGACGGTCCCTAGAAACTGGAGGAGTGAAAAGACAATCTCCAAACAGTAAAAACCGAGGCCCAGGGACGTTGTAAGCTCCCAGGGCCAGAACCCAGAGCAGCCCTTCAGAAAAGGGGTAATCAGCCGACAGGTGACCCCCCAGCCTGGAGGCTGTAATGGAGGCCAAGCCAAGTCCAGCTTAACAAAGGCAAGGCTAGTGAAGACAGCAGAGAAAGAGACACTAAGCGGAGGGTACCGGATTTCACACTCTGAATCACCCAGAAGACGGAGGTCCCTGACAGTGGTCTCAGCAGTCCAAGGGTCCTTCCTGCCCTGACAAGAACTGTGAGTAAAGAACTTGAACTGCACCTCTGAAGTTGCCTCAGTTATTTCCGCTGCATAGACATTCACAAGCACCAACTGTGCCCCGGGCATTGCTCCACCTGTGGGGAGCAGTACTACCATTGCTGCCATAACATCATCCCGGTGGCCTCACACAGCAGCGGCGGCTTATTAGCCGCATACCACAGGTGGCGTCACGAACACAAACTTTAACTTAAGCCACATATTCAACTGACACCCACCAGGGCCACGGAGCCGGGCCCAGCCACCACTGACTACCACCGGACTAGTCCGGCCCGGCACCGGGTGTCCCATAGCCCTGGGGTGGGCGAGTCATAATGAAGAATCAGACTCAGGTATATAAAATCAGAACTCTTTATTATGGAGATTTAATAATCAAATCTCATCTTTTAGTGGATGGTGGTCGGTCACAGCCCAAAATATATAACAAACCATTGAAATAAATCGCAGTAAACCAGTACAAAGCGTTGTGCCGCAGCCGGACTCCCGGCGGGGGTAACTTTTGTACCAAAAAACCACCAACGTTGTTGAATTGACCGCTGCTGTGACTTAATCAAATATTATGAAAAACAAAAATAGTACAAATCATTGTGTCGCAGCCGGACTACCGGCGCAAGTAAGCCAAACCAGTCAAAATAATTGTGTTGAAGCCGGACTCCCGGCGCACATAGCTTTTACCATACCAATCATTGTCTCATAGCCGGACTCCCGGCACAGGTAGCTTTTACAGTACCACTCATTGTCTCACAGCCGGACTTCGGGCGCAGGTAAGCGTCCACACTGAAACCATCAACGTTGACAAAGGGAGGGAGGGTGGGACAGCTGCCTCCGGGTCCCACAGAGTGGGGAGAGACCGGAAAAAGAAAGGATTGAAATTATAAAGGGGGAAGCAGGAGGAGGAGGAGAGAAGAATCATTGGCTGCAACAAACTGGGAGGAGGCAGAAAATTACATGGGACGACCAGATTAACCCCTTATTACGGGGCACAGCAGTCAGGGGGCCCCAGTCAAATACTGGAATGCTCCACAGACTGCTGAGACCTCAAAAAACCCACAACCAATCGTCCCATGTAATGAAGAATCAGACTCAGGTATATAAAATCAGAACTCTTTATTATGGAGATTTAATAATCAAATCTCATCTTTTAGTGGATGGTGGTCGGTCACAGCCCAAAATATATAACAAACCATTGAAATAAATCACAGTAAACCAGTACAAAGCGTTGTGCCGCAGCCGGACTCCCGGCGGGGGTAACTTTTGTACCAAAAAACCACCAACGTTGTTGAATTGACCGCCAAGGAGGAGCAAAGTGCCAACTGTGCTCCGACCCCCACCCAGAAACTAAGGCATGCTAAATACCAACCTGCAAACCAAAGAAATATCAACCCTAAGTCATGTTAAACGTATACCAGTGGGAAACAGAAGCTCTGAATCGTACGCCTCAAATAAATGTGGCACTCCAGCATGAAGTGTACCCAACAATCCATCAATAGCCGCCCTGTCATACCACTCGATGAATGACCTTTGACTAAATCAATACAAGATCACGAGGAATGACCTGACTAAACCAGTATTAGCTCCTAAATCAACCTGGAACTCGTCATAGTGAGAATCTACGAGGAAGAGGCAGAGGTCATCCCAAAAAGTAACATGTAAAAATGCGTCCAGTAAGATCATAACTCTTTTGGCAGATAGTTACTGCCAAAACCGGTCTCTGATGCCTCTCCAATGAACGTCCACTTCCACCTGCATAGCTCTCCATTCTCCGGGCTGCTCATGGTGAGCAGCCAAAAAATCCATAGCACAGATCTGACACCATCTGAAAAAGAGAAAATTGTTACCAAAGCAATAAACTGGTCTAATATACCTGAGGAAACAATCAGTACATAAAGGCTCTGTGATTTGACCTTGGAATCCGAATTGAAAAGACCAACTGCAAAACTTACGGTATCATAACAAAGATCACCAGGACTTGTCCTGGGGAACAAAATTGTATTATTCCACTTCTCCTCCCATGATCGGGACACTGCAAATCTCCCAGTATGCAAAAGCAGCGTAAAGGCGCTTAACCACACCTACCAGAAGTAGCACCTACCTATTTTTAAGAGCTATTTTTTTTTTTTTTTTTTTTTAGTTTGACCATTCCAATCATTTTTATTTCTTTTTCTCATGATGGCCTTATTTCCTAATTTTTGTTGAAATTGATGTATAGTCAGCACCCTGCGTCATATCTGGTGTGCAAATGTGCAAGCTACCCTATACAGTATATCCTTCGCAATTAAATCACAGCCTTTAGTAATGCAAGAAAGTACTTTTTTTTTTTTTTTACATAAATGAAATTGTATAACTGAAATAGACAATACAGTAAGATCAGTCTAGAAGTCATTTCAAGGCACCTGTACATGATTGAGGATACCCTGTAGAGAGAACCTTTGGCAATGTCTGATTTCATCTTAATAATTCCATCACCTGTACAATAAGGAAATACTGAAAAACACTATATATGTATATATGCGTAAAAGACCAGCTGCCAACCATTACATGGACTGGCGAAAATAAATAAAACTATTGGAAACCTAGATTACGCTCATTTGGATTTTTTTTTTTTTTTTTTATTAGTTCTTACTACTTTTGGAAGCAATCACTTAACACTTATCAGTGAATGTATGGAGAAACATTGTTTGCAAAATAAAGGTCAGTAGAAACTAGGGACAGGAGAAAATTGGTCCAAGGATAGAAAACAAGGAACGCAAGAACCAATACCTAAAGGCTCGATGGTGTGAAGAAAGAAAAACACTTAATAGTAAACATATGAAGAAACTGATCGAAAACGAATATCACTCACATCATGTTTTACCGTAACCTCACCATGTTGTGGAGCCACCAAAGACTTCACCAGCATCAATAATCGAGCGCATCATGATGGAAATGGATCCCCTCCACTCGGGCATTGGGGCAAAACTTTCAGAGTATAATGAAAGCAAGGAGGAGCGTAATCAATAATACTTCACGGGTATGGGGAAACCAAACACTAAAGAACAATAACCTAACGGGCGATGTACCGGGGAAGGGTAAGGGGTTTAAGAATAGAAATGCTCATGTTTATGAACCAAAAGCAAAAACAAGTCCAGGTGTGGTATCAAGTGTAGTATCAATGGGAAACAACACAGAAATTCTAGGTGAAGTATTCAAACCCTAGACCCCATAACGCACAGAACCGACAACATTGAAAAGATAAAATCCCAACCCAGGGACTGCAGAAAGGCAATTATAGGATAAAAGGATGTAGCATTATACAATATTTTTATAGGATACCACGATGGTGAAATGTAAAAATGTCCACGAATGGAACTGAACACAGAGCTCTATCTGTAACCTGCACACTACCATTGAGCTATGTCGTAATCACGGCAAAAGGCCAAGTCTGAAAAGGAAAAAACCAGATGGGGGAAAATGCCACCCGCTGAGGGAATCACTACCCGAAATGAACAAATACCCATCACAAAGGGTGCGGCTCCAAATAAGGAACACTGGACCAAACAAAAAGGAAAAAAACGTGGTTAATAAAGTTGAGAAGCATTAAATCATCAAGGTGGCGTATGATGAAAAGACCCCGTCACGTAATTAATGACCATTAAAGGAAAGAAGTAAAATGACTGAATGTAATAACATGAATAAAACAACCCAAAGAAGGAACGTGTCATAAATTAAAGTCTGCAAAGCAACCAAAAATGCAGAAAAAACGGTGACAGTGTGGGACCCGATGTGTGACGATGCATGTTACTGATGTAAACCTGAGAGAGGAGATGGAATCTGATAGCTACAGTATAATCTATATTTCTATATATACACATACAAAAACACACTTGTGTAAATGTCATTATCGGATATATCGGGGTTAACAATGAACCCTTGTAAGACATTATTAGAAACACCATGGTTAAGGCTGAACACATGGATGCAGATAGCCGCGACATCATCTACTAATGAATGGTTAATAATAATTAGGTAGGTGACCTGGCGATAGGGGGCAGCAGAGGGGTGTCCTAACACAAACTGACCCTGAGCGGGGATGGATCCAGAGACCCCAGTATGGGAGAACAAGTAAAGCATCATGGGCAAACCCCCAAAAGCAAATGGCAACCCGGTAACTTAGCGTCTCTCTGAGAAATGCACAGGGATCAAATACTTGACGCCATGTTCTCATCCATTGCACTTTAATTGGTGGATGCCTACCTGCTATAACCCTCACACCAAACCGCTGTACGACAGGCTATATAACTAGTCATAGCGCAACCCTGAACTGGAAACGCCTGTTTGGTTTTTTTTTTTTTTCTTCATCTGCAGGTTCTTTTAGGATACTGTGGTTACTAGCAGGGGTTAGTGTACACTTAATTCCTGGGGATCTGGTTAACTAAAGCATTTTTTTATTTTTACTGACATCATTATAGTTGTTATTATTACTATTATTATAAACTGGGATCATGGAAGACTAATCAACCCAAGGGTACTCACCGCTGTCAGGAGGAACCAGGAGAGTCTGGCTGGCCCAGACAGATGCTGGAGGGTCGGCGGGAGGACCTGTAACATGCCCTTCTGTGGGGCCTTGCCAATGATTAAGGGATTCTTCAGACAATGAAGGTGAACGCCGTGGCAAACGTCTTGAGCGATGACTCCTTCCTGAAGGCCTGTGGTAATGCAAACGACTGCTCCGGCTATTACAGGCCGGCCAGCAGTGACTGATACCGAGGAGCGTCACCGTGCGGAGCGGGTACCACAGCTGTAATGGCAGCACCGCCATGTCGGGGATCCAGCACCCGCATGCTCAAGGACCAAGGAGGGGGCAGGGAGGGGGTTAAAGAAAGAGCCATGCCAGCAGGAGGCAGCACATGCAGTTTAGGGGTTAATAATGGGGGGGGGCAGAAGCAGTAATGCAGCGGTTTTATAGCTGCGGGGAGGGGAACATGCACATCACGTGTGTTTACTATTATGCAGGGCATGGACCCCACTGAATGAGACGCTGCGCTCGCCCATTATAGAGGCAACTAACGCTGCAGGCTGGGTTTGATAGTTGGGGGCGGGATATAGGTGGGATAGATTCTACAATGTGTGGGCTCCATGCCGCCCAACATTTCCAGGGGGAATATACTTTTTTTTTTTTTTTTTTTGTAAATGTTCTATTTATTTATTGTTACATATAGACTATAATGGGGGTAGGAGGGTGGGAATTATTATAGTGGACACAAGGAAATATCCCATGTCCATCAACCAAACCAGCCACATCCACCACCTGAAAGGAGCCCATACACTCCAGAACTAACCACCTGGGAAGAGTCCATACATTCCAGGCTCATCCACCCGGAAGGAGCTCATACACTCTAGGACTAACCACCTGGGAAGAGCCCATACACTCCAGGCTCATCCACAGGGAAGAAGCTCATACAAGGTGGGTGCAGGTAGTTAAAAATAGTAGAGATGCACTCCCTGTATAGAGGGGGCATGGCAATCCCTCAGTGATGGTGGGCGGGGCCAGAATGGAGCGTCCACACAGTCCAACCACGGGTTCAGTGCAGTTACTAGGGCATAGCACAAAGGGTGGGGGCGATGCTACTGCTCTCTGTTACTGACAGGAGCAGCCAGGGACAGACCATCAAGGCTGGGAGGGAGGAGGGGGAGGTGAGTGAGGAGTTGCACGCTGCCTCCACTGGGCCTTAGATGCAGGCAGGCACGCTGACCTCCTGCTGGCATGGCTGTGAGCAGGAACAGGGGCTTAACCATCAGGAGGGATGGGACACTGGCCAGAGATCTGAGATGACAGCCATGCATCCCAATCCCTCCTGATAGTCTGGGATGGCAGTGGTTAGATCGACTGCCGTACTCACTCTCTCCAGGTGCACAGCGGGGACAGCTGCCTCCGGGTCCCACAGAGTGGGGAGAG
This sequence comes from Anomaloglossus baeobatrachus, assembly GCF_048569485.1. Classification (NCBI taxonomy): domain Eukaryota; kingdom Metazoa; phylum Chordata; class Amphibia; order Anura; family Aromobatidae; genus Anomaloglossus; species Anomaloglossus baeobatrachus. Next base: position 70,588,908 of record NC_134362.1, on the reverse strand, counting down.
ACCGGAAAAAGAAAGGATTGAAATTATAAAGGGGGAAGCAGGAGGAGGAGGAGAGAAGAATCATTGGCTGCAACAAACTGGGAGGAGGCAGAAAATTACATGGGACGACCAGATTAACCCCTTATTACGGGGCACAGCAGTCAGGGGGCCCCAGTCAAATACTGGAATGCTCCACATTCTGTCCGAGGGGTAGGTGGTAAAGCAACAGTAACATCTGCTGAAGAAAGGTTATCTTCCAGCAAAAGTAATATGTCTACTACTTTCCGTGGACAATCTGATGTGATCCCTAGAGGGGTGAGAATCGGGCGGGCAAGAGGGGGGGGAGGGGGAAGAGGAGAAGCGGGGCAATCCACATCAGACATCAATTTCTATTATTACTACATTATAATGTAGCATACATTAGACATAAACACCTCCCTGTAGCGGGATCCAAGCCAGCAAACCACAGAGAACAAAAACATTAACCTAGGGCTTCAGAGGAAGCAGGCATAGGAAATCTGTTCGTTCAGACCCCCAGGGTGTACAGACTCCATCCTAAAGATCCATTCACATTCTTTTCTTAGAAGGGCCTTATCATGGTCGCCACCCCTAGGATTGCTCTTAACCACCTCCAAGACTCGAAACATTACTTGGTGGATATTCCCCCCATGGTGAGAATTCATATGCCTCCCCAAGGAGGTATCCCGTTGGTTACGTATGTCGCCAAGATGTTCTCCCACCCTCCTACGCAGCTCTCTCTTTGTTTTACCCACATAGTCCATGGGACATGAGCAAGTGGCCACATATACCACTCCCGTCGTTTTGCAGTTTGCAAAGGACCTTAGGAAAAATTCCTTCCCGTTCTTTGCACTCCTTACGGACTTCGCAGGTCTCATTGAGTTACAATATGAGCAATCACCGCACCTGAAAAAACCGCAGAGGCCCCTATCCAACCACGTACCAGGATACTTGGGTCTGATATAACAGCTATGGACCAATCTGTCCCTAAGAGACCTGCCCCTCCTGTACGTGATGCTCGGTTTTTGTGAAATCATGTGCCTCAAATCAGGGTCCAAAGTGAGGATGTCCCAGTGTTTATTAAGCACCCTGCAAACCCTTTCGTTCTGGCAGTCAAATGTGCCAATTAGTCTGGTGATGTCATCCTCCTCTTTTCTCTTTCTGCCACAGCCATGCAGGAGTGCCATTCTATCCTGTTTCTCTGCGTGGTCTCTGGCACAATATAGCACTTTAGGGGGGTATCCTCTATCTGGATCCCGCTACAGGGAGGTGTTTATATCTAATGTATGCTACATTATAATGTAGTAATAATAGAAATTGATGTCTGATGTGGATTGCCCCGCTTCTCCCCTTCCCCCCTCCCCCCCCTCTTGCCCGCCGGATTCTCTCCCCTCCTGGGCATCCTCCTAGTTCTACATCATATCCGCTGTTGGTCCCCTCCCAGCTCCTCAGCTCCTCAGCTGTGTGCGCCTGTGTGACGCCGCTTCCGGTTTCGTTCTTGGACGCCGCTATGGAACGCAAGCGGCGTCCGGCCGAGGAACGCAATAGGGGGATGTTCCCAGGCCTTGTTCCTGATACCACATGTGATTCCGGTTCTCAGATCACGTGAGCGGAGCATGGAATGTTAAGTACTTATATGCTTATACTGTTATCGCTTTACTAAATACTTTATAGATTTTGGAATGGGATCATCATACTTTATTATATCTGATTGGGGACTATATCCTGTCATCATATACCATGAGGGTGTAGGTTGGTGTGGATGGGGGCGTGCTTGTATGGGGGGATGGGATGGGGTGGATTGGGTGGAGGTGGGGGCGGGCCACATTTGATACATTACAAAAGGAGACCTTAGGGGTGCTTCACACACAGCGAGCTCGCTGCCGAGATCGCTGCTGAGTCACGGTTTTTGTGACGCAGCAGTGACCTCATTAGCGATCTCGCTGTGTGTGACACTGAGCAGCGATCTGGCCCCTGCTGCGAGATCGCTGCTCGTTACACACAGCCCTGGTTCGTTTTCTTCAAAGCCGCTCTCCTGCTGTGACACACAGATCGCTGTGTGTGACAGCAAGAGAGCGACAAATGAAGCGAGCAGGGAGCAGGAGCCGGCGTCTGACAGCTGAGGTAAGCTGTATCCAAGATAAACATCGGGTAACCAAGGTGGTTACCCGATATTTACCTTAGTTACCAGCCTCTGCAGCTCTCACGCTGCCTGTGCTGCCGGCTCCGGCTCTCTGCACATGTAGCTGCTGTACACATCGGGTTAATTAACCCGATGTGTACAGCAGCTAGGAGAGCAAGGAGCCAGCGCTAAGCAGTGTGCGCGGCTCCCTGCTCTCTGCACATGTAGCTGCATTACACATCGGGTTAATTAACCCGATGTGTACTGTAGCTATGGTAGGAGAGCAAGGAGCCAGCGCTCAGTGTGCGCGGCTCCCTGCTCCCTGCACACACAGCTGTGCGCTGGTAACTAATGTAAACATCGGGTAACCATACCCGATGTTTACCTTAGTTACCAGTCTCCGCAGCTTCCAGACGGCAGCTCCGTGCAAGCGCAGCGTCGCTTGCACGTCGCTGCTGGCTGGGGGCTGTTCACTGGTCGCTGGTGAGATCTGCCTGTTTGACAGCTCACCAGCGACCATGTAGCGATGCAGCAGCGATCCTGACCAGGTCAGATCGCTGGTCGGATCGCTGCTGCATCGCTAAGTGTGAAGGTACCCTTAGTCTATCAGGTCTTCCCTCCTTATTGAGACATCATGCTATCCTGAACAAAAAAGACCGCTGTCGTGGAAACACATATGCAGCTATCATATGGCCGCTGAAGCACGTCCTTGACACATATAATGAATACAAGAAAGCAAAAGGACTTAATGTGCATATAGTAGTCATAGTAAGTCAGAATCACAACCTGAATTGATGCATATAAACAATTATTTTTATTGTAGAATATATAAAAACAGGTTGGATTTCCATAATATTAAATATAAATATACAGTATTTAGAAAAAACACAGGGAATTGAGGACAAAAATGTAGCACATTCACCCAAACATGTATAGTGTAACAAGCTAGAGATGAAAAACCCATGGAAGTGTAAATGGCATTTATGTTTATAGCCAACTATATTTAATAGATATAAGGAGTCTCTTTGTCTTTATATCCAGAGAGTGGTGATTGTAATTATCTGAACCTTCACATATTCAGCCATCTGAGCTTGCCCTATGATTCCCATGGCTTGTCATTTGGATATATGACCTTTACACTTCCATGGGTTTTTCATCTCTAGCTTGTTACACTATACATGTTTGGGTGAATGTGCTACATTTTTGTCCTCAATTCCCTGTTTTTTTCTAAATACTGTATATTTATATTTAATATTATGGAAATCCAACCTGTTTTTATATATTCTACAATAAAAATAATTTTTTATATGCATCAATTCAGGTTGTGATTCTGACTTACTATGACTACTATATGCACATTAAGTCCTTTTGCTTTCTTGTATTCATCATGCTATCCTGATAACGATTGGCAGGTTGTATATCAAGCCTCCTGATGATCCGCTGCTGGAGAAACGCGTTGAGGCAATTCTGGGGCATATCTGGGACGCGCACGTGACCCCTTGCACGATAAGTGTTTGACTACCTCCTCTTTATCAATTTGATTGACCCTACCTGGTTGCTCTTTTTTTTTTTAACTTCGTTTTATTAATTCCAAAAACATGTGGTACAGAATAAATCACACATAGCATTACTCAAGTACTTTCCAGGAATGTCTGTCAATAGCATGAACAAATAGTAACATTAACGGATAAGGTAATAAGATTTTCATAGCACTATCTGCACCTCTGTCGACCTTGTCAACTGCATGCTACAACACTGCCAGTACATACTGATATATATATATATATATATAGCATGTAGTCAATTTTAATCAATGTAATCTGTAGTCTCTAAACCTAAAGAAAACGAAAATTAGTAACAATAACTATTCCTATTCTATACCGCCTAGCTATGCCACTGGAATGCGCTTCATTATCCAATACTGAGTATGAATCTATTATTGTAACAGTAATCAACCTGAGGCTTCTTCGAGTGTGCCGGGGGAGGAGTTCCACATATCCCAAATTTTCCTGAATTTTTCCGGATGTCCTCTATTAAAGTATACCACCCGCTCATATGGAATTATCAAGTTAACCAGTTTAATCCAGGCTCGCACAGTTGGATTTGAACCCCCCATCCACCTCAAGGCAATTAATTTCCTGGCCAGGAACAATGTCTCTCTAAGAAGTATTCTTATGTAGTGATCTCCCATCCCGTCCTCCATTACTCCAAATAGGCACAACAGAGGGTTGCATGGAACAGGCATCAACACCATTGAGGACAACTGGGAAGTCACTTCCTGCCAATATGTGTATATGATCGGGCAATTCCACACCATGTGCAGAAAGTTTGCGTCTGGTCCATGGCATCGTGGGCATTCCGACGATCGGCGCTGGCCCATAGTAAATAAGCGAGTGGGAGTTAAGTATGCCTGATGTATAAAATAGCATTGTATCAATCTATTGTTGATGGACGGAGATACCATAGTTGGAGACTCCAGTACCTCATCCCACTCCTCTCCCTGTAGACAGGGAATTAGGAGCCTCCATTTATCCTGTACCGGCAACGGCACCGATTCCACTCCAACCGATAACAGGTGTGTATAGATAGCTGAAATCATACCCCGGGGCCCCTGTGACTTCAGTATGCCTATCATTGGGAACAACGATATCAATGCCCCTGACCCTGTCCTCCGCAGGTGAGATTGAATCGCTGTACGGAGCTGCAGATACCTAAAGAATTGTGAGCGTGGAACATTATAATCGGTTTGTATCTGCCCAAAAGATTTAAAAACAGCAGTTCCTGATACATAAAGATTTCCCAACTCGAGGACTGTATGAGCTATCCAAAACTGTGCCGACGGGTGGTCCTTTAGGGTAGGAAAGTAACCATTGCCCCATAACGGCAGCTCTGCCACTGCCCCCTCAAAGCGCGTTACTTTTTTGGCTTGTCGACACACTGATCGTGCCAACCTTAAAATAGGCAACAGCCTCGGGACATTCGCCCTGTCCGACTCCAGAAAGCCCAACAGACAGTCTGCCCCTACCGCACGTGTCAAATGATCCTCCGAGTTAGGCAGCTGACAGTCCAGCATCCATGTACCCAGCATCTTGAGTTGTCCTGCTAAATAGTATAGGAAAAATTCTGGTAAGGCCATCCCTCCCAATTACTTAGATCTCTGTAGGATGGACATCCGGAGTTTAGGCCGAGCCTTCCCCCAAATAAAGGATGAGGTGAGTGAGTTAAGTGTGGAGAAGAAGGACCTGGGCACCAGCACCGCACTATGTTGCAGAGCATAACTAAGCTTAGGAAGCAAAATCATTTTAATTAAAATTATCCTTCGGACCACTGAGAGTGGCAATTTTCCCCATAAGTTATACTTAAGTTTGACATGATCTAAAAGTGGTAATATATTCATCTTAAGATCCATTGTGTGGTCTTTCTGAATATGTATACCTAAATATTTGAAGCTAGATACAACAGGCAAGGGTGACATATCATCCATCGGGACCTCTGACCCATGTGTTAATGGCATTAGGGCTGACTTGTCCCAGTTAATATAAAGGCTGGGGAATTCTCCAAATCTATTTATAGCTTCAATGACGACTGGCAAAGTGGCACGTGCCCTATCCATGAAGACAACCATATCATCTGCGTATAGGCCAATAGTGTCTGTGCGATCTGCTATGGTAATTCCCGTGATAGATGGATGAGTACGGATCCGAATTGCCAAGGCCTCGATAACTAAGGCAAATAGGGCAGGAGACAAAGGGCACCCCTGACGTGTACCTCGTCCCAAAGAAAACAGTGCAGATGATACATTATTGACTATGAGTCTAGCTGTAGGGGATCTATATAACATGTGAATCCAGTTACTGAACTTTGGGCCAAAAGCAAACCTCTGGAGACAAGCTGATAAAAAAGGCCATTCCACCGAGTCAAATGCCTTGGCCGCATCCAGCGAAGCCAAGGCCCACTCGTTATCTGGAACCAATGTACTGTACTGCACTATAGACTGGACCCATCTAATATTTATAGAGGTATTTTTCCCTGGCATAAAGCCGGTCTGATCCGGATGTACTATGTCCAGTATGACAGAGTTGAGCCGGGATGCCAATATTTTGGTGAAGATCTTATAATCAACATTAACTAATGATATAGGTCGATAGCATCCACACTCCAAAGGGTCCTTTCCCTCTTTCTTCAAAACAATAATATGTGCCTCATAGAAGGAAGCAGGCAACAAGCCACCATCAGAGAAATGCGAGAAAACTTCCAGAAGAACCGGGGCCAGGGTCTCAGAATACTTGACATAGAATTCTATAGGAAAGCCATCCGGGCCCGGGGCCTTCCCCCTTGCCATCTCAGATATGGCCGTAGTTATTTCTTCTACTGTAATATCTGCATCTAGGAGCTCGCACTGTGCCTGACTCAAAGTGGGGAACTCTAAATCTGCAAGATAGTCTAAGCAGTCCTGGGTTCCATGAACGCTTCTGGAGCTATAAAGTGTTTTATAAAAGGTGCAGAAACTTTGTAAAATGTCTGCTGAGGATGTGACAATTGTACCATCAGCTTCTCGTATACCCAGTACTGTATTAGAAGCGTTTTGCTGTCTAACCATATATGCCAACAATTTACTTGACTGGTTCCCCAACTCAAAATATGACTGCCGAGTAAAAAACAGTTTACGCTTAGACTTGGTCTCTGAGTGTTGCACATACGATCTATATGAATGTAACCATTCCGTCCTATTCCCCTCTGTCGGGTTTGATATATACCTTGCCTCTAGGGTCCTAAGTCGCCCCTCCTGGTTGCTCTTTATTACGCATTTGCACTTTGGTATGCATTTGTGATGCCCTGGACAAGCCAGGGGTCACAGGTCATCACACCACCACACCCTACATCCCAGTTAGGAACACCAAAGCTACTAAAATCCTTGTTGCCTTCCTCCAGGGGCTGATGTTCACACCAGGGGGTGGGCCAGGCGGTTGGCTCCACCCACCGAGGAGTACACAGCTCTGGAGGTGGGAAGAACCAGCAGTTAAGCTAGGGGAGCGAAGTAGAAGGAAGTGATAGAGGAGCTAAGTGAAAGTGAAGTAGTAGTGGAGCAAAGAAGAAAAAGAGTAAAAGTGAGCGTAGAAAGCCCTGAAGTTACATAGTTACATAGTTACATAGTTACTTAGGTTGAAAAAAGACCTAGGTCCATCTAGTTCAACCTTCCTCCACCAGTTCTACATTTAGTCACTAAGTCATTTATAACCAACAATGTTTTTGTACTGAGGTTGGTCCGGCTCAGTGCAGGACAGAGTCAGCAAGGTCAGCAACGGCGGTGATAGTCTGGAGGGGGACTGCTCGGAGGTTGCTGGAAGGACCGCGGACGGGTAGTGGCCCGGCGGTCTGGAGCAGTATACGAAGGACAGTCAGCACCAGGGCAGGGGCCTCTCGGACCCCGGCAAGGCTAGGAGTCGCCATAATTTGCCAAATCCGTCAGTGAAGGGGACGTCGATCCCCCAACAACCAAGTCCCGACTGAAGGCAAAAGTCCAACCATTAAGGAGGAACACCGCCACCGCCAGGGCACCAGTTCCTCGGGGCCAGCGTCTGCGGGCAAAGTAGGGCTCCTCCGGCCCATATCCAAGCCGGGGAGCAGGTTACCGGTGGGAACCCATCGCTACCAACAAAGAAACACTAGGTGCAGGTCAAATGGACATCACCGTTACCTACTGGGAGAGCAAGTGCAGCCGTCCGTGGGAACCGTCTTTCCAGCCGTGTGGTTTACCGTAAAACTGTGTCAACGTCTCAGGCTGAGTGAGTACCACAGTGCCGCAAGGCACCGCGCTGCCCCCGCGTCCCTGCGCCCACCAAGCCCTGCATCTCCCATCTCATCACTGGGCCCCGGGATCACCAACCCCTACCCACGGAGGGGCAACACAACAACTGGCTGCTCCATACCACTCTTCCCGGGATCCCCATACAGAGCAGCGGTGGTGCCAATAAATCACCACAACCGTGGGTGGCGTCACGGACAATAAACCATCCCCACACCCAATAACCCCCTTTCACTCACGGGCGAGGAGCGCCGCTAGAGTCCCCGGGATCCGGCTCATCGCTCGAGCCACCGAGCAGCAGCAGGCCGCAGCAGCCGCGGCAGCCGGACCTGAGCAGCAGTGGGAGAGCGCGGCGTCCCCTCCTCCGCCCGCGACAACTTGGCATCACGAACAGGATCTTACCGCTCTGCCGTTGGGTAGAGGTGCGCCTTGTGACCGCTGGAGGTATCCGGCTGAAAATTTCCAGAAGTCGCCATCTTTGGCGCGAAAAGTTCCCGCTCGAGCGTCTTCTCGAGTAGCAGAGGCGCGAAGGCCAAAACTCCGCCCCAATAAAGGAGGGGCCGGAAAGAAGCTAAGGGGGACGCAGATAGAGAAATGGCAGCGTCCTCGAATTGGAGTACGGGAATACCCGCCACCGGAGTACCCAAGCTCTGGGGGAAACGGGGCGGAGTAGCTTTTGAGGACTGCGGCCCGGGTGAACTCCCCGCCGGGACCGCTGCGTGGCTGGAGCGGGAGTTGGGCCGGTTCTGCGTGAAGGTGAGGGCGCAGAGCCTGCAGCAGTTGATGGACTGGAAGGCAGAGATACGCAGGATGGTTGCCGTAGTGGGTACCCGTGAGCAAGGGGCCGCTGCGGCCGTGCCGCGTCGCGACCAGTCCACCCAAACCCCCGAACCAGCCCTGATTGAGTGGGAGACGGACATCAGCGCCGCGGCCGGGGGGCCTGAGAGAATGCCGTTGATGGAAGAGGAGGTCCCAGGTGCGCTGCCTCTGCCGCCATTCCCAGCGGCTGTCAGTGGTTTGGGGTTGAACTGCCAATGGAAGGAGAACCCCATGTACCGTTCGGTCCCGGAGTGGGCCGATCCCCTGCGGTGGTAGCCGCCTCAAGGGCAGCGGATGCCCGCTGCAGCAGTCCCCGTTGGGACCACCAGAGTGTTGTTGAATGTTTGGAAAAAGTTTAAAAAGTTTTGAGAATGATGAAAAATGATGATTACCGTGTACTTCACCTGATTAACAGTGATTGAACCGGCCGGAGCCGGCACCGTTGTCCCCGTGGGGACCGTTTAAAAAGTTAGCATGGGAACTATCCATGGACAAGCCCGTGAACTTGCAGGGCAACTACAAACGTTAAGTGGCTTGTAAATAAGTTGTTTTACCGTACCGTTTTCCGCAGTTGCCGCCTCCAGAGAGGCAGGTTGGAGGGAGGGCCCTCAGCAGAGCAGGCTGGGGCCCAGCCACCAAAGGAACCGGTGGCTACCCTCTGGAGGGGAAGGACAGATCCCGCTCGGGTAACTTGTGCTGGACTGTGGGTCAAGGGGTGCTGCCTGGGCTTTAGGGGCAGCATCAGGGCCAGGTTGCTTGGGTGGGAGAGAGCGGAAACCGTACCCGTAAAACCGTTTAGTAACGTTTAAGAAATGTGGCTCCCGTTGTGGGATGATGTTATAATAAATATGTTACCGTTTACTTTTATACATTTACAGAAAATAAAACCGGTGTTGGACGGGCAGCCCGCGGACGGTCTGCATTTTGCTAAGGGGGAATGTGACGCCCTGGGCAAGCCAGGGGTCACAGGTCATCACACCACCACACCCTACATCCCAGTTAGGAACACCAAAGCTACTAAAATCCTTGTTGCCTTCCTCCAGGGGCTGATGTTCACACCAGGGGGTGGGCCAGGTGGTTGGCTCCGCCCACCGAGGAGTACACAGCTCTGGAGGCGGGAAGAACCAGCAGTTAAGCTAGGGGAGCGAAGTAGAAGGAAGTGGTAGAGGAGCTAAGTGAAAGTGAAGTAGCAGTGGAGCAAAGAAGAAAAAGAGTAAAAGTGAGCGTAGAAAGCCCTGAAGTTGGTCCGGCTAAATGCAGGACAGAGTCAGCAAGGTCAGCAACGGCGGTGATAGTCTGGAGGGGGACTGCTCGGAGGTTGCTGGAAGGACCGCGGACGGGTAGTGGCCCGGCGGTCTGGAGCAGTATACGAAGGACAGTCAGCACCAGGGCAGGGGCCTCTCGGACCCCGGCAAGGCTAGGAGTCACCATAATTTGCCAAATCCGTCAGTGAAGGGGACGTTGATCTCCCAACAACCAAGTCCCGACTGAAGGCAAAAGTCCAACCATTAAGGAGGAACACCGCCACCGCCAGGGCACCAGTTCCTCGGGGCCAGCGTCTGCGGGCAAAGTAGGGCTCCTCCGGCCCATATCCAAGCCGGGGAGCGGGTTACCGGTGGGAACCCATCGCTACCAATAAAGAAACACTAGGTGCAGGTCAAAGGGACATCACCGTTACCTACTGGGAGAGCAAGTGCAGCCGTCCGTGGGAACCGTCTTTCCAGCCGTGTGGTTTACCGTAAAACTGTGTCAACGTCTCAGGCTGAGTGAGTACCACAGTGCCGCAAGGCACCGCGCTGCCCCCGCGTCCCTGCGCCCACCAAGCCCTGCATCTCCCATCTCATCACTGGGCCCCGGGATCACCAACCCCTACCCACGGAGGGGCAACACAACAACTGGCTGCTCCATACCAGTCTTCCCGGGATCCCCATACAGAGCAGCGGTGGTGCTAATAAATCACCACAACCGTGGGTGGCGTCACGGACAATAAACCATCCCCACACCCAATAACCCCCTTTCACTCACGGGCGAGGAGCGCCGCTAGAGTCCCCGGGATCCGGCTCATCGCTCGAGCCACCGAGCAGCAGCAGGCCGCAGCAGCCGCGGCAGCCGGACCTGAGCAGCAGTGGGAGAGCGCGGCGTCCCCTCCTCCGCCCGCGACACATTGACATTTTATCATTAGACTGGCTTCCTAAAGCATAAGAGCTGTCTGACCAATTGCACTTTATTTGCTCTTGAAGCCGGGCTTTGATTATACTTTTTGCACATGATATTGCATTATGCACTTTAACTTGATGGCTGTTTGCACTTTATCAAATATGCGTATTAAGTTGCCATCTGAGCATTAACTTTATGCATCTATTTACATTTGATACCCCTGGTCTATAATCATTCCAGGGTGCATCAGGGCTATTTGAGGTTAGTCTGAGTCTGGTGGTCACGTGCGTCTGTCCCAATTTTCCTGTCCACTCGTTTGAATGTGCCCTACCCATTACTCTTTATTGTATCTTTCATGACTGCTTTGAGGGCCTACTAGGGAATTCATAGGGACAGCCACCGTTGAGTGGGGGCGCCATTTTCGTAGACATCAGGGTGCCAACCCCCGCGGTAGGTAGTGGACAGGAGGGAGGTATATCGGATAGGGTGAGAATTTTACCCTCCTCCCTTTCTTTTCTTCTATAATTGCACAGGGTTTGTGGATATTTTTAATCAGAAACTAATAAATTTGCATTTTAAAGAGCATAATGTAGACCCTCATTCCCAAACTGTAACCCCTCTTAGTGGAGACAATGAGGAACATTCTGATGACGATGAGACTCAAATACCTGATTGGAATGACAACGTAACTATTCGGTCACGGCAGGAAGAGGTTAGCTCTGAGGACGATGGGAGTTCAAACACACACGGTGATGATGAGGTTGTAGATCCAACTTACTGTCAACCCACAGTCAGGCACTCGAAGTCAGCAGAGGCGTTGAAGGAGGATGCGACTGATGACGAGGTTAGCTTGCGCCTTCCTGGACAGAGACGGAATACTGGAAGGTCGTCAACAACAGCATCCTCAGCCACAACTCTGCCTCTCAGCACAAGTAGGGGTGGCTCTGCAGGTCGCATGGGCTCTAAGCCTTGCCTAGCCTGGTCCTTTTTTTACATGGCAAAGGATCTCCCAACTCATGTCATCTGTAAAATTTGTCGCCAATCTCTAAGTAGAGGCCAAAACCTTCCTAGTTTGACAACTTCGACCATGAACCGTCACATGGATATCAAGCATAAGTCCCAGTGGGAAGCTTACTGTGCTACAATGCGGCCTAGCAGAGCGCGCCAACCACCGTCTGCCCCTTCAAGTGCATCCGCGCACTCTTCATCCTCTATGACTGTGGGGACAGCAGTCACACATGCTTTGTGAGGCAGACCTTCTTCCTCCTTAACCGCAACAGGCAGTGTGATTGGCAGGTCATCAGTTGTTTTGGAAGTGGAAACAGCTACTGGTGTTGAGCTCTCTCAAACATCGAGAGCACCAACTTTGGATGAAGGCAACATTATGTCTTCACCTGCACTTTCCTCACAGACCTGCAGTTTTCCAGGGACACCATACCCAATGTCGTCTCAGCACAGCAGCCAGCCCTCGGTCCCTCAGATGTGGACAAATAAAAGACCATTTCCTCCTAGCCATGACAAAGCTAAGAGGTTGACTTTCACCCTCTTCAAGCTGTTGGCTACAGAAATGCTGCCTTTCCGTCTTGTGGACACAGAGAATTTTAGAGACCTTATGTCCATCGCAGTGCCCCAGTACCAGATGCCCAGTCGCCACTACTTCTCCAAGAAAGGTGTGCCTGCGCTACACCAGCATGTCACACACAACATCATCGCTTCCTTGAGAAACTCTGTGTGTGACAGGGTGCATTTCACCACAAATACTTGGACCAGTAAGCATGGACAGGGGCGTTACATGTCGCTGACTGGGCACTGGGTAACTATGATGAGAGATGGAGAAGGGTCTGCTGTACAAGTCTTGCCGTCCCCACGAGTTGTGCGTCAATCCTCTGTACGTAGAAGTTCCTCAACTACTTCTGCCTCTTCCACCTCGTCTGGGTCCTCCACCTCCGCCCAAAGCCTGTCTGTTCAGGCCACCCACATTGTAACCGCGCACAAGGAATCCTGCACACCTCCTTACTATGCTGGCAGCAGAGCTCAACGGCATCAGGCGGTCTTTACGTTGAAATGTCTGGGAAATAAGAGTCACACAGCTGAATAGTTGTGGTCAGCTCTGGAGACCGAGTTTCGTAAATGGTTGTCTCCACTCAACCTGCATCCAGGGAAGGCCGTGTGCGACAATGCTGCAAACCTGGGTGCGGCCCTTCGCCGGGGCAAGGTTACACACGTACCTTGTATGGCTCACGTGTTGAACCTTGTTGTCCAGCAATTTTTAACCCACTATCCCGGCCTATATGGCCTTCTGCACAGGGCACGGTCACTATCTTTTCACTTCCGCCGTTCAAACGGCGCAGCTGACCGACTTACATCGCTACAGAAGTCTTTAGGCCTGTCGGTTCACCACCTGAAATGCGATGTGTAGACACGCTGGAATTCGACTCTCCACATGTTGCAGCGACTGTGGCAGCACCGCAGAGCCCTTGTTACGGGGGACTGTCTGATAATAAAACCTAAGGGAGTAACAGACAGTCAGGGTCCACCGTTCAAAGACTCTGCTGCAGACTATGGCAGAGTGCAATACCTCTGTTAAACTCACAGAGGAATATAATTAGTAAATAAGGCAATTCCTCCCTTACTTGGAGGGTGTGTGGAATGGTCTCTGTTAATAATCACAGAGACAAAGGCAGTGAGTGTGAAATGGGACCTACCTAGGTCCGTTCCTCTAGTGGTGCCAGGAAACGGACAGCAGCGTAAGCCGCACAAAGCTCCTACCTGCGTTCGCTCCACTAGTGTGCGAGGACACGAACCACTAGATATGGCACCTGCCTAGGTCCGCTCTTCTAGTGGTGCAAAAGAGATGGACAGCAGCATAAGCCACACAAAGCTCCTACCTCTGTTCGCTCCCCTAGTGTGCGAGGATACGAACAACTGCTAGACGCAGTATAAGGAACGTTACCCTAGCGGCAACGTCCACCTACGAGTAGAATCACAAGGCCCAGCCAGACCATGTGCCTCAGGCACCTGCCTATGTCCGCTCCCCTAAGAGGTAAGGATATGGACTGCAGCCGAAGCTGTAAGGTATAAGAATGCTACCCTGCCGGTAGCGCTCACCTAGCATAGACAGAGAGATGCCTAGAGGAACGTGCACAGAGCGTCTACTCTCATGCATGAACCAAGAGGACAACGCCGTGCGGCGTGCGTCAGGGTCTTATATAGACTCTGTGCCTCATCCAAGATGGAGGACACCAGAGCCAATCCGCTGCCAGAATGACAGGAATGACATCACGCTGGCCTATCACCGAGCAAAGCGTCACAAGCACATGACCAGCGACCAATCGGCATAGAAGGTGTCAGAGACATGTGACCACGTGTCACAAGCACATGACCAGCAGCCAATCGGCATAGAAGGTGTCAGAGACATGTGACCTCGTGTCAGCGATGATGTCACCCGCACATGTGCAATGGCTCCAAGATAGGACTTAGTCTCCAGCGCTTGCACATGTGCAGTAGCAAGAAATCTGGACATAGTCTCCAGTGCTCGCACATGTGCAGTAGCAAGAAATCTGGACATAGACTCCAGTGCCACAGCAACCGTAACAGTACCTCCCCCTCAAGGGCCCCCCTCCCGGCGACGCAGGTAATCGGCAACTAAGTCGGGAGCATGGACAGCCTCCTCAGGCTCCCAAGAGCGATGTTCCGGGCCGTAGCCCTCCCAATCTATCAAGAAGAACCTGCGCCCTCTAACCATCTTAGAACCAACTATGGCTCGTACCTTATAGCTAGAGCGAGAGGAATCAGAGGCAGGAGAGTGCACTTCACGAGCGTGAGGTAAAATAGCCGGCTTTAGCAGTGAGACATGGAATTTGTCATGGATCCTAAGATGGACGGTTAACTTCAATTGGTAGACTACAGGATTTACCTGTCGAAGAACCTCATAAGTACCCAGGAAGCGAGGAGCAAATTTGACAGAGCTCACTCTAAGTCTCACGTGTTTTGCAAAGAGCCACACAAAGTCCCCCGGAGAAAAGACAGGAGCCGGGCGACGAAACCGATCGGACACCGTCTTCATAAGGTCCTTAGCTGCTTGGATCGACTCTTGAGTCCAATCCCAAACCTCTCTGGCATTAGTTGCCCAGTCGGCCACAAGAGGAGGAGGTGCAGCAGCGGGAAACGGTACCGGTACCCTAGGGTGTTGCCCATTATTGAGTACGAACGGTGTCTGCCCAGTGGCCTCAGCCAGCGAATTGTTAAGGGCAAATTCTGCCCAGGGTAGGAGGGAGGACCAGTTATCGTGGTTCTCAGCAACAAAATGTCGAAGGTATATAATCATGGATTGATTGGTACGCTCAACCAAACCATTGGTCTCCGGATGGTATGCCGAAGAGAGATTCAACTCAATTGTCAGAAGGCTACAAAGATCTCGCCAGAAACGGGAAGCAAATTGCGGGCCTCTATCACAAATGATATGATCTGGCATCCCGTGAAGCCTAAAGACATGCTTGAGGAATAGTTTGGCTAGTACCCTGGAAGATGGGATTCTCGATAACGGTACGAGATGAACCATCCGGGAGAAATGGTCCGTAATGACCCACACAAATCTATGTCTCTGTGAACACGGAAGATCACCCACAAAGTCCATGCCTACCACCTCCCATGGTCTATCTGGCACTGGTAAAGGATGCAAGAGCCCAGCCGGTCTCTGCCGTAATGGACGGTTGCGAGCACACAAGTAGCAGGAACCGACATATCTCTTGATGTGGCTGGCTAAGTGTGGCCACCAATACCACCTCTCCAGTAACTCTCGTGTCCGCCTAATACCAAAATGCCCACCCACCTTTGAGGTGTGGGCCCACGACAGTATATCATTCTGTCGATCAGGCGGAACAAAGGTCTTCCTCGGTGGGATTTGGTCTAACGTCACAGGGGAGAGCGTATGAAAAACCCTGGAGGGAAGGATAAGACGAGGTTCGTCAATCTCTTCCTGGGTAGAAACCATAGACCGAGACAGGGCGTCTGCCTTGTTATTCTTACTCCCAGACAGATAGTTGATGGAGAAGTGAAAGCGGGAGAAAAACAAGGACCAGCGGGCTTGGCGAGAATTGAGACGCTGAGCGGTTTGTAAGTACGTCAGATTCTTATGGTCTGTATAGACCTGGAAAGGATGTTTCGCTCCTTCCAGCAAGTGACGCCACTCCTCCAAGGCTAATCTCAGGGCGAGCAGTTCCCTATCCCCAATGGTATAGTTTCTCTCTGCCGGTGAAAAGGTTTTATCAAAGAAGAAACACGGCCTTTTTCTACCTGCACCGTTCTTTTGATACAAGACCGCACCAGCACCCACTGAAGAGGCATCAACCTCCAAGAGGAAGGGCTTATTCTCATCGGGTCTTTGAAGAACGGGAGCAGTTGAAAAGTGTCTTTTTACTGCCTCAAAAGCCTGAGATGTCTCAGTAGACCAGACTTTGGGATTAGCACCTTTCTTAGTCAAGGCCTGTAATAATTTATGAATCCTAAGAAGCGTTGCACCGCCTTCAAGGAATGAGGTTCGGACCATTCCAGGACAGCAGAGAGCTTCGCAGGATCCATAGCCAGACCCTCTTGTGAGATAATGTAGCCCAAAAAAGGCAAGGATGACTGCTCGAATACACATTTTTCGAGTTTAGCAAACAATGAGTGCTCCCTTAAACGGGAAAGGACACGAACGACATCCTGACGATGAGTCTCCAGATCAGGAGAAAAAATCAGGATGTCGTCCAGATACACCACTACAGAGGATAACAGTAAACCCCTGAACACATCGTTTATGAAGTCCTGAAATACTGCGGGTGCATTACATAAACCAAAAGGCATGACGAGGTATTCATAGTGACCGTCTCGGGTGTTAAAAGCGGTCTTCCATTCGTCACCCTCTCGAATTCGTACCAAGTTATACGCACCCCGCAGATCCAACTTCGTAAAAACTTGAGCTCCCCTCAGTCTGTCAAAGAGCTCCGAAATTAAAGGTAACGGGTATTTGTTCTTTATTGTGATTGCGTTGAGACCCCTGTAATCTATGCAGGGACGCAAATCACCCTCTTTCTTCCGAACAAAGAAAAACCCAGCTCCCGCGGGAGAGACAGACTTACGAATGAACCCCTTCTCTGAACTCTCTCTTATATAGGTTGACATGGCCTCCAACTCAGGTATCGACAGGGGGTAAACCCTGCCCTTAGGTGGAACCGAACCTGGGATAAGGTCTATGGCACAGTCATACGGCCTATGGGGTGGAAGAACCTCAGCACCCTGTTTGGAGAACACGTCAGCGAAATCCAAATAGGGTGTAGGTATGGGAGAGAGATCAGTTGATGCAACCGCAACAACCTTAGGTGGTAAGGGAAGACATCAGGACTGACATTTCGAACCCCAACTAATAATGCTGTCGGACTCCCAGTCAATGTGAGGAGCATGAGTCCGAAGCCATGGGAGACCCAGAAGGACGTCGTCTATACCCACAGGCAAAACAAGAAAAGAAATCTCCTCTATGTGACCCTGAGACAGGGAAAGGCGCAAGGGAACTGTCCTCAATGTAATGGAGTCAGACAACATAGTTCCATTAACAACACGGACAGGAATAGGCGCCTCTAACATGATAGAGGGAATATTGTGTCTCTTTACAAATCCTGAGGACACAAAAGTCCCGTCAGCTCCAGAATCCACAAAAGCCATAATAGGCTATGTATTCTCAGAGAATGAGAGCTGACCTGGGACACTACACTTAGAGGGTGCAGAAGACGTCTCTAGTAACCCCCCTCTAATGGTTACTAGGCTTGGGAGTTTCCCTGACGGCTAGGACACTTGTTGGCATAGTGCCCAGCCTGACGACATACGTAACATATAGGAGGACCAGACTTGCGTAGTCTGGAGGACGTATGACCTAACTCCATAGGAGTGGGAGATGTTTCAGATGCTGAGGAAGATGGTAGTGGACCCTCAACAACTGGAATAGCCCAATGCTTAGGGCGTGAGGAAGAGACCTCGAGTCTACGTTCCCTATGGCGTACGTCGATCCTCGTTGCTACTGTGATCAAGTCTTCCAGAGAAGCAGGGACCTCACGAGTAGCAAGAGCATCCTTAACATAGCCTGCCAACCCTCTCCAGAAGATAGCAATCAACACCTTCTCTGGCCAATCTAGTTCTGCCACCAGAGTTCTAAAAGCAATGGCATAAGAACTAGTGGATAACGAACCCTGAGATAGATCTAACAGTCTCAGAGCCGCATCATGGGTAACCTGCGGACCCATGAATACCGCCTTAAGAGCATCAAGAAAGTCTTGATGTCTCATAGTAACCACATCAGAGCGCTCCCATAGGGGAGTCGCCCATTCTAAGGCTTTGTCCTGAAGTAAGAAGATGATAAAGCCTACTCTGGACCTCTCCGTAGAGAAGCGAGAAGAGTTGACCTCTAGGTGTATCTGACACTGACTAATGAAACCACGACATGATCTGGCATCGCCAGAATATCTGTTTGGCAGAGCAAGTCGAGGATCATGTGCAGATGTCACCATGGTCTGAGGTTTATCCTCTATACTCTTGAGCCGTGACTCAAGTACTTGTATGTAACGATGTAACTGCTGATATTCTGCCATAACTGCCAGACCCTTGGCTCAGTCCTAATGTTACGGGGGGCTGTCTGATAATAAAACCTAAAGGAGTAACAGACAGTCAGGGTCCACCGTGCAAAGACTCTGCTGCAGACTATGGCAGAGTGCAATACCTCTGTTAAACTCACAGAGGAATATAATTAGTAAATAAGGCAATTCCTCCCTTACTTGGAGGGTGTGTGGAATGGTCTCTGTTAATAATCACAGAGACAAAGGCAGTGAGTGTGAAATGGGACCTACCTAGGTCCGTTCCTCTAGTGGTGCCAGGAAACTGACAGCAGCGTAAGCCGCACAAAGCTCCTACCTGCGTTCGCTCCACTAGTGTGCGAGGACACGAACCACTAGATATGGCACCTGCCTAGGTCCGCTCTTCTAGTGGTGCAAAAGAGATGGACAGCAGCATAAGCCACACAAAGCTCCTACCTCTGTTCGCTCCCCTAGTGTGCGAGGATACGAACAACTGCCAGACGCAGTATAAGGAACGTTACCCTAGCGGCAACGTCCACCTACGAGTAGAATCACAAGGCCCAGCCAGACCATGTGCCTCAGGCACCTGCCTATGTCCACTCCCCTAAGAGGTAAGGATACGGACTGCAGCCGAAGCTGTAAGGTATAAGAACGCTACCCTGCCGATAGCGCTCACCTAGCATAGACAGAGAGATGCCTAGAGGAACGTGCACAGAGCGTCTACTCTCATGCATGAACCAAGAGGACTGAGCGCCGTGCGGCGTGCGTCAGGGTCTTATATAGACTCTGTGCCTCATCCAAGATGGAGGACACCAGAGCCAATCCGCTGCCAGAACGACAGGAATGACATCACGCTGGCCTATCACCGAGCAAAGCGTCACAAGCACATGACCAGCGACCAATCGGCATAGAAGGTGTCAGAGACATGTGACCACGTGTCACAAGCACATGACCAGCAGCCAATCGGCATAGAAGGTGTCAGAGACATGTGACCTCGTGTCAGCGATGATGTCACCCGCACATGTGCAATGGCTCCAAGATAGGACTTAGTCTCCAGCGCTTGCACATGTGCAGTAGCAAGAAATCTGGACATAGTCTCCAGCGCTTGCACATGTGCAGTGGCAAGAAATCTGGACATAGTCTCCAGTGCTCGCACATGTGCAGTAGCAAGAAATCTGGACATAGACTCCAGTGCCACAGCAACCATAACAGCCCTGGTGCAATACGTTATGACGTATAGCCTGGGCCAACGAGATGCAGAGGTGGGGAAGATCACGCTGATGGAGTGGTCTCAGATCAAGGACCTATGCACCCTTCTGCACAGTTTCGACATGGCGACGAAGATATTTAGCGCTGACAATGATATTATCAGCATGACAATTCCAGTCATTTACATGCTGGAGCACACTCTAAACAGTATTCGGAGTCAGGTGGTGGGACAAAAGGAAGGGGAGGAAGTACAGGAGGATTCATATGTGGAAGGGATACCAAGATCTACAAGGTCCAGACGGTCAGCAGCACCAAGGCGGCAGGCATGTGACGGTGGGGGAGAGGGATTAACAAGGGCGCATGGTAGCAGCCAAACTGTTGAGGAAGGTGCAGGAGCCCAGGAAGAAATAGAGGACGAACTGGAAATGGGCATGGAAGACTCAGCAGATGAGGGAGACCTTGATCACATTTCGGTTTTTCGAGGTTGGGGGGGAGATGTCAGAGGAAGGAAGCATGGTTATCACCTCGCCATCACAAACACAGCAATGACTTGGTCCGCATGGATGCGGAAGACACATGAGCGCCTTCTTGCTGCACTACCTACAGCATGACCCTCGGATTGTCCGAATTAGAAGTAATGCTAACTACTGGGTTGCCACACTCTTAGATCCCCGGTACAAGTCAAAATTAGGCGAAATAATTCTAGCCATAGAAAGGGACGCACGTATGCAGGAGTATCAGCAGAAGCTGTTATGCAATCTTAGCTCGGCTTTTCCATTAAACACCAGTGGTGTACAGAGTGAATCTCACAGTTGTAACTTGCCAACCATGGGACTGTCGAGTCATCATCAGTCAAATCGTACCAGCAACACCGTATCTGGTGGTAACACCAATTTTATGGAATAGTTTCATGATTTTTTTAGACCATCCTTTGCAAGGCCACAAGAGACAAGAAGTCTGACACATAGTCAACGGCTGGAGAGGATGTGTGGCGCCCTGGACAAGCCAGGGGCCACAGAGAACAACACCACCACACCCCACACTCCCGGTCAGGCATACCTAAGTCAGACAAAATCCTTGTTGCCTTCCTCCAGGGGTTGATGATCACACCAGGGGGGTGGGCCATGTGGTTGGCCCCGCCCACCGAGGAGTTCACAGTCCTGGAGGCGGGAAAAGTAGTGAAAGTTGGCAGATCAGTTAGGGAAGTGTAAGTGGAAGGAAGGAAAGTGGTAGTTGAGCAGACTGAAGTTTGTCCGGGTGTGTGGCCCAGACGGAACAGCAAGGCTGGCAGACGGTGGTGACCGTCTGCAGGAGTGGCCTATCGGAGTTTACCGTAAGGACCGTGGACGGGCGGTGGCCCGGCGGTACCGGACCGGTACGCAAGGAGAAGCCAGCACCATCTGGCAGGGGCTTGCGAACCCCGGCAAGGCTAGGAGTCGCCGTGAATTTGCCAAATCCGTTAGCGAAGGGAACCTCCTGGGTTTCCCAGCAACCAAGTCCCGACAGAAGGCAACCGTCCAACCGAGAGAGGGAAACACGGTCACCGCCAAGGCTAAAGTTCCCAGGGCCAGAGCCTGCGGGCAAAAGGGGCTCCTCCAGCACCCATCCAAACTGGGGAGCGGGTTACCGGTGGGAACCCATTGGAACCGTTACACAACACAGGTGCAGGGAAAGGCAGTCACCATCAACCTGCCGGGAGAAACAACACCGCAGCCGTCTGTGGGACCCGTCCATCTAGCCGTGTGTTTTACCGAGAACTGTGTCCTCATCATTGGCTGAGTGAGTACCACCGTG
The DNA here is from genome assembly GCF_048569485.1 of Anomaloglossus baeobatrachus. Classification (NCBI taxonomy): domain Eukaryota; kingdom Metazoa; phylum Chordata; class Amphibia; order Anura; family Aromobatidae; genus Anomaloglossus; species Anomaloglossus baeobatrachus. The sequence goes on along the minus strand of NC_134362.1, from coordinate 70,567,403 downwards.
CCGTGCGGCACAGCGCTGCCCCCGCGACCCTGCACCTCACCAGGCCCCGTAACCCGCCTGCCATCCATCCTTACCCCATCACCGGGCCCCGGGACAACCAACCCCCCTACCCACGGAGGGGAGAACTAACATCAAAGCTGCTCCCTGTCACCGCTCCCGGGATCCCCGTCCAGAGCAGCGGTGGTGTCACAACCTCACCACAACTGTGGGTGGCGTCACGGACAATATCCCTAAACCAATCCACCCCCCCTTTCACTCACGGGCGAGGAACGCCGCTCGAGTCCCCGGGATCTGGCACACCGCTCGAGCCACCACCGAGCAGCAGCAGCAGCCGGACCCGAGCAGTGGGAGAGCGCAGTGTCCCCTCATCCGCCCGCGACAGATGATACAGGAGTATCTCTAAGTGAATATAGATGCCATGACTCTGCAACTGGAGCCTTGCTCATTTTGGGCTTCCAATCTTGAAAAATGTCCTGAGCTTACCACTTTCGCCTTGGAGATCTTGTCATGACCAACAGCCAGTGTTCTCTCGGAACGTGTCTTCAGTGCTGCTGGGTGTGTGCTGACAGATAAGTGTGTCGCCCAGGGATAGGGGGTACTCAGATCCGGGCAAAGGGGTCGCTTCTAAAAGTATCACGATGGCGTGAACCAGTCTGTGATCCCAGGCTCCACAGCAAAAAGGGGATTACATACAGGGGAGATTTGGTAGTCTATGTTCCGTGACACCACCTGTGGTGTGCGGTGAGGTAATGGAGCACCGCCGCTGCCGGTCACAGGATCCCGGGGATGGTAATGGGCAGCAAGGTGGTGATTTTCCCTCCACGAGTATGGTGTTGATGTCCCAGGATCCCGGTGTGATGGATTGGGGAGTAACGGGTGCAGTCCACGGCTTTGACCTGGTAGTGCAGGAGTACTCACAGTATAAGGCAATAACTGACACGAGTCCAAGAATTAACCAAGTTGCTGGTAACTGGTGCCCACGGATGCTGTGAGGATGGGTCCCACACCCGTGTGTGTAATTCGGGTGTTTTTCTCCTGCCTGTTGTCTGTGTCTGCCGACAGTTGGCACCGGGGGGGCCACTACCCTCTCCCCAGTCCACTTCGGGCTCCACAAGCGGCTGGCCTATTCCTGAGGCCCTCGCTACCACTTCTCCTAGCTCCCCACGGGAGCTGCTTCTAGACTTCTCCCCTCCAGCAGACTGACTGAAACTACACTTCTCTCCCCAAGCTCCTCTCTCCCCCTCCCATTTTCCTGAGGAGGGGGCAAGTGGGGCCTGATTGGCTGGTGTGTATTGGTGTGGGAAACTCCCCAAGGGAGAGTGAGCTCTGCACCATAAAGATGTATGCAGACCTCTGTGACACCCTGGTTTTGCCAGGGCGGCACATAAGCGCACGCGTCTGTCCAGTGACAATGTGGACAGATTAATGTTCATCAAGATAAACAAGTCATGGAACCGCAAGGAATTTTCTACCCCCGTGTCATCCTGGGAAGAGTAAAGGCTTGTGGATTTGGATTATGCTTCATGCAAATCAACCTGTCAAGTTTGAAACTGGGGGACAACTGATGCCACTTCAGTGGTGTCTGTGGCCCAATTTTTGGAAAAAAGGAGACTCTGGTTGTAGTCCCCTTTTTGTTTTTTTAAAAATGTTCCAAGATGAACAAGTCATGCATCCGCAAGGACTTTTCTACCCCTGTGTCATCCTGGGGGGAGTAAATGCTTGTGGATTTTTGAATGTGCTTCATGTAAATCAACATGTTAAGTTTGCAACTGTGGGACAATTGATGCCACTTAAGTAGTGTCTGTGGCCCAATTTTTGGAAAACATGGAGACTCTGGTTGGAGTCCCCTTGCTATGTTTTAGATGATCGTTCATCAAGATGAAGAAGTCATGGATCCGCAAGAACTTTTCTACCCCTGTGTCATCCTGGGGAGACTAAGGCTTGTGGATTTGGATTGTGCTTCATGCTAATCAACATGTCAAGTTTGCAACTGGGGGACAACTGATGTCACTTAAGTGGTGTCTGTGGCCCATTTTTTGGAAAAAAGGGAGACTCTGGTTGGAGTCCCCTTGCTATGTTTTAGATGATCGTTCATCAAGATGAAGAAGTCATTGATCAGCAAGGACTTTTCTACCCCTGTGTCATCCTGGGGAGAGTAAATGCTTGAGGATTTGGATTGTGCTTCATGTAAATCAACATGTTAAGTTTGCAACTGTGGGACAATTGATGCCACTTAAGTAGTGTCTGTGCCCCAATTTTTGGAAAACATGGAGACTCTGGTTGGAGTCCCCTTGCTATGTTTTAGATGATCGTTCATCAAGATGAAGAAGTCATTGATCAGCAAGGACGTTTCTACCCCTGTGTCATCCTGGGGAGAGTAAATGCTTGAGGATTTGGATTGTGCTTCATGTAAATCAACATGTTAAGTTTGCAACTGTGGGACAATTGATGCCACTTAAGTAGTGTCTGTGCCCCAATTTTTGGAAAACATGGAGACTCTGGTTGGAGTCCCCTTGCTATGTTTTAGATGATCGTTCATCAAGATGAAGACGTCATTGATCAGCAAGGACTTTTCTACCCCTGTGTCATCCTGGGGAGAGTAAATGCTTGAGGATTTGGATTGTGCTTCATGTAAATCAACATGTTAAGTTTGCAACTGTGGGACAATTGATGCCACTTAAGTAGTGTCTGTGCCCCAATTTTTGGAAAACATGGAGACTCTGGTTGGAGTCCCCTTGCTATGTTTTAGATGATCGTTCATCAAGATGAAGACGTCATTGATCAGCAAGGACGTTTCTACCCCTGTATCATCCTGGGGAGAGTAAATGCTTGAGGATTTGGATTGTGCTTCATGCAAATCAACCTGTCAAGTTTGCAACTGGGGACAACTGATGCCACTTAAGTGGTGTCTGTGGCACATTTTTTGGAAAAAAAGGGAGACTCTGGTTGGAGTCCCCTTTTTGTTTTTTTAAAAATGTTCCAAGATGAACAAGTCATTGATCAGCAAGGACTTATCTACCCCTGTGTCATCCTGGGGAGAGTAAAGGCTTGTGGATTTGGATTGTGCTTCATGCAAATCAACCTGTCAAGTTTGCAACTGGGGGACAACTGATGCCACTTCAGTGGTGTCTGTGGCCCAATTTTTGGAAAAAAAGGAGACTCTGGTTGGAGTCCCCTTGCTGTGTTTTACATGATTTTAGAAGGGCATGACATACCTATATCTGTGTCTCCTCCTCCATTTACTCACTAATCTAGGGTTTAATACCAGCTGTGCGCTGTTATTAACCCCTTATTACCCCGATTGGCACTGCACCAGGCCAAAGGGCAGGACCGGTAATGTACCGGGATTGTCACATCTAATAGATGCTGCAATACCGGGCAGCTGCGGGCTGGAATACCAGCCCCCAGTCGGTGTTATCATGGCTGGGGATGAAAATTGGGGGAAGTCGGGTTTTTTTTCTTTTAAATTTATTTCAAGTAAAAAAAAAAGCTGCATATGGTTTCTCTTAGACCGGAATCACACTTGTGAGGGATTCATGAGAGTCTGCCATGTCAAAGCCTTGCACGTGGGACTGTGGGCACTGGATACACAGCACAGATACAGCCCGACAGCTGGGGCTGCAGCCGCGGGCTATATCTGTGCTGCCGATGATTCTATTTGTTTATTTTTTACCACCATACTGACGTGCAGCCACTTGTACTGCTTTCCCCGCCCACTGCCCACCGGCCGTCCTGCCGCCTGTGATTGGTTGCAGTCAGGTGACACGCTGCTACTCAGGGTGGGGGCGCGTCTAACTGCAACCAATTACACGAGCCGGTGGGCAAAGTAATGAATATTAAATTGTCGGGTCCAGAAGGTAAAAGCGTGACCCGGAAGGAGTGTGCCGCCATGACACAGCCTCAGTGAGTATACCACGCGCGCTCCTGCCCCCATATACCCTCCACAGATGTTTTTAATCTCCGGATTCTGGTGCCCATTGACTTATATGAGCATCGGATTCCGGAGCGGATCGGACTTATTTTTAAATCTATCAGTGATCCGCCGATCCCGGTTTTTGGGGCGTTCGATCAGCTCTATTTATGTCGTGACGCCACTTGCGGGTTGCGGTTATGGTGATGGAACCACTGCTCAGTCTCTATGCTGGGTCTGGTGTTGACAGTAGCCTGGATGTTGGGCCCTCCGCAAGTAGAGCTGTGGCCCCAGGGGGTTAGGTGATCGATATAGGCACGGAAAGAAAGGTAGGCCACACGAGTGGTTGCTGTATAATTGTTTCTCTTTACACACAGTAGACGGTAACTGGTACCCAGAGGAAGGCTGGCATTCACCTCTGGTTCTCTTAGTCCCAGTGCCGGTTGATGACCTAGTGGCTTCTTTCCCCTGCACCTTTCTCTAGTTGGTCGGTCCCCGTGGCTTGGAGCATCTGGGGGTCTGCACCTGTTAGTCTTTCAGTCTTTAGTCCGTACGGCGGCAGTGTGAACCCTGTAGGGTCAGTGTTCGGTTCCGGTTCCTGGTTCTCCCTTTACTGCTGGTGCCCCAGAACTTTACGGTCAGTGAGGTCCTGGATGGTCCCCTCACTGTGCAGGTCTTTATCAGGTCTGCCTGGAGAGTTTGCCTGACCTAGGGCCATGTACCCCGTCGGTGCTATGGTTCCTGAAGTACTCATCCGTACCTCCCCGGCAACCACATGCCTGGGCGCTCAGGTCACCGTTACACTGCCGTGTCAGAGCAGTCGCGTATGTTCCTTCTCACTTCCACTAACTAACTAACTGACTGTTTGTCCCCTCCCACCTGGTCGTTGTCTAGTGGACTGGATCGGCTCCACCCCTGGGTGGCCATCCATGGAGTCCAATTCTAGTCTGTCACCATTCTGTGGGGATGAGGGAAAACTGGGATTATAATGTGTTTTGCTGTTACCAGCACTGGTCTTTCAAGTCCCTAAGGGTAGGCCCTGCATCTTTGGTGGGATGCAGTACCTTGTAGTGCCCTGATGGGTTCAGGGGTGCTACATTTACCTATGAAACTTTTAATTCTTGTTGCTTCTTAATATATATATAGGTGAGGGGATCCATCCTGTAGTCCGTGCCTCGGCCATCCCCACAGAGCAAGGGGGCTATTGTCTTCGCTGGTTAGGGGGACCTAGCTGGGTGCGAGGAGTATTGTCATGTGGATCATAACTTTGAAGCGGCTGGATGTTAACGATGGCTCTAGCAACTCAGGTCCCTCCGGCAATGAAGACAAACACAAAGACAAACAGTTATTTTTATGGTTAAATCTTAGTTCAGCAGTTTCAACTTTACAACTGAGACAGTGGGCACATTCTCATAGTTTCAGCTTCAGCACACTTTAGGTTTACAGCAACAAAACTTCTCATTATGGGCACAACATCTTCTATATTTTTTGGATTACAAAGCATATCATCAACTTTAAATTTAACTCCTATTGGATGGGTGGCGCCGTTCTCCGGGACCAACACCTCCCCTTTCGGCCATCTTGGTCTTCCTTATTCTGAAGCCAGTCCTGGAGAACGGCGCCACCCATCCGACTGCTGTGCACCGGAGCGACCTTCTAGGTGAGTATTATAATGTTTTTGTATGTTCTACACAGCAGCCTGGGCTCTTATATACAGCATGTTAGAATGCTGTATATAAAAGCCCAGTAGTGGTGGCCACAGCTTATAGGCCGAAAATGTGGTGACAGGTTCCCTTTAATGAACACAGAAAGGTCAGATTTTGGTAAGACAAACGTTTTGTCGCCCACAGAAAGTTATGTGAATTTCAAGCAAATAATGAACTTCTAATACAAAGATATGTTGCATAACATTGGTGAATGAAGTTGTGGTGCTATTAGAGCCATATTTAATATTTTGTGTGACTTCTATGAGCTAGAAGGACTGCATCCATGCGGTTCAACAATGAGTCATACAATTTATTGATGAAGTCATCAGGAATAGCAAAGAATGCAGTCTTACATGCCTCCCAGAGTTCATCTAGATTCTTTGGTTTTGTCTTCCAAGCTTCCTCTTTCATCCTACCCCAAACATGCTCAATGATGGTCATGTCTGGTGACTGGGCTGGCCAGTCCTTGAGCACCTTGATCTTCTTTGCCAGGAAGAACTTTGTTGTAGAGCGATGGATGTATGAGATGGAGCGCCATCCTGCTGCAGAATTTGACCCCTTTTATTATTGGGAATGTACAGTAAGAGTTAACTAATACTTCTTGATATTTTAGGCTATTGATATTCCCTTCCACCTTGCAAATGTTTCGCATACCCCCATCCTGAATGTAACTCCAGACCATGATCTTTCCACCACTAAACTTAAATGTTTTCTGGGTATTTTGGATCCATATGGGCTCCAGTAGGTCTCCTGCAGTATTTGCAATGGCTGTGGTGTAATTCAATTGAATATTCATCAGAGAAATCCACCTTCTGACACTTTTCCAGCGTCCATCAGTTTAGCAGGCTGTGGGACTTGGCAAATGCCACACGTTTTTTTAATTGTCTTTTGTTTAGTGCTGGCTTTTCGGCACTGATTCGACCATGGAAGCCATTTCGAGACAGAATCCTACAAACTGGTCTAGTTGACACAGGTTCTTGAGGTGACCAGGCCTGTTGGAGCTCTGCTGCAGTGGAAGAGGGTCTGTCTTTGGATTTTCTAACCAACAAATGTTCCTCCTGAGCAGTTGTCTTGTGGGGTCTGCCGGACCTAGGCTTGTCAAAAACATCTTCAGTCTCCTCAAATCTTTTTTTAATTCTTTGTACTTGACGCTGAGACACATTAAAGCCACGTCTGCAGTGGATCTGTCTTCAGCCTCTTGAAAATCAAGGCTTTGGTTACAGGGTGGATTTTTGGCATGTTGTCAGATGTCAAGTTGCAGTTCAAGTGAAGGTCTGGGGTGCTGGGTTTCTTTTTATACACACCCACTAATTAACCGATCATTTAGAGAGCACGGTGAGGATGTAAACTAGGATTGGGTGCATTATATGACAAGGCGACAAAACTTTTGTCTTGCCAAAATCTGACCTTTCTGTGTTCATTAAATGATCAATATTTCAGCTTTGCAGCAACTTTATTTTCATAACCTAAAACAAATTTGGGAGGGTTTCAGCTTTCAAAAGAGAAATTTATAAAACCAATGGATCAATTTAAAGTCAGGTTATAAGCTTTGATTTACATAACATGGATAAGCAACAGAACTTCTGTCAGGGAGTGTACTTTTTGGGATAATGCACACCTATAAACTACTGTCCAAGGTATTAAACAAGCTACACACCCAATCTATTCACTAATCAGTCGCTAACTATCTAAGATGGAGTCAGCCTGTTCCCTACAACTGGCTCCTGCCTCAGTGGGCTGATCTTACACTTGGCTACTGCTCATCCTTAATGTTGCTGCAGACACTATTTAAACCAGCCACTAGATGGCGACATTTCCTGGAACATCCAACAGCAATCCTTCACTGTATATGTACATCTCTACATAGCAATCCTATTGTACACATTCTATACAGTGAAATGCGTGTCTTCAGATCAGGAATCCGGCCACCTCCCAACATGGCCATCAAACAATGTCTGTTATGTATCTATGGGGATATGGGATACATATATGATCATATAGAATGTAAGCCCGCAAGGGAAGGGCCCTCTCTATACCAGTCTGTTATTGCTAGTTTCTTTATTGTAATATATACTTGTGTTTTGGATGTAACCACTTATCATGTACAGCACCATGGAATCATTGGTGCTGTATAAAGAAATAATAATGTATAATGGAATGAATATGCTCACAAAAATAGGACTTCCATATACCCAGTTGAACTACTTATTCATACATTGTCCATACCTCCCAACTTTAAAAGAATAGAAAAAGGCACAAATTATGTGTGCAGAGGCTAATTGCTAGAACTGCTGCCTACAAACAAGGAGTTACAAGTTTGAGTCTTGGAGGGACTAAAGAAGAGAATTGTTTATTCAGATTATGTATGTGTACAGAGAGATGGCCGCCCTGCCCCCGAGGAGCTGCAGAGGCGGCGATGAGAGATGAGAGGAAGTTAGGACAAATCTCTGACATGCCGGAACAATGGGACTGAACCCTCAAATCGGGACAGTCCCACTAAATCCAAGACAGATGTGAGCTACACAATGTGGTACTGACTAGTACAACACTCAAAAATCTCCGTCAAGAACAGTAGCATGTATGCGAGACCACCACCACTCCATTTAAAAAGCTATAAGTGATAAATGCTGTTCAAGGATATGCTCCTAAGGGATTTGGATTGCTACTTCCAATAAGTGGCACTAGAGTTCGTCTTCTTCCTCCCTGAAGAGACAATTTGAATATATTCCAGTGGAGCAGTGCAGCTATAAGCCTCCTCACCACTGACAGCCAGATGGGTTTGTCAGTCTCTGCAAGGAGAAAAGTTCTCCCCTTAGATCCCACTTTAGCTTCTCATACAGCCAGATCAGATCTCATACTTTGCACTGATGAGAGGCAATCACCCCAAAACACTGTGTCTGCAAATTGACGTTCTGATCTGTCATAAATCCTAGGTCAAATGACAAAGCTTGTTAAAGAGCCACTTTTGACTTTTAGGATTGCTACTTCCAATAGGTGGCACTAGAGCTCGTCTCCTTCCTCCCTGGAGGGACAATTTGTCTGTTTATATGTATTTTTGTGAATTTGTCTTCAGTTACTGTATGTATATCTGCGTACGCCTGTATGTGTACTTTATCTGTGTATATATTTGTGTATGTGCATGTCTGCATGTACATGGGGCCCACTGCGACTCGTTTGCCCAGGATCCGCGAAAACCTGCAGTCGGCTCTGACCTAAACACAACTTTGGCTTGCACACTCAAAGACCACTCACCCAACCAGGACCACTGCAACCAAACCCTTCACCCCTTGCTCTGTGGAGGTGGCCAGGGCACAGACAACAGAGGAAGGATCGCTGGAGAGAAGCCCCTCACCCGCGACTACCGCCCCGTTCCACCCTTATGCACCATTCATACTCCTCATGTTTTAAGCCCTAAGACAGTGATAAATCATGGTGGAGAATATTAGAATGTGTAACTAGAGCCACATCATTTTTTACCTTAGTGAAAATCTACTTGAAATTCTTAGAGGCAATGGCTGGGAGCAGTCACTGGTAGGCTACAGAGTCCATGGCGCAGGAAGTGGAGAGTAGCCACTGAAGCCAGTGATTAGTTGCACTTCAGCCCTATGTTTTTAATTGAAGGCTCCATATTGTATCATCTATTGTCTTCTATGAAGAGAATAAGTAAGGGTCTATATCCTGTAGAAGGATCCATATTATATACTATTGCCTCCCATGATCTTTTGATATCTATGGTTAGAATATAATCAGTGATTTCTGCATTCTCTGCCTGCGAATGATTGAAATATGAATGACTGTGAATGAAAAGAATGATTTGTAGCTAAGGTTGACTTGGCAATTTACAAAATATACGTCAGTAAAATTTCTAGAAAAACTTGCTACTTACGGCATATCAAGTCAAACCTCCTTTGTTTTAGCCATTAGAGGATACAAAGAATATAACTAGCTGGAACTAAAACACTTGACATGTCCATTAAAGCCAATGGCATTGGACCCAAGGCAATATTCATAGATTGTGAATTAGTACAGTTTTTATATTACATTTTTTAAGCCAAAGCTAGAAATAGATGATGATGATGATCATGATGATGATGATGAGTGTACAATACATTTTGCTTATGAGCTTTTTGTCGCTTTGGTGTTTCAAACACTTTTACCAAAATGTCCTGAGCAAAAGTCTTACACTACAATGATGGATTTATGCTGTAATCTGAAGAGAAAAATGCAGTATTGTATTTATATATGTCAATATGAATATACTAGAAGGTTGCCCGATTCTAAAGCATCGGGTATTCTAGAATTTATTGTGTAGTTAATGTATAATTTTTGTTATATATATTAGATGTTGTTGCGTGTAGTTGCCAAGTGTTTGTGTAGGGGCTGTACATGTTCTGTGTGTTGTCTGGGTGTGGCGGGAGGTGAGAGCGGTGTTGTATGTGTGTTGCGTGTGTTGCGTTGTTTGTGGAGCGTTGTGTGTGTGTTGCGCGGTTTGTGTGTGTGTGGTGTGTTTTGGGGGGAGGTATGTTTTGTGCAATGTGTGTGTTGTGCAGTATGTGCGTATATTTATGTATGCCGCGGTGTTTGTGTGTTGAGTGTTGTGTGTGTGCGGCGTTGTCTGTGTGTGTGGGTGTCTGTGTAGGGCGGTGTTTGTGGTTCTGTGGTTCCCAGTGTGTGTGTGTGTGGTGTGTTGTGCAGTGTGCGTGTGTGTGTGTTGGGGGGAGGTGTGCACCTCCCATCGTGCTCCATCCCCCATGCTGCGCACCCCCCATCGTGCTCCATCCCCTATGCTGCGCACTCCCCATCGTGCTCCATCCCCTATGCTGCGCATTCCCCATCGTGCTCCATCTCCCATGCTGCGCACTCCCAAACGTGCTCCATCCGCCATGCTGCGCACCCCCCATCGTGCTCCATCCGCCATGCTGCGCACTCCCAAACATGCTCCATCCGCCATACTGCGCACTCCCCATCGTGCTGCATCCCCCATGCTGCGCACTCCCAAACGTGCTCCATCTGCCATGCTGCGCACTCCCAAACGTGCTCCATCCGCCATGCTGCGCACTCCCAAACGTGCTCCATCTGCCATGCTGCGCACTCCCAAACGTGCTCCATCCGCCATGCTGCGCACTCCCAAACGTGCTCCATCCGCCATGCTGCGCACTTCCAAACATGGTCCATCCGCCATGCTGCGCACTCCCAAACGTGCTCCATCCGCCATGCTGCGCACTCCCAAACGTGCTCCATCCGCCATGCTGCGCACTCCCAAACGTGCTCCATCCGCCATGCTGCGCACTCCCAAACGTGCTCCATCCGCCATGCTGCGCACTCCCAAACGTGCTCCATCCGCCATGCTGCGCACTCCCAAACATGCTCCATCCGCCATGCTGCGCACTCCCAAATGTGCTCCATCCGCCATGCTGAGTACTCCCAAACGTGGTCCATCCGCTATGCTGCGCACTCCCAAACGTGCTCCATCCGCCATGCTGCGCACTCCCAAACGTGGTCCATCCGCCATGCTGCGCACTCCCAAACGTACTCCATCCGCCATGCTGCGCACTCCCAAACGTGGTTCATCCGCCATGCTGCGCACTCCCAAATGTGCTCCATCCCCCATGCTGCGCACTCCCAAACGTACTCCATCCGCCATGCTGCGCACTCCCAAACGTGGTTCATCCGCCATGCTGCGCACTCCAAAATGTGCTCCATCCCCCATGCTGCGCACTCCCAAACGTGGTCCAACCGCCATGCTGCGCACTCCCAAATGTGCTCCATGCCCCATGCTGCGCACTCCCAAACGTGGTCCATCCCCCATGCTGCGCACTCCCCATCGTGCTCCATCCCCCATGCTGCGCACCCCCCATCGTGCTCCATCCCCCATGCTGCGCACCCCCCATCGTGCTCCATCCCCCATGCTGCGCACCCCCCATCGTGCTCCATCCCCCATGCTGCACCAGCATCAGCCTCTCTGCCCGCAGCATCAGCCTCTCTGCCCGCAGCATCAGCGTCTCTCCTCCCAGCATCAGCCTCTCTCCTCCCAGCATCAGCCTTTTCTGTCCCCAGCATCAGCCTCTCTCCTTCCAGCCTACCCGAGCCTCAGCCTCCCCCAGCCTCTCTTCTCTCAGCCTCCCCCTCCCAGCCTTCCCCAGGATCAGCCTAGCCTACCCCAGCATCAGCCTCTCTTCTCTCAGCCTCCCCCCCTCCCAGCCTTCCCCAGGATCAGCCTCTCTCCTCCCAGCATCAGCCTTTTCTGTCCCCAGCATCAGCCTCTCTCCTTCCAGGCTACCCCAGCCTCAGCCTCCCCCAGCCTCTCTTCTCTCATCCTCCCCCCTCCCAGCCTCCCCCTCCCAGCCTTCCCCAGGATCAGCCTAGCCTACCCCAGCCTCAGCCTCCCCCAGCATCAGCCTCTCTTCTCTCAGCCTCCCCCTTCCCCCTCCCAGCCTTCCCCAGGATCAGCCTCTCTCCTCCCAGCCTCCTCCAGCACGCCGTGCTCCTCTGCCGACACTCACAGATCCGATCGCATACACTCACACACACACACACACACACACACACCCGATCGCATACACTCACACACCCGATCGCATACACTCACACACACCCGATCGCATACACGCACACACACGATCGCATACACTCACGCACACCCGATCGCATACACGCACACACACGATCGCATACACTCACGCACACACACATTGATGATATCGCACATACGCGCTCACACTCACAACATCCGGAGATACCACATGCTTCTGGCCATGTGATCCTCCGGCAGGTCCTGGAAGCTCACAGCACAGTATCGGCGCTGAGAAGCAAGCGATATCCCAGGATGTTGTGAGTGTGTGGATGCGATGTGATGTGTGTGTGAGGTGTGTGTGAGAGTGAGTGTGATCTGATGTGTGTGTGTTGTTATGTGTGTGCGTGTGTGTATGTTACGCCGCTGCAGAACCTTGATGCGCTGGTAACTATGCTAGCATGGTTACCAGCGTATCTCGTCCCCCGCTCGCACGGGAGCCCACACCAGCATACGCTGGCCAGCCCCAGCAATGCGAGGGTATGTGTCGGCTGGGTTTGCGGCGTACGCTGATGTGGGCTCCCGGGGGTACAGTACTCACCTGTGAGTCGTGGCTCCGTGACCGTGTCGGTTCGGGGAATGCGCGGGGGGGGCGAGGCCAGAGCTAGCGTGCATTGCGTGAGGGGGCGGGGCGTGGCGTGGCCGAGTTGCCAATGCCTGCAGGGTGCCGGGGCGAGAGGCCAATCTGTGGGGGGGGCGGAGCCTGGGCGAGCGGCTGGCCAATCCGTGTGGGGGCGCAGCCTGGGCGAGCGGCCAATCCGTGTGGGGGGGCGGGGCCATGGCAAGCCCAGCGGCCAATCAGCTTTGTGTCACCGTAAGGACACAATTTTGGAGCATGACAGACAGACAGACAGACAGAATAAGGAAATTATATATATAGACTAGAAGGTGGCCCGATTCTAATGCATCAGTTATTCTACAAATTATTGATTGTATGATTTTTGTTATATATATAGATGTTGTTGTGTGTAGTTGCCAGTGTTTGTGTAGGGTGTTGTAAATGTTCTGCGTGTTGTCTGGGTGTGGGGTGTGTGAGAGCGGTGTTGTATGTGTGTTGCGTTGTTTGTGGAGCGCTGTGTGTCTGCAGCGTTGTGTGTGTATGGTGCTGTGTGTGTTGCGCGGTTTGTGCGTGTGTGTGTGTGTTTTGGGGGGAGGTATGTTTTGTGCACTGTGTGTGTTGGAGGAGTAGTCCTGGGGGGAGAGCCGTCTAATAGGAGGAGTAGTCCGGGGGGGAGAGAAGTATAATAGGATGAGTAGTCCTGGGGGGAGAGGAGTATAATAGGATGAGTAGTCCTGGGGGGAGAGGCATCTAATAGGAGGAATAGTCCTGGGGGGAGAGGCGTCTAATAGGAGGAGTAGTCCTGGAGGTGAGGAGTATAATAGGAGGAGTAGTCCTGGGGGGAGAGGAGTATAATAGGAGTAGTCCTGGAAGTGAGGAGTATAATAGGAGGAGTAGTCCTGGGGGGACGGGAGTATAATAGGAGGAGTAGTCCTGTGGGGAGAGGCATCTAATAGGAGGAGTAGTCCTGGGGGGAGAGGCGTCTAATAGGAGGAGTAGTCCTGGGGGGAGAGGCGTCTAATAGGAGGAGTAGTCCTGGAGGTGAGGAGTATAATAGGAGGAGTAGTCCTGGGGGAGAGGAGTATAATAGGAGGAGTAGTCCTGGAGGTGAGGAGTATAATAGGAGGAGTAGTCTTGGGGGGAGGGGAGTATAATAGGAGGAGAGGTCCTGGGGGGGGGAGAGGAGTATAATAGGAGGAGTAGTCCTGGGGAGAGAGGAGGATAATAGAAGGAGTAGTCCTGGGGGGAAGAGGAGGATAATAGAAGGAGTAGTCCTGGGGAGAGAGGAGTCTAATAGGAGTAGTAGTCCTGGGGAGAGAGGAGGATAATAGAAGGAGTAGCCCTGGGGAGAGAGGCGTATAATAGGAGGAGTAGTCCTGGGGAGAGAGGAGTCTAATAGGAGGAGTAGTCCTGGGGAGACAGGAGTCTAATAGGAGGAGTAGTCCTGGGGGGAGAGTAGTATAATAGGAGGAGTAGTCCTGGGGAGAGAGGAGGATAATAGAAGGAGTAGTCCTTGGGAGAGAGGAGGATAATAGGAGGAGTAGTCCTGGGGGGAGAGGAGTCTAATAGGAGGAGTAGTCCTGGGGGGAGAGAAGTCTAATAGGATGAGTAGTCCTGGGGGGAGAGGAGTGTCGCGGGCGGAGGGGATGCGCTCGCCGCGCTCGGGTCCGGGGCTTCTGCTGCTGCTTCTGCTTCTGCTGCTGGTGGCTCGAGCGGTGGGCCGGGCCCGGGGACTCGAGCATCCACGAGTGAAAAGGGGGTGGTTTGGTTTTGGGAGATAGTTCGTGACGCCACCCACGGGTCGTGGTGATAATGGGCACCACCGCTGCTGGTGACGGGGATCCCGGGAGCGATGGCAGGGAGCAGCTAGGATGTTGTCCTCTCCGTGGGTAGGGGTTAGTGATCCCGGGGCCCGGTGGTGTAACGGGGAGGCTGGATGGCTGGGGTGCAGGGTTGCAGCGGCAGCGCGGTGCCGGATGGCACTGGTGTATTCACGCAGGTAGTCAATGACAGAGTCTCTGGTAAACCAAACGGCCGGATGGACGGGTCCCGCAGCCGGCTGCAGTGGTTGTGCTCTCCCCGGACAGTGTGATGGTGGCTGTCTTTCCCTGCACCTTGTTAGAATGTTCTGACTCCTGTGGTTGCCCACCGGTAGTCCGCTCCCCGGCGTATAGGTACCGAAGGAGCCCGTTTTGCCCGCAGGCGCTGGCCCTTGGATCTCTAGCCTATGGCGGTGGCTGTATATCCTCACGGTGTGGACTGTTGCCTTCTGTTGGGTCTTGGTTGTTGGGAAACCCCTGGGATTTCGGTCATACTCGGATTTGACCGTTGTCGGCGGCTCCAAGCCTAGTCGGGGTACGATGCCCTGCCTGTGTGCTTAGCTTCACTCCGCTCCCCGGTTCGGTACCGGCGGGCCAACGCCCGACCCCGGTCCTACGGCCCTGCAGAGTTCCGCTAACTCCTGCAGACGGCCATCACCGTCTGCCAACCTTGCTGTCAGTGCCTGGGCTCCTACCCAGGCACACGCAGTTTGTGTCCTCACACGTTCACCTCCTAAATCTGTCTCTTTTCCCGCCTCCAGGCCTGTGAACTCCTCGGTGGGTCGAGCCAACCGCCTGGCTCCGCCCCACCTGGTGTGGACATCAGGCCCTGGAGGGAGGCAACAAGGGTTTCTGTCTGACTGGTGTAACTGTCTAGGGGGGGTGTGTATGTTGTTATGTCTGTGACTACCTGGCTAGTCCAGGGCGTCACACTCTCCCTTGGTAAAATGCAGACCATCCGCGGGCTGCCCGTCCATCACCGGTTTTGTTTTTCTGTAAAAGATAAATTAACATGTAAACATTCAACATAAGCATACTTGTAGTTCTTCCCTTACGGGAGGTATGGCACTTTAACGTTTCAAACATATAAAACATTTTTATTACTCACGGGTTCATGGTCATCCGCTCCCCCACCCAAACAACCTAAATCTTGATGCTGCCCCTAAGAAACGGGCAGCACTCCTTTACCCCAGTCCTAGTCCAGGTTACCCAAGTGGGAACGGGTACGGTATCTCGCACCCAGCTGTCACTTCAGGGGACCCCACGTCCAGGGGGACCCCTGTCCCCCGGAGGATGGCCACTGGTCCCGGTGGTGGCCGGACCCCAGTCTGCTCCGCTGCGGGTCCCTCCTCCAATCTGCCTCTCCGGAGGCGGCACGGAACGGAAAACGGCCCACAAATTATTTACAAGCCCACAAGTTAGTGGGTGGCCTGCAAGTTCTCGGCCATGTTCATGAGCAGTTTCTCATGTGGGCGGTGAAAACACATAGAGTCCCGACGGGGACAACTTGTCTTACAACGGACGGCAATCAGGTGCAACTTCGGTTTGATTGGTGTTCATTCATTTAGCTATTTACACGATCAACATACTGCACCCCTAGATGGTGGTTTCCCTATACCTAAGTGGGGGCCTACCTAGGTTGGGGCGTGTGAACCTTCGGAGGACAATGTCGCTGGTAGCGGGCAAGGGGATAGAGGAGACGACCGTTTCCTCTTCCCGTCTATCAGATATGGCAAGTGGAGACCCAAGGGGAGGGGGAATAGGTGCATCCCTGGGCGCTTGTTCGAGTGGCTCACTGGCGGGCGTTTCCGTCTGCATTTCTTCCATGTGTTGTGGGAACATTATCACCAGAACAATCACCGCACCGTTCTGCATCGGCCAGTCTGCTGGAAAATCACCCATCACTGTGTGGATCACCTCCTTCTCCTTTTCCCCGCTTGGCGTGGGAACCGGAATCTCATTTGCCGTTCTCAAGGGGTGAGGGCATTTCTTCAGGTGGTCCCTGGAAACTTTAGTTGTGGTCCTCCCCTGGTCGCGACTGATCAGATAAGCCTTCTCATTCTCCCACTCAGTGGGCTGTATGACATACGGGGTCTTTTCCCACTAGTCATCAAGCTTATGGGTCCTTCTCTTCCGCTTCAGCACTACATCTCTCGGCTCAAAAGGGACGGCTGACGCTCGTTTGTTGAAGCGTTGTGCTTGTTTCTCTCGGCTCTGACCGAGATTCTTCTCCACATACTCCTGGACCTGTCGGTATTGGATTTGTCGCCGGTTATCCCAGCCAGCAGTCGAAGGAAGGGCCTCTGGAGCCTCCAAGTCCATTTCTAGGTCCACCGGCAGCCGGCCCGGTCGGGCTCTCATCAGATACTCCGGGGTGCGCTTGGTAGAACTACAGGGAATGTTATTGTACATGTCTACCAGGTCAGGCAGTTTTTCTGGCCACAGGTTATGCTCTTCCAACGGTATCACCTTGAGGAAATCCAGGACCAGGTGGTTCATCTTCTCACACATCCCATTAGTCTGGGCATGGTATGGCGTGGTCCTGATCTTCTTACACCCGTACAACTGGCAGAACTCTTGAAACACCTCGACTTCAAAGGCTGAACCCTGGTCCGTAAGCACCCTCTCCGAGTATCCATGCGGTCGACAGAAGTAGGCCTGGAATGCCCTAGCTGCGGTACGGCCGGTCAGATCCTTGACTGGAACAACCACCATGAATCTGGAGTAGTGGTCCACGATGGTCAAGGCATAGGTATATCCATTCCGGCTGGGTGTGAGTTTGACGTGGTCCAAGGCAACCAACTCCAGCGGTTGATGGGTGATGATCGGCTGTAGAGGGGCTCTTTGGCTGACTTCATCTTTCCTTCTCAGCGCACAGGGGCCGCACTCTCAGCACCAGGCCTCCACAGATTCTCGCATCCCACTCCAATAGAACCGCTCTCTCAGCAACATCTCCAGCTTTTTCCAGCCGAAATGCCTGGCGCCATCGTGATATGCCCGTAGGACTTTGGGCACGCTGGCCTGAGGGACCACCAGCTGACAAACCCTCTCGTGAGTCTTTGGGTTGATCAGTCCTCGATACAGCTTCCCTTCATGCAGGTACAGCCGGGCTCGCTCTTTCCACAGCTGCTGGGCCTCAGAGGGAGCTGCAGGATCCATTCCGGAGGAGCCTTACTCAATCATGGTCTTGACCAGCTGGACGGCGGGCGCTTGGTCTTGGGCTTCTTGCCATCCCTGACTGGGTAGCGGGTGCAGGTTCGCCTGTTGTTGTTTGACATGTAGTTTTTCGACCGGTGGCCGATGGAACGCATGCAACTCAATTTCTTCGAGGTCATCGTCTTTCGACCCCCCATCCGGCAGGTGGGGCATTCGGGATAACGCGTCCGCGTTGGTGTTCTTGTGGCCAGCTCTGTATTTGACAGTGAAGTCATAATTATACAGCCTGGCCACCCACCGCTGTTCCAGAGCACCCAGTTTGGCCGTGTCCAGATGGGTCAAGGGATTATTGTCCGTGTAAGCCGTGAATCTTGCCGCTGCGAGGTAATATCGGAACCTATCGGTGATTGCCCATACCAGGGCCAGGAACTCAAGCTTGAAGGAACTGTAATTTTCGGGGTTCCTCTCTGTGGGCCTGAGTTTTTTGCTGGCGTAGGCGATCACTTTTTCTTTCCCGTTCTGGACCTGGGACAGGACGACCCCCAAGCCCACATTGCTGGCGTCGGTGTAGAGGACGAACGGGAGGCTGTAGTAGGGGTACGCCAGGACCTCTTCTCCCGTCAAGGCCGTCTTTAGCTGGGGAAAGGACTCTTCATGCTTCTTCTCCCACACAAACGGGGGTCCAGGGCCTCTGCCACTCCTGGTCTGTCCCACGAGGAGGTGTTGCATAGGGGCAACCATCTTCGTGTACCCTTTGATGAAGCGGCGATAGTAGCCCACCAGGCCCAGGAACTGTCTCACCTCTCTCACTGTGGTCGGTCTCGGCCAGTCCTGGATAGCAGTGATCTTCTCGGGATCTGGGGCGACACCCGCGCTCACCACGTGTCCGAGGTGCTGTACCCTAGGCTTCAGTAGGTGGCACTTGGAGGGCTTCAGCTTCTTCTCATACTTGGCTAGGGACGCGAACACTTCAGCCAGGTGCTCCAGGTGAGCCTCGTACGTCTGGGAGTACACAATCACATCATCTAGATACAGCAGGACAGTTTCGAAATTGAGATGCCCCAGGCAACACTCCATGAGCCGTTGGAAAATTCCAGGGGCATTGCACAGCCCAAACGGCATGCTATTGAACTCGCAGAGTCCCATGGGAGTGGCGAATGCAGTCTTCTCGCGGTCCTCTGGTGCGACCGCCACCTGCCAGTATCCGCTGGTAAGGTCAAGAGTAGAGAAGAAGTTAGCGGTTCTCAGCGCAGCTAGCGACTCTTCGATACAGGGGAGAGGGTAGGCATCTTTATGCGTTATGTGGTTGATCTTCCGGTAATCCACACACATTCTCATGGTGCCGTCCTTCTTCTTCACCAGCACTAGTGGGGCTGCCCAGGGACTACAACTATCCCGAATGACCCCTGCCTCCTTCATGTTCCTCAACATGTCTTTGGCGCATTGATAATGCGCTGGCGGGATGGGCATATACCTTTCTTTGATGGGTGGATGTGTGCCTGTAGGGATATGGTGTTGAACCCCTTTAATCCTCCCAAAATCTAATGGGTGCTTGCTGAAAACCTGTTCATACTCCTGTACTACCCTGTATACCCCCTCTTTGTGATGCATGGGTGTGGCTTCAGTGCCTACATGTAGTTCCTGGCACCACTCCTCTAACTGTTCGGGGGGTATATGGTTACTGGCAGGGGGTGCTGAGGTAGGAGGGGCGGATTCGTGAATGCTGTGAGGGTCTAGGGTAAGCAACTTGGCAAGGGTAGAGTAACGGGGCAGCCTAATTTCCTCCTCTCCACAATTCAGCACTCTCACAGGCACTTTCCCCTTTTTGACGTCAACCACCCCTCTGGCCGCTATCACTGTGGGCCAGTGTTCAGAAGGCGTGGGTTCCACCATCGCCGGGTAGTCGCGCCCCTGGGGGCCTACTGCTGCCCTGCACCAAATCATCATCTCGCTTCTGGGGGGCACTACCAAGGGGGCCACATCCATCACCCTTACTCCACCAATCTCTCCATCCGTCGAGTTCACTTGTTGCCGATATAGGAGGGCCCGGATCTCACGCTGCACAGCCCTCTGTCGACCTCCTCCTGCTGTGGCGGCCAACTGCTGCAACAGACTCAGCACCTCACTCATACAATGCTCCATCACATTGGTCCCTAGGATTACTTTTGGGTTATGGTCACTGGGTTCATACATCACCACAATCATCCCCTGGTCCTTTAACTCCGCACGTCCCACGGTCAGGGTCACTTGTTTGTATCCCACTTGGGTTAGGGGGAGTCCATTGGCCGCGACAAGGGTCAGGCTATCATCAGAGGGGGCAAGTTCGTCAGTACCCCAATACTGCTGGTACAGTGTATATGGTATAGTGGTTACCTATGATCCTGTGTCCAATAGGGCCATGAGCGGGATGCCGTCCACTGCCAGAGGGATGATGGGGCGAACTCCGACGTACCGGTCTCGCCAGTCGGGGGGGCCATTGGTGTCTACTCCTGAGGATTGGCCCTTGGCCCCAGGGGTTGCTCGTTTAACGGGCATCGCCTACAGTAGTGGCCAGGCTTGCTGCACCTGTAACAAATAGGAGGCCCATACCGCGAGTCATTGGTCCTTCCCCGCTGCATCCAGGGGCCGTCCTCCGGGCTGTCGGCGAGCTGGATCCTCCCTGGGGGCTTGACTCTCGTCGGAAGCTGGAGAGCGGCGAGGATCTTGGCTAGGTCTCCATCCATGCGGCGGACCTGGGCAGCTAGCGCCTCCATCATCCCGCCGGGCGCTGCAGAGGCCGGGAGAGCCGGGAGAGGAGGTGCCACCGAGATGGGAGCAGTTTCTGCCGGCCATGGGGCCGCCTCAGGAGTGTCTGGCGTTGGGAACTGCAGGGCCTTGATGGCCCACTCCTTCAATACTGCAAAGTCCAGATTGGGGTGTTCCAAGGCCCATAGCTGTAGCTGCTTGCGGTCTTCCGCAGACCCCAGCCCTTGCAAGAATTGTTCCACTAGCATCTTATTGCTGTCCGCATCGTTAACAGTGTCCACCCGCTTCAGCGTACGGAGGGCTGTTTGCAGGCGCAGGGCATAGTCTCTTATATTATCCGCAGGCCGCTGTCGACACTGATAAAACTGCATCCGCAATTCTGCTTTCGTGCGTGTCTCAAAAGCGATTTGGAGTTTCTCAAAAATGGTAGTCACTGAGGCCCGGTCCGCGTCGGTCCAGGTCTCCGTCTCCTGCTCAGCCACGCCGGTTAGCTGCCCTAGCACTACCGCTGCCCGTTGCCTGTCATTCAAGGGATATAAATCGAGGACCGGGCTAATCTTTTTCCGGAACACCTGAAAAGCATCAGGCTTCCCATCGTACTGCGGCAGCCAGGTAGCACCAGGCACATAGGGCAGGGAGAACAGCATTACCTGGGGGCGACCGCTAGACCTGCGGCCTCCCCCGCTCTTGCGGCCGGAGCACGGGCTACCCCATTTCCATCTGCGGGCGCCGCTGCGGCTGCGACCGCCACTCTTCCAACGGCTCCGTCGGGCGCAGACATCTTTTTCCCGTCCCCCCTTGGTTCTTTCTAGCACTTTCTCTTTGGGGGCGGGGCTTTACTTTCGCGCCTTCCCTGCTCGGGGAAGACGCTCGAGCGGGAAACCTTCGCGTCAAAAGATGGCGGCAGTTCAAATTTTTCGGCCGGACGCTGCCGGCGGGGACTGCAAGGTGCATTTCTACCGGTAGGTAGATCGGTTCTAACCTGTTCGTGATGCCAAGTTGTCGCGGGCGGAGGGGATGCGCTCGCCACGCTCGGGTCCGGGGCTTCTGCTGCTGCTGCCCGGTGGCTCGAGCGGTAGGCCGGACCCGGGGACTCGAGCAGCGCTCCTCACCCGTGAGTAGAAAGGGATGGTTGGTTTGGGGAGAGAGTTCGTGACGCCACCCACGGGACGTCGTGATGATGGCACCACTGCTGCTGCTGACGGGGATCCCAGGAGAGATGGTAGGGAGAAGCTAGGATGTTGTCCCCTCCGTGGGTAGGGGTTGGTGATCCCGGGGCCCAGTGGTGTAACGGGGAGGCTGGATGGCTGGGGGTCCAGGGTTGCAGGGACAGCGCGGTGCGGTACCGGACGGCACTGGTGTACTCACTCAATCAATGACAGAGTCTCTGGTAAACCAAAAGGCCGGATGGACGGGTCCCGCAGCCGGCTGCAGTGTCGTTGTGCTCTCCCCGGACGGCTGATGGTGGCTGTCTTTCCCTGCACCTGTTAGAATGTTCTGACTCCTGTGGTTGCCCACCGGTAGTCCGCTCCACGGCGTATAGGTGCCGTAGGAGCCCGTTTTGCCCGCAGGCGCTGGCGCTATGGCGGTGGCTGTATATCCTCTCGGTGTGGACTGTTGCCTTCTGTCAGGTCTTGGTTGTTAAGAAACCCCTAGGGTTCCTGTCACACTCAGATTTGACTATTGTCGGTGGCTCCAAGCCTGGTCGGGGTCCGATGCCCTGCCTGTGTGCTTAGCTTCACTCCGCTCCCCGCTTCGGTACCAGCGGGCCAACGCCCGACCCCGGTCCTACGGCTCTGCAGAGTTCCGCTAACTCTTGCAGACGGCCACCACCGTCTGCCAACCTTGCTGTCAGTGCTTGGGCTCCTACCCAGGCACACGCAGTTTGAGTCCTCACACTTTCACCTCCTAACTCTAACTGTCTCTTTTCCCGCCTCCAGGCCTGTGAACTCCTCGGTGGGTGGGGCCAACTGCCTGGCTCCGCCCCACCTGGTGTGGACATCAGGCCCTGGAGGGAGGCAACAAGGGTTTCTGTCTGACTGGTGTAACTGTCTAGAGGGGGGTGTATGTTGTTATGTCTGTGACTACCTGGCTAGTCCAGGGCGTCACATGTGTCTGCAGCGTTGTGTGTGTGGGGTGCTGTGTGTGTTGCGCGGTTTGTGTGGGTGTATGTGTGTGGGGTATGTGTGTTTTGGGGGAGGTATGTTTTGTGCAGTGTGTGTGTTTTGGGGGAGGTATGTTTTGTGCACTGTGTGTGTTGGAGGAGTAGTCCTGGGAGGAGAGGCGTCTAATAGGAAGAGTAGTCCTGGGGGAGAGGAGTATAATAGGAGGAGTAGTCCTAGGGGGAGAGGAGGATAATAGGAGGAGTAGTCCTGGGGGAGAAGAGTATAATAGGAGGAGTAGTCCTAGGGGGAGAGGAGGATAATAGGAGGAGTAGTCCTGGGGGGAGAAAAGTATAATAGGAGGAGTAGTCCTGGGGGGAGAGGAGGATAATAGGATCAGTAGTCCAGGGGGGAGAGGAGTATAATAGGAGTAGTCCTGGAGGTGAGGAGTATAATAGGAGGGGTAGTCCTGGGGGGAAGAGGAGGATAATAGAAGGAGTAGTCGTGGGGAGAGAGGAGTCTAATAGTAGGAGTAGTCCTGGGGAGAGAGGAGTATAATAGAAGGAGTAGTCCTGGAGGGAGAGGAGTATAATAGGAGGAGTAGTCCTAGAGAGAGAGGAGTATAATAGGAGTAGTAGTCCTGGGGAGAGAGGAGTCTAATAGGAGGAGTAGTCCTTGGGGGAGAGGAGTATAATAGGAGGAGTAGTCCTGGAGGTGAGGGCGGATAATAGGAGTAGTAGTCCTGGGGGGAGAGGAGTCTAATAGGAGTAGTAGTCCTGGGGGAGAGGAGTCTAATAGGAGGAGTAGTCCTGGGGGGAGAGGAGTCCAATAGGAGGAGTAGTCCTGGGGAGGAGGTGTCTAAAAGGTGAAGTCGTCCGGGGAGACGTCTAATAGAAGGAGTAGTCCGGGGGGAGGTGTCTAATAGGAGGAGTAGTCCTGGTGGGAGAGGAGTCTAATAGGAGGAGTAGTCCTGGGGGGAGGTGTCTAATAGGTGGAGTAGTCCTGGGGGGAGGTGTCTAATAGGTGGAGTAGTACTGGGGGGAGGTGTCTAATAGGTGGAGTAGTCCTGGGGGGAGGTGTCTAATAGGTGGAGTAGTCCTGGAGGTAGGTGTCTAAAAGGTGGAGTCCTGGGGGAGAGGTGTATAGGTGCCCAATGTGTGCGGGGGGCATGGCGGAACGGTCAGAGTGTGCGGGGGGCAGTGGCCGAGCGTGCACAGTGTGCTCGGGGGCGTGGCTGAGCGGGCACAGTGTGCGGGAGGAAGAGTGGCCGAGCGGGCACAATGCGTGGGGGGGCGTGGCCGAGCGGGCACAGTGTGTGGGGGGCGTGGCCGAGCGGGCACAGTGTGCGGGGTGCGTGGCCGAGTGGGCACAGTGTGTGGGGGCATGGATGAGCGGGCACAGTGTGTGGGGGGCGTGGCCAATGCGTGCAGGGGGCATGGCCGGGCCGAGCCGAGTGGCCAATGCGATGGTTGTCACTGTAATGACGTAATTTTGGAGCAAGACAGACAGACAGAATAAGGCAATTATATATATATATAGACTAGAAGGTGGCCCTATTCTAACGTATCGGGTAGTCTATAATGTGTATGTAGGTTAGCAGATTGAATAATAATATAATCAGTAAGTTTTGAATAATGATGGTTCATTTTTTGCTCGTTGGTCTCCTGCTGTGCAGCACGCATTGGTGTGTTTGACAGTGGGAGACCAACGATCTGAAGGGGCAGGGAGCCGGGGTAAGCTAGTAACCATGGTACACATCGGGTAACTATGCAAAGCGGTTTCCATAGTTACCCGATGTGTACCATGGTTACCTGCCTACGCCGGCTCCGGCACACATATGCCGGGAGCCGTGGTAAGCTAGTGGTTTCACACATCCAGCATTTCTCCACTTTGTCGGATCCAGCGCGCTGCCATAGGCTGGTTTCAGACATCCGTGTTTTAGGTACGTGTGACATCCGTTTTTAACACGGATGTCACACGTACCAATGTTATTCTATGATGTGCCTCAAACTTACGATTATGGACAAGATTATGAACTATTATGAGTATATAAGAGTTATATGGAGATATCCATAAAGAACAGGATTTAAGATGGTGTTTGAACTGTACCACACATATATCTCTTGGCATAAGACTCAGACAGACAGAGTCTTGTGACAAGTGAATCATGCTGACATTGCTTAATATAAATGAGGAACCAAGCACATTACAGTAAATTGTATATCACAGAATAAGCTGTTCTATTTTATCCAATAGGAGACGTGTTACGTATTCTTGGCACCTAGCCAATAACTCCGTTTAAATGTTTGTCCAACTTCCGGAATAAATCAGTCTTACTTTCTATTCATATCCGAGTACGTCTCTGGTGTGGATGAAAGAGAGTGGTATGCATGCTACCACGAGTGACTCATAATTTGGACTGCAGACAGTTTAAGAGGGATGCATGACTAGATTGCATCAAAGTAAATTAATGGCCGACATTAACTGTCCGTGTTTTCACATGGACCGTGTGACTTTTCATGACCCCGCACGCACACACGCAGGCATCTCCGGCAGCACGGATGTCACACGGATCGCACACTGATGTGATCCATGTGACATCAGTGTAAAACATGCCGGAGAAAATATGGGTCTTTTTAATAAAAATATTTTCTATATTTACTTCTCTCCAGCGATGCTGTCTCCGGCTCTGCTGACTGCCGCTCCTTATCGCGGCTCATTATACTCACTGAATATTCAGTGCCCTGTGGAGCTGGAAGCAGGAACAGCGCTGAGGACTTCAGTGCTGGGGACCGCATCGCTGGGTGAGTATACAGCAGAGTGTGTGTGTGTGTGTGTGTGTGTGTGTGTGTGTGTACACGCATGTGCGCTATCCGTGTATGTGCTCGGTGTATCCATGTGTGTCTGCTATGTGTGTATATTTGCTCAGTGTGTGTGTATACATGTGTGCTATGTGTGTATGTGCTCGGTGTATCCATGTGTGTCTGCTATGTGTGTGTGTGTGTATGTGTGTCTGTCTGCTATGTGTGTGTGCTCAGTGTGTGTGTGTGTGCGCTCAGTGTGTGTGTGCTCAGTGTGTATATGTGCTCAGTGTGTGTGTACATGCATGTGCGCTATGTGTGTATGCGCCCGGTGTATCCATGTGTGTCTGCTATGTGTATATGTGCTCAGTATCTGTGTGTGTGTGTGTGTATACATGCATGTGTGTTATGTGTGTATGCGCCCGGTGTATTCATGTGTGTCTGCTATGTGTGTGTGTGTGTGTGTGTGTGTCTGTCTGTCTGCTATGTGTGTGTGGTCAGTGTGTGTGTGTGTGTGTGTGCTCAGTGTGTGTGTGCTCAGTGTGTGTGTGTGTGTACATGCATGTGCGCTGTGTGTATACATGCATGTGCGCTATGTGTGTATGCGCTCGGTGTATCCATGTGTGTCTGCTATGTGTGTATATGTGCTCTGTGTGTGTGTGTGTGTCTGTGTGTGTGTGTGTCTGTGTGTGTGTGTGTGTGTGTGTGTTGATAGGCGGTCAGGAGCGGGAGGAAGCAGAGGCGGAGAAAGCAGGTAAATATGAAAAATATTTTTATTTCACAGACACGTGTTTTCTCCGGTACCTGTCACACGCATGCAAACACGGATGTCACACGTATGACCATAACCATGCGTGTGACTGGTACCTGATTAAACATGGATGTCTGAAAGCAGCCATACACTGTGTACAGTACAGTGGCCGCGCCGCAACTTCCTGGTCACATGCTCCGGTCGCATGACAACACATGATCGGAGCTTGTCGCGCGGCCACTGTAGTGTACACAGTGCACGGGAGCGCGCCGGATCCGACAAAGTGGAGAAAAGGTAAGTAACTATTCAAAGCCATGTTACACTTGGGGTAACTAAGGAAAGCGGTTTCTATAGTTACCCGATGTGTACCATGGTTACCAGCCTCCGCCGGCTCCGGCACACATGTCCCGGAGTCGGGGTAAGCTAGTGGTTTCACACATCCGGCTTTTCTCCACTTTGTCTTGCCAGTGTGGGCTTCCAGGTGTGCAGCAGTCACCTGGGAGTCGTGGCTCCATGTTAGTGATGTGTCGGTCGCGAACGATCCGACACAAAGATCTGGCTCCCTGCTGTGAACGACAGGAGCCGGATCACCAAAGTGAGCCACTAAAATTGCTAAACGGCTCTTTTCACCGCTGAAACCCCGTCTACCCGCGTCTAAACCCCGCCCACTCCGTGATCGAATTGGTCCGTTGTAAGTGGGCGGGGTTTAGCCGCGGGTGGGCGTGGTTTCAGCTGCGTCATTATAATCTTAAATATGTGTTCACCTGGGGTGAAGACATATATAATAAGGAGCCGAGAACGATCCGAATGAGCCGGCTCTTTTTGGTGAGCGGAGCCATGGGAACCGGATCACCAAAAAGAACCGGACTGCCCATCATTACTCCATGTGGGTGCGGGGGGCGGGGCCAGGGCGAGCGTCCAATGTGTGAGGGGCGGGGCCTGGCCGAGCGGCCAATGCGTGCAGGGGGCTGGGGTGAGCGGCCAATCTGTGCGGGGGGGGCGGAGGCGAGGCGAGCGGCCAATGCGACGGTTGTCACTGTAACGACATAATTTTGGAGCAAGACAGACAGACAGACAGACAGAATAAGGCAATTATGTATATAGATAATACGAGCAAGAGAATTAGGGTGCGCTCACATGAGCCGTATGACTCGCACGAGTATCGGATCGCATCACCCGGTATGGCCGCACACTCTCCTGACATACGGCTTATGTGAGCGCACCCTTAGTATGGCAATAACAAGATCAGATATTTAATCTAGAGGCTAAATTCCCTAGAGCCCTAAGGTCTTGTGCTGACGACCATATTTTCAGTCTGAGTGTGATATGTGAAAACCTCAGATCGTACTCGGACCAATGTTATTCAATCAGGCAGTGCACATGTCCGATTTTTTCCTCAGGTCGAGTGGTCCAAGAAGAAAAATTGCAGCATGCACACATGCACAAGACTCATCCATTCAAGTCTATGAGTGCGAGAAAAAAATCTGATGCCAAAATTTAGTATCCAATGTGTACGGATACATTGCAATTCTGTAACATAGGAAACTGTACATGCTCCTGCATATGATTAATAGCTGCTGCTGTAAAAAAAAAAAAAAAAGTGGATTATACACTGCTGACAAGTGAGGAAAAAATTGTTCCACTTTTGTGGGTGACAATTGGACCAATTTTTTATACTGTTGTGTGATCATGACCATAGTTTAAGGCTGCAATCACACATCATGGTTTGTTACCATGAAAACCAATGCTGACACTGGGTATTTTTTATGTGATTTTGGTGTATTTTTTATGCATTTTTTGTGCAGCACTTTGATGCTGCAGAGCTTCAGTCAATATTTTACATCAATATTTTTAAGCTAAAACCAGGTCTGAGTCCAATAAACAACAGAGGTGCAAACTGGAGATGGATGAATAGTGAAATATTCAGGTCCGGACTATGCCATTCACATACCGAGTACTATTCCAGTATTCGTCCTGAATAATGATTAATGATGAACCTAATGTAAGGCAATGGGGAACCCGAGCATTTTTCTAGAAAATCTTCAAGATAAATGCTTGAGTTCCCCATTGACTTGCATTACATTCGTTATTCGTGATGAATACTGGAATAGTACTCGGTATATGGATGGCATAATCTGAACCCAAATATTTCACTTGTTGCCCATAAATCTTTCCAAAATAGGATCTCTCTCTGTAGCTTCCATACCTAATTTTGACCTACTGACACCAATGAAAATTGTGGACTAAAACACTGATCGGTGAAAATGACCTAAAGGTGTATTCCCACAACTGACAAGACAGGTGATGAATGTCTAATTGTTAGGGACTACACCCCTAGGACTCTGACAGATACCTAGACCAGGGGTTATGACTTTTGACCTCTTCTCACAGCACAACCATAGGATCACTCTTGTGTAATAATGCTTCAGTCACACAGGGAAACTTTCTGCCATTTTTTTTCCCATTTAATGTCTATAGGACTGGCAGAGACAGCAAATACAAACCGATTTTCGGATTATAAGGGCACAAACACATCAGCGGTATTCTGCCGCACTGCCGGATCCGGCATAAGGGCAATACAGTACAGATCACAGACAGTGCGGCAAGCCCCGGTCACATGCTGTCACATGCTCCGGTCACATGACCGCATGTGCCCGGAGCTTGCCAGTGAACCTTAATGTACTGTACTGTCCTTGTGCCGGATCTGCGAGTGCGGCAGGAAAACGCTGATGTGAAACCAGCTTAAGACACATTTTCCTCCCAAAAATTTACGAGGAAAATGAGGGGTGCGTCTTATAATCCAAATGTAGCTTACCGGGAAGTGGTGGAGAGGGAGAGCAGGAGGCAGAGGCAATGCTGCGGGGGCTGTGCTTCGAGGGGCTGTGCTGCGGGGGCTGTGCTGCTGGTTGCTATGCTGCGAGTTGATGTGCTGGTGTTCACTGTGGGTGGAGGGCCAGGTGCCATCCTGAAAATGTTGGCGGTGCATGCTTCAAATAATGGTGCCCGTAGTCGGCGCGTGCGCAGATGGAGCTCTGCTAGCAGTGGACTTGAGGAAAATGGCGCCGACTCCAGCCACCATTTCTTAGAAGCCCGCACCACCGCACAGTTTCTGGGTGTTGCCTGCCTCTCGCCCTACTTCACCACCACCCCTGCCTCCTGTGGCCCCTACCTCACGGTAAGACACAATCAGATTAGAAGACGAACCCCGTTTTTTTTGTACCAATTTTTCGGACCATAAGACACACTTTTTTTCCCCCAAATGTTGGGGGAAAGTTGGGGGTGCGTCTTATGGTCTGACTATAGGGCTGCGGCCGGGAATGTGGGTGCTGCGGTGGAGCGGGCCATCGGGGGCACGAGCAGGCTGTGGCAGCGCCTGCCGTGACTACGTGGGCCCGCTCATTTCATATGCACGTGTTGCGGGCGGAGGAGGAGAAGCTGCGCTCTCCCACTGCTCGGGTCCAGCTGCTGCTGCTGCTCGGTGGTGGCTCGAGCAGTGGGCCGGATCCCGGGGACTCGAGCGGCGTTCCTCGCCCGTGAGTGAAAAGGGTGGGGATTGATTGTGGGGATTTGAGATTGTCCGTGACGCCACCCACGGTTGTGGTGAGATTGGTGACACCACCGCTGCTCTCGACGGGGATCCCGGTAGCGATGACAGGGAGCAGCCTGGATGTTAGTTCTCCCCTCTGTGGGTAGGGGGGTTGGTTGTCCCGGAGCCCGGTGATGGGGTAGGGATGGATTGCAGGCGGGTTACGGGGCCTGGCGAGGTGCAGGGTCGCGGGGGCAGCGCTGTGCCGCACGGCACGGTGGTACTCACTCAGCCAATGATGTACACAGAGTCTCCGGTAAAACAAACGGCTGGATGGACAGGTCCCACAGACGGCTGCGGTGTTTCTCCTCTCAGCAGGTTGATGGTGACAGCCTTTCACTGCACCTGTGTAGTGTGTTCTGTTCCAATGGGTTCCCACCGGTAACCCGCTCCCCAGCTTGGATGGGTGCTGAAATAGACCCTTTTTCCCGCAGGCTCTGGCCCTGGGAACTTTAGCCTTGGCGGTGACTGTGTTTCCCTCTCTCGGTTGGACTGTTGCCTTCTGTCGGGACTTGGCTGCTGGGAAACCCAGGAGGTTCCCTTCGCTAACGGATTTGACAAATTCACGGCGACTCCTAGCCTTGCCGGGGTCCGTAAGCCCCTGCCGGATGGTGCTGGCTTCTCTTTGCGTACCGGTCCGGTACCGCCGGGCCACCGCCCGTCCACAGTCCTTACGGCTAGCTCCAATAGGCCTCTCCTGCAGACGGTCAGCACCGTCTGCCAACCTTGATGATCCGTCCGGGCCACACACCCGGACCACTTTCAGGCTACTCAACCGCTACTTCCCTCCTTCCACTTTCATTTCCAAACTAATCTGCTCACGCTCTGCTCTCTTTTCCCGCCTCCAGGACTGTGTACTCCTCGGTGGGTGGGGCCAACCGCCTGGCCCACCCCCTGGTGTGAACATCAGCCCCTGGAGGAAGGCAACAAGGGTTTTTGTCTGACTTCGGTGTGCCTGACCGGGAGTGTGGGGTGTGTTGGTGTTGTTCTGCGATGACCTGGCTTGTCCAGGGCGCCACACACGCCCATCCTCCTGCCCATCTCTCAGCGCTGAAGCTGTCACTGACAGGTGGGCGGGGTGATGGACGGGGTGATGGGCGGGGGTGCGCACATAATTAACAGCCGGCCGTGATCACCCCTGGCAACTACAGCCTGGAGTGATCATGTGCGGCTGTATTCACTGTCCCCCGCGCATCATTATCAGCGCGGGGGGCAGTGAATAAGTACGGCATACTTACCGGACACTTCCGTGCAGCACCGCGATCTACTCCAGTCTGCCGGTCAGCTGTTCTGTGTAGAAAGCAGTGAGCACAGCGATGACGTCATCGCTGTACGCCGCTAGTCACGCAGGTCAGCTGACCGGCAGACTGGAGGAGATTGCGTGCTGCATGGAAGTGACCGGTGATGGCTCCACGCTGGTAAGCGGTGCTGCTGTTGCCACAGACTGGAAGACGAGTGATGCTGCACGGAAGTGACCGGTGATGGCTCCACACAGGTAAGCGGTGCTGCTGCCGCCACAGACAGGGGGAGGAGCGATGCTGCATGGAGCGAGGAAAGGTGAGTATAAACGTTTATTGTTTTTTGTGTGATACAGGATACATGCCATATAGGAGCATGGGGTAATATAGGAGCATGGGGTAATATAGGAGCACGGGGCCATATAGGACCACGGGGCCATATAGGACCACGGGGTCATATAGGAGCACGGGGCCATATAGGAGCATGGGGCCACATAGCAGCATGGGGCCATATAGGAGCATGGGGCCATATAGAAGCATGGGATAGTATAGCAGCACAAGGCCATATAGGAGCATGGGGCCATATAGAAGCATGGGGTAGTATAGCAGCACAAGGCCATATAGGAGCATGGGGCCATATAGGAGTATGGGGTAATATAGCAGCACGGGGCCATATAGGAGCATGGGGTAATATAGCAGGATGAGGGTATATTGCAGCATGGGGCCATATAGCAGGATGGCAGTATATAGCAAGATGGGGGTATATAGCAGGATGATGGCATATACCAGGATGGGGTACCTTAGCAGAGAATTTGGGGACATTACCCCCATAATAGTGTCAGCAGCAGATCCTCGCCCCATAACAGTGTCATGACCACATTTTTTGCTTAAAATTTTTTTTTACTATTTTCCTCCTCTAAAACCAGGGTGCGTCTTATGGTCCGGTGCGTCTTATAGTCCGAAAAATACGGTATATTGGCGAGTGTCATCCGATTTACAAGTGCAGTTGCAGCATGCTGAGATTTTTTTCTCATGCCGAATACAGGTGATAAAAAATAAGCAGATCTGACCTGCATCACTGAACAACATTAGTCCAAGTGGAATTTGATTTTTTTATTGGATTGGACTCATTCGATTCATACACTCGTGTGACCCAAAATGGGTTAATTGACTTGTAGAGTTTTTGTAAAAATGTGTAAATATTTTAAAATAAAAAAATCATCAAGTCCCCTTCTCTTTCCCCCTCAAATCCTCCTACAGTGCCACTTGTTTGCTACATACAGACAGCAAGTGACCAATTTAGGCAATCAGTGGCTGCAGCAATCACATGACATAATACTGGCATCATGACTTCCATGGCTGAGCAATGATGTCAGCACTGATTGGCTGAAATGGTCATGTGCCATCAGCATGTAAAGAAAAACCAAGTGTCAAGTTGAAGGGAATCTGTTAGCAGGTTATTGCTACCTCATCTGAGAGCAGCATAATGTAGGCAAAGAGACCCTGAATCTAATGGTGTATCACTTAGATTACTGGCTGCAGCTGTTCTGCAGAATTTTTAGATTTAGTCATGTAGCTGAGCTGAGAGCTGCCCCCGCCCATATTAAGTCTCAATCAGAGGAGGGGGCATGCCGGACTGCTGTGCACAAGCA
This sequence comes from Anomaloglossus baeobatrachus, assembly GCF_048569485.1. Lineage (NCBI taxonomy): Eukaryota > Metazoa > Chordata > Amphibia > Anura > Aromobatidae > Anomaloglossus > Anomaloglossus baeobatrachus. The sequence continues at coordinate 70,534,806 of NC_134362.1, read as the reverse complement.
TTTGTAGTCCTGTAATGATAAGGGTCCTGCTGCTTAAACAAACATGGCAGATAAACAAAAGATCAGATTGTCACACAAAACAGAATTTTCTATGTTAACCCTTGAAGCATGCTGACTTCACCTTACATAGCAAAAACCTGCTGACATATTCCATTTAATTTTCAACAAGTTGGATAACCCCATTAAACTTATCTGCTGCCAACAACCTCTTACAGCATTTTAGGAAGTGTCTTTTTGATGCGGCCAATGTTTAGAATGGACTGTAAGTGATGAATATATTCTACTTCCCTATTTTCCAGAGTTCATTCCTAGTTTCAAATTTGGAAAAATACATAAATAATTGCGTCAGAATTGTGTGAAAGTTCCCTTATGGATGGAATATTGGCAGGTGCCCGGCTTCTCCACCCCCGCCCCTATTAGCAAAGAAAAGATTACAAAGAAAAGAAATCCTACAGTTGTTAATGGGCACCATGTAATGCGGCATCTTGCAGGAGAACAATTTATGCTGTATACACAAAATGATGATATTTTGGGGGGATTTTTTTTTATTTAAGGAACTCAAAAGATTTGGGTTTCACCTGACGAGTAAGCATTTTGCCAGTGATGCCACTGATCATGGTGGATGGAGTGGTCGGCAGCCTAGGGACAAAGAAGATGGAAGTGTCTCATGATAATGATCACAGTCCGCAGTAAGACATCTGATCCTGTGCAGGTGGCCGGACTTAAAGTATATTATATAGGATTGCATATATTGTAAATGTAGCAATGACTGTACAGATGACTTTCCAATAACCAAGTACAGTCAGCAGTGCTTACCTTTCATAGCGTTTCAGTCATTTTATTTTTTCACACATTATAGGCATGACTGCGCCATGAATAAATCATAACCGGAGTCTAGCTATGCTTGTTCATGTAAGTTGAAATAGAAGTAAAAAAGTAGGAAATACCTGTATTGGGATCTCCTGCTATATGTCTCTGCTTGTTTTATTAAGTTGCTTTTACCTGATCATCATGCTGATTTACATAGATATAGGACTATGTAACACCCCGGGGTCGAGGGGGTTTTCACCTGACACGTCGCCGGGCCGGGGGTGTGTCGCGGGCGGGGAGGGCGCTGCGCTCACCACACTCGGGTCCGGCGCTGCTGCTGCTGCTTGGTGGCTCGAGCGGTGGGCCGGATCAGTGGACTCGAGCGGCGCTCCTCGCCCGTGAGTGAAAGGGGGTAGTTTGGTTTGGGGATTTGGTCCGTGACGCCACCCACGGGTTATGGTGAGGTTGGGCACCACCGCTGCTATTGACGGGGATCCCGGGAGCGATGGCAGGCAGCAGCTGGGATGTTTCTCTCCCCTCCGTGGGTAGGGGGGTTGGTGGTCCCGGGGCCCGGTGAGGTGACGGGGAGGCAGGGTTGGCAAGGTGCAGGGTCGCTTGGACTGCGCAGCGCGGAGCCGGCTGGCAAGGTAGTACTCACTACCACAAATGGATGCAAAGTCTCTGGTAAACCAAACGGCTGGATGGACGGGTCCCGCAGCCGGCTGCTGTGGTTTCTCCCGGACGGCTGGTGGTGGCTGCCTTTCCCTGCACCTTTGTGTATGTTCGGTCCCGATGGCTTCCCACCGGTAACTCGCTCCCCAGCGTGTATATGTGCTGGATGAGCCCTTTTGCCCGCAGGCTCTGGCCCTGGGAACTCTAGCTGTGGCGGTAGCTGTATTTCCCTTTTGCTGGTTGGATGGTTGCCTTCAATCGGGTCTTGGCTGTTAGGAAACCCCTGGGGTTCCGGTCACTGACGGATTTTACCTATTTAACGGCGACTCCAAGCCTGGTCGGGGTCCGCAGGCCCTGCCGGTTTGTGCTGGCTTCACTTCGCTCCCCGGTTCGGTACCGGCGGGCCACCGCCCGACCCCGGTCCTACGGTTCCGCGTTGATCTGCCTCTCCTGCAGACGGCCACCACCGTCTGCCAACCTTGCTCTTGGTGCCCGGGCCACGTACCCGGACACGGTCAGATTGCTCCTCTCTTGCCACTTCCCTAACTCTGACTGCCTTCCTTTTCCCGCCTCCAGGACTGTGAACTCCTCAGTGGGTGGGGCCAACTGCCTGGCTCCACCCCACCTGGTGTGGACATCAGCCCCTGGAGGGAGGCAACAAGGATTTTGTGTCTGGCTGATTTGCCTATCTCGGGGTGGGGGTGTTGTGTTGTAGTACCTGTGACGACCTGGCTAGTCCAGGGCGCCACATTCCCCCTTGGTTAAATGCAGACCGTCCGCGGGCTGCCCGTCCATCACCAGTTTTATTTTTCAACTGTAAAAGGTAGAAAACATATGAAAACATTCAACAAAAGCATATCTATGAATCTTCCCTTAACGGGAGGCACGGTACTTTAACGTTACAAACACATTTTTATTAATAACGGTCGGCTTCCGCTCTCCCACCCAAACAACCTGGCCCTGATGCTGCCCCTAAGAAGTGGGCAGCACCCCTTGACCCCAGTCCAGATCCAGGCTGCCTGAGCGGGAACGGGTACGGTGTCTCGCACCCTACGGTCACTTCAGGGGACCCCACGTCCGTGTGGGACCCCTGACTCCCGGAGGATCGCCACCGGTTGCGGTAGTGGCGGGCCTGGGCCATCTCCTTCCTCCAGGCCCATCCTCCAAATCAGCCTCTCCGGAGGTGGCAACGGAAACATGCCCAACATATTTACATTTCCACCAGTTTGTGGGTGCCCTGCAAGTTCTCAGGCATGTCCATAAGCAGTTCCTTATGCAACGGTACAAAGGGTCCCTACTTGCCGGCAACGGCCGGATCAATCACAGTCGACAATCAGGTAAAAACTTCGGTTTGATTACTTTTATCATTCATTTACTTATTTACACACTCAATGTATCACACCCCTAAATGGTAGTTTCCCTGTACCTAAGCGGGGGTCGACCTAGGTTGGGGCACGTGGACCTTCGGGGCCCAATGTCAGTGGCGACAGGCAGTGGGGCAGAGGAAACAACTGGTCCCTCTTCCCGTCTATCGTGTGGGGCAGGCGGAGACATAGGGGAGCTGGGTACAGGAGCATCCCTGGGCACTGGTTCATCGTCGGCTACTTCCATCTCTTTTTCCTCCACGGGTTGTGGGAACAGTATCACTGGAAGAATCACTGCGCCGTTCTGCGTAAGCCAATCTGCTGGGAAATCGCCCATCATGGTGTGGATTACCCCTTTTTCTTTCTCCCCAGCCGGTCTGGGGACCGGAGCTTCAGTTTCCACCCTCAATGGTGGTGGGCACCTCTTCAGGTGGTCCCTGGAAACCGTGGCCAAAGTCTTCCCCTGGTCACGACTGATCTGGTAGGCCTTCCCATTCGGTGGGTTGTATAACATACGGGGTCTTCTCCCATTGATCATCCAGCTTATGGGTTCTTCTCTTTCGCTTCAGTACTACATCCCCAGGCTGGAAGGGACCTGCAGGAGCCTTCCTGTTGAAGCACTGCTCCTGCTGTCCCCGACTCCGGCACAAGTTCTTTTCTACGTATTCTTGGACCTGTCGGTACTGCGCCCTTCCCCGAGTGTCCATCCAGCAGTCGAAGGGAGGGCTTCTGGGGCTTCCAAACCCATTTCTAAGTCCACTGGCAGCCGACCGGGCCGAGCTCTCATCAGGTATGCCGGTGTGCATTTAGTAGAGCTGAAAGGGATGTTGTTGTACATATCAACCAGGTCAGGTAGCTTTTCTGGCCACAGGTTCTGCTCTTCTAGCGGTAATGTCTTGAGGAGACCCAGGACCAGGTGGTTCATCTTTTCACACATGCCATTGGTCTGGGCATGGTAAGGCGTGGTTCGAATTTTCTTGCAGCCGTACAACTGGCAGAATTCTTGAAACAGCTCCGCTTCAAAAGCCGGGCCCCGGTCGGTAAGCACCCTTTCCGGGTACCCGTGCGGTCGAGAGAAATAGGCCTGGAATGCTCTAGCGGCGGTACGGCCGGTCAGGTCCTTGACTGGGACAACCACCATGAATCTTGAATAGTGGTCTACAATGGTCAGAGCGTAGGTATACCCACTTCGGCTAGGGGTGAGCTTCACGTGGTCGAGGGCGACCAGCTCCAGCGGCTGATGCGTAATGATTGGGCGCAAAGGGGCCTTCTGGCTGGCCTCGTCCCTTCTTCTCAGTGCACAGGGACCACATTCTCGGCACCAGGCCTCCACAGACTCCCGCATCCCACTCCAGTAGAATCGCTCCCTCAACAGCATCTCCAGCTTCTTCCACCCAAAGTGCCCGGCACCGTCATGGTATGCCTGCAGGACAGTGGGCACATTAGCCTGGGGAATCACCAGCTGGCGAACCTTCTCGTGGGTCTTCGGGTCGATCAATTCCCGATACAGCTTCCCCTGGTGCAGGTACAGCCGGGCTCGTTCCCTCCACAGTCGTTGGGCCTCGACGGGGGTGGCAGGGTTTATTCTGGCGGAGCCCTGTTCCACCAGGGTCTTGACCAAGCGTACAGCAGGTGCCTGGTCCTGGGCTTCTTGCCACCCTTGACTGGGCAGCGGATCTAAGTTCACTTATTGTTGATGGACATGCAACTTCTCAGCCAGCGGCCGGTGAAACGCAGGCAACTCGATTTCTTCGAGGTCATCATCATCCGGCCCCTCTCCCGATAGGTGGGGCATCCGGGAGAGTGCATCGGCATTAGCATTTTTACGGCCGCCTCGGTACTTGATGGTGAAGTCGTAATTAGCTAACCTGGCCACCCACCTCTGCTCCAATGCACCCAGCTTAGCTGTATCCAGATGGGTTAGTGGGTTATTGTCCGTATAAGCGGTGAACTTGGCTGCCGCTAGGTAATGGCGGAATCGCTCGGTGATGGCCCACACCAGTGCTAAGAGCTCGAGCTTGAAAGAGCTGTAGTTCTCAGAGTTCCTTTCCGTAGGTCGGAGTTTCCGGCTAGCATAAGCGATCACCTTCTCTCTTCCGTCCTGGACCTGGGATAAGACTGCTCCCAAGCCTACATTACTGGCATCGGTGTAGAGGATGAATGGGAGACTGTAGTCGGGGTACGCCAGGATTTCTTCCCCGGTAAAGGCCGTCTTCAGCTGGCGGAAGGATTCTTCATGTTTTTCTTCCCACGCCAACTGAGTTCCAGGGGGCCTACCACCCTTGGTCTGTCCCACGAGGAGGTCTTGCATGGGGGCGGCCATCTTCGTGTACCCCTTAATGAAGCGGCGGTAATAGCCCACCAGACCCAAGAACTGCCTCACCTCTCTCACCGTGGTCGGTCTCGGACAGTCCTGAATGGCAGTGATCTTTTCGGGATCTGGGGCGACGCCTTCCGCGCCCACCACATGTTCGAGGTACTGCACCCTGGGCTTCAATAGATGGCACTTGGAGGGCTGCAATTTCATCCTGTACTTGGCAAAGGACGCGAACACCTCCACTAGGTGCTCCAGGTGGGCTTCATATGTCTCTGAGTATACAATTACATCGTGCAGGTACAGAAAGACGGTCTCAAAATTCAGATGTCCCAGACAGCATTCCATCAGCCGTTGGAAGGTTCCAGGGGCGTTGCACAGCCCGAACGGCATGCTATTGAACTCACAGAGTCCCATGGGGGTAGCGAAAGCGGTCTTCTCACGGTCTTCAGGCGCCACGGCTACCTGCCAGTACCCACTGGTGAGGTCAAGGGTAGAGAAATAGTTAGCGGTTCTCAGTGCGGCCAGGGACTCTTCAATACGGGGCAGAGGATAGGCGTCTTTATGCGTTATCTGGTTAATCTTCCGGTAATCCACACACATCCGCATGGTGCCATCTTTCTTCTTTACCAGCACCAGCGGGGCGGCCCAGGGACTGCAGCTAACCTGAATAACCCCCACCTCCTTCATGTTCCTCAACATTTCTTTGGCGCACTGGTAATGTGCAGGGGGAATAGGTCTGTATCTTTCTTTAATGGGGGGATGCTCACCGGTGGGGATGTGGTGTTGGACTCCTTTAATCCGCCCAAAATCTAGTGAATGTTTGCTGAAAACCTGCTTGTACTCTTATACCACCCTGTATACCCCTTCCTTGTAATGTGTGGGGGTATCATCAGTGCCTACATGTAACTCTTGACACCACTCGTCTAACCGCTCCGGGGATGGGTGGTGACTGGCAGAAGGCGAGGAGGTCGGGGGAACGGCTTTTTGGATGGTGTGGGGATCTAGAGTAAGCATCTTGGCGAGGGTAGCGTATCGGGGAAGCCTGACCTCCTCCTCCCCGCAGTTTAACACCCTTACGGGCACTCTCCCTTTCTTGACGACGTCTACCACCCCTCGGGCGGCCATTACTGTGGGCCAGTGTTCGGAGGGCATGGGATCTACCATGGCTGGGTAATCCCTTCCCTGGGGACTTACCGCTGCCCTGCACCAAATCATCATCTCACTCCTGGGAGGCACAATCAACGGGGTCGCATCCATCACTCTCACTCCCCCAATCTCCCCTCCTGTTGAGTTCACTTGCTGCCGATACATCAAGGCCCGGATCTCACGCTGCACGGCCCTCTGTCGGCCTCCCGCTGCTGTGGCGGCCAGCTGCTGCAGTAGGGTCAACACCTCACTCATGCAGTGTTCCATCACATTAGTCCCTAGCACTACCTTTGGGTTATGGTCGCTGGGTTCATTCATAATCACAATCATTCCCTGCTGTTGCAGTTCGGCCCGTCCTACGGTCATGGCCACCTGTTTGTACCCCACTTGAGTTAAGGGGAGTCCGTCGGCTGCAAACAGTGTCATGCTACCGTCTGGATGGGCAAGTTCATCATTCCCCCAATACCGCTGATACAGTGTGTAGGGTATCGTGGTTACCTGGGATCCAGTGTCCAGGAGTGCCATCAGCGGGATGCCGTCCACCGCTAGAGGGATGATGGGCCGGGCTCCGATGTACCGGTCCCGCCAGTCTGGGGGGCCACTGGGTTCTAATCCTGAGGATTGGCCCTTGGCCCCAGGGGTTGCTCGTTTAACGGACACCGTCGGGAGTAGTGGCCGGGCTTGCTGCACCTGTAACAAATTGGAGGTCCATACAGTGAGTCATTGGCCCTTCTCCGCTGCATCCAGGGGACGTCCTCCAGGCTGTCGGCGAGCTGCATCCTCCCCGGGGGCTTGGGTCTCGCCGAAGGCTGGAGTGTGGCGAGGATCTTGGCGAGGTCTCCATCCATGCGACGGACCTGGGTAGCCAGCTCTTCCATTATTCCGCCAGGGGCTGCAGGTGCCGAGGGAGCTGGGAGAGAAGGGGCTACCACGATGGGAGCCGTCTCAGCTGGCCATGGGGCCGCATCAGGGATGTCGGACGCTGGGGGCTGCAGAGCTTTGATGGCCCGTTCTTTCAGCACGGCAAAGTCCACATTAGGGTGCTCTAGGGCCCACAGCCAGAGCTGCTTGCGGTCCTCCGGGGATCCCATCCCCTGCACAAACTGCTCAACTAGCATTTTGTTGCTGTCCACATCATTAATGGTATCCACCCGCTTCAGTGTACGGAGGGAAGTTTGCAGGCGCAAGACATAGTCTCTAATACTATCTGCAGGCATTGACATTGATAAAACTGCATCCGCAGCTCGGCTTCGGTGTGGGTCTCGAAGGCAATCTGTAGCTTTTCAAAGATGGTGGCCATGGAGGCCCGGTCCCCCTCGGTCCAGGTCTCCATCTCCTGCTCAGCCGCGCCGGTTAGCTGCCCCAGCACTACCACTGCACGTTGCTTATCGGTCAGGGGATACAGTTCTAGGACCAGGTTAAGCTTTTTCTGGAAGACCTGTAAAGCGTCAGGTTTCCCGTCGTACTGCGGCAGCCAGGTAGCTCCGGGCACATAGGGCAAGGAGAACAGCATCACCTGAGCAATGGTGGGGGCCGCGGCCTCCACTGCTCGTGCAGCCCATTCTCATTCACAGGCGCCGCTGCGGCTGCGACCGCCGTTCCTCCAGCAGCTTCGTCGGGCGCAGACATCTTGTTTCCACCCCCCTTGGTCTTTTCTCAGCACCTCCTCTTCAGGGGCGGGGCTTCGGCTTTCGCACCTCCACTGCTCGAGAAGACGCTCGAGCGGGAAAATCTTCGCGCCCAAGATGGCGGATTCTGAAATTTTTCGGCCGGACACCGCCAGTGGGACACAAGGCGCACCTCTACCAGCCGGTAGAATGGTAAGATCCTGTTCGTGACGCCAAGTTATCGCGGGCGGGGAGGGCGCTGCGCTCACCACGCTCTGGTCCGGCGCTGCTGCTGCTGCTCGGTGGCTCAAGCGGTGGGCTGGATCCGGGGACTCGAGCGGCGCTCCTCGCCTGTGAGTGAAAGGGGGTAGTTTGGTTTGGGGATTTGGTCCGTGACGCCACCCACGGGTTGTGGTGAGGTTGGCACCACCGCTGCTATTGACGGGGATCCCGGGAGCGATGGCAGGGAGCAGCTGGGATGTTTCTCTCCCCTCCGTGGGTAGGGGAGTTGGTGGTCCCGGGGCCCGGTGAGGTGACTGGGAGGCAGGGTTGGCAAGGTGCAGAGTCGCTTGGACTGCGCAGCGTGGTGTCGGCTGACA